>NC_089250.1:257482518-257788758 GCF_963930625.1 Muntiacus reevesi
GTATCCTTCTCCAGGGGATCTTCCCAACCCAGGGATCGAACCTGGGTCTCCTGCATTGCAGACAAATTCTTTACTGTCTGAACCAAAAGGGAAGCCTGATGAAAATGAAAGAGGAGAGAGAAAAAGCTGGCTTAAAACTCAACATTCAAAAAACTAAGATCATGGCATCTGGTCCCATCATTCCATGGCAAATAGATGGGGAAACAATGGAAACAGTGACAGACTTTATTTTCTTAGGCTCCAAAATCACTGCAGATGGTGACTACAGCCACGAAATTAAAAAATGCTTGCTCCTTGGAAGAAAAGCTATGGCGAACATAGTGTATTAAAAAGCAAAGATGTTACTTTGCCAACAAAGGTCCGTATAATCAAAGCTATCGTTTTTCCAGTAGTCATGTATGAATGTGAGAGTTGGACCATAAAGCAGGCTGAGCACTAAAGAACTGATACTTTCAAACTGGGGTGCTGGAAAAGACTCTTGAGAGTCCCTTGGGCAGCAAGGATGTCAAATCAGTCAGTCCTAAAGGAAATCAACCCTGAATATTCATTGGAAGGACTGATGCTGAAGCTGAAGTTTCAATTCTTTGGCCACCTGATGCATAGAACTGACTCACTGGAAAAGACCCAGATGCTGCAAAAGATTGAGGCCAGGAGGAGAAGGGGGTAGCAGAAGATGAGATGATTGGATGGCATCATCAACTCAATGGACATGAATTTGAGCAAACTCCAGAAGTTAGCGAAGGACAGGGGAGCCTGGTGTGCTGCAACAATGCAGTGACTGAACAACAACAACAGAACTCTCTAGCCCATTTTGCCACAAGAGGACTCATTGAGAAGTCTGCAACCAGAAAGCGAGGCTGACAATCCTGGCACCCTGATCTCAGGCTTTCAGCCTCAAGAACTGTGAAAAATAAATTTGCTTATAAGCTACCCAATCTTTTGCATTTTGTACGGCAGTTTGAATGGACTAAGACAACAATCCATGGGTCAAAGAAGAAACCAGAAATTAAATCAGAAAATACTTAAAGACTAATGAGAATGAAAACACAACATACCAACATTTAAGGTACAGAGCAAAAACAGTACTAGGAGGGAAATGTGTAGCAGTAATCGCCTACATAAAAAAGCAATCAAAAATCAATAACCTAACTTCTGCCTCCAGGAACTATAAAAAACACAAACTAGACCAAAAGCTACAGAAGGAAGAAAATAACAAAAAAAATAGGGTGGAGATAAACCAAATAGAAAGTAGAAAAACAATAGAGAAAACCAACAAAACCAAATGTTGGCTCTTTGAAAAGTTTAACAAAATTGATAAACCTTTACCAAAACTGACAAAGAGAAAACACAAATAACTAAAATCAGAAATGAAAACGGAGTTATTACCACCAACCTCACAGAGATAACACAGGACAAAATATGAACAATTATATACCAACATATTAGGTAAATAGCAAAAATGGAAAAATTCCTTGGAAAATAAATTAAACTAACTCAAGAAGAAATACAAGATTTCCACAGACCTATAAGAAGTAAAGAGATTGAATCATAATCAAAAACATCCTGACTGAAAAGAAACTTTTCAACCAGACTGCTATACCAGTGAATTCTACCAAGCTTTTAATGAAGAATTAACACAAGTCCTTCTCAAACTTAAAAAAAAAAAGAAAACAAACTGAAGAGGGGAAACACTCCTTAACTTGTTCTGAGGCCAGTATTGTTCTGTTACCAAAGACAGATAAAGACATCACAGGGAAAGATAATTACAAACGAATATCCTTTATGAATACAGATGCAAAAATCCTCAACAAAATATTAGCAAATTAAATCCAACAGCATATTAAAAGGTTTACTCACCATGAGCAAGCAGAATTTACCTCAGCAATGCAAGGGTGGTTCAACATAAGAAAATTAATCAATGTAATCCTTCCCATTAATAAAATGAATGGAAAAAACCCACTTACTCATCATGATTTATGTAGAGAAGACATCTGGAAAACCCAATAACTTTTCATGATGAAAATGCTCAGAAAACTCAAAATAGAGGAAAATTTCCTCAACATGATAAAGTTACTTGTGAAAAGCCTACAGCTAAAATCATACTCAAAGATGAAAGACTGAAAGCTTTCCCCCTAAGATCAGAAAAACACAAGGAAGGAGACCTGCTTTCACAGTTGCTATTAGGCACTGTACTTGAAGTTCTACCCAGAGCTATAAGACAAGCGGGGAAAAAAGTCATCTAAAGTGGAAAGGAAGTTGTAAAATGATCTTTTTTTTTTTTTTTTTGGCAGATGACATGATCCTATACTTTGAAAATCCCAAAGAATAATAAAGCTAATAAATGAATTCAGCAAACTTGCAGGGAAAACTAACACCCCAGAATCATTAGTGTATCTATAGAACAGCAATGAACAACCCCCCCAAAAAATTAGGAAGCTCCTTGTATTTTACAACCATACCTACAAGAATAAGATATTTAGTAATAAATCTAGCCAAGAAGGTGAAAGATTTGAATGCTGGGGGGAAAAAATAGTTGAATGAAAATAAAGAGCTAAATAAATGGAAAGATGTCTCATGTTCAAAATAAAATAGGAAGTCTTAACATTGTTAAGCTATCAATATTACCCAAGAGATAACACAGATTTAATGCAATTTTTACCAAAAGCCCATTTTTGCAGAAATGGAAAAGAATTCCCAAATTCATATGGAATTTCAAAGGGCCCCAAATAACTAAAACAATCCTTTAAAAACTTCAAAACTTAACAAATCCCCGGTGGTACAGTGGATAGGAAATCCACCTGTCAATGCAGGGGACACTGGTTGGATCCCTGGCCTGGGAAGATTCCACATGACACAGAGAAACTAAGCCTCTGCACCACAACTACTGAGCCCACACCACAGCCCACACGCTGCAACTACTGAACTTATGTGCACCACAGCTGAGACCTGCGTGCCCTAGAGCCTGTGCTTCACAACAAGAGAAACCACCACAATGAGAAGCCTGTGTAGAGCAGTGAACAATAGCCCCCACTCACCACAACTAGAGAAAGCCCATGCACAGCAATGAAGACCCAGAGCAACCAAAATTAAATAAACAAAAAGAAGTGATAACTCGGTACACGTGAAAAAAAAAAACAACAGTATGGCACTAACATAAGGACAGACATACAGACCAAAGAAATAGAAGAGCCAGCCCAGGAATAAACCCTCATATATACAGTCAATTTTCAACATGGATGATAAGACCATTCAAGGGGAAAAGACAATCTTTGAATAAATTGCAGAAGAGGAAATACTACCTCATTCTATGATGCCAAAATTGCCCTGACACCAAAATCAGACAAAGACACTACAAGGAAAAAAAACAGAAACAAAAAACTATAGACCAATATCCCATGTGAATATGGATGCAGACATATTCAGAATACTAGCAATAGACACTTCTCCAAAAAATATATATAAATGACTAACCATGGAAAAATGGTTGGCATAATTAGTCATTAGGGAAGTGCAAATCAAGCCCATAATGAATTGTTTCTTGGCTTTCTGGCTAAGATTGAATGCAAAACCACCACTAGGATGGCTATAGTAGAAAAAAGGGCACGGGAGGCGAATAAGTGTTGGTGAGGTTGTGGAGAAATCGAAACCCATTGCATTGCTTATGGGAATGTAAAATGGTATAATCATTGTGGGAAAAAGTATGTGGTTCCTCAAAAAGTTATATATATAATATTTTCTGTCAATTCCATTTCCAATGTATATTCAAAATACTTGAAAGCAGGGACTCAGTTGCTTAGGATTCAGATAATTGTTCACAGATGTTTATACCAGTATTATTCACAATAGCCATAAAGGCAGAAAACAACCCAAATTTTCATTAACAGATGAATAAACAAAATATGGCATGTACATATAATGAAATGTTTTTAAACCTTAAAAAGAATGGAATTCTAAACAGGCTACAATAGATGCACCTTGGAAACATTGTGCTAAGTGAGATAAGCCATACACAAAAAAAGGCAAATATTGTATGATTCCATGTATATGAGATACCTAGAATAGGCAAATTCATGGAGAAATAAAGTAGAATATAGGTTACCAAGGACTTAGGGCAGGGTGGGAGTTACTGCTTAATTGATAGAGTTATTGTTTGGGATGATGAAAAGCTTCTGGAAATGGATAGTGCTAGTGGATTTACAACCTTGTGAATGTACTTAATACTATTAAATTGTATATTTAAAAATGGTTAAAAATCATAAAAATTTATTATATCCTGCAATAAAAAAATGAAAGAAAAAACCCCAATATATAATACAGTTAGCCTTCCTTATTCTTGTGAAATTAGGTGCTACGTCTTTGATTCTAGCAGAAGTATGGCAAAAAAGGAGAATCCTAAGCAAATTATCTAAATCCCATGTAAGATCATGTATATTTCAGGGTGATTTTCAGACTGCCACAAACCATACCTGCTAGCTTTTATCTCCAAAAGAGGTACTTTTGGAACTCAGCTAACCTATCTCTATCAGGACCCACTAGTAGACAAGTTAATGGAAACTACACAAAAGTTTCTAAGTGCTCATGGATTACATTGAGAAAAATCTGACTTTTTGGAAGGGTGGCAGGCTCCAATATGTAAAGAATTGTTTCATTGTTTATAATTTTATTTCTCCTTTAAAGTTGTGTTTGTAAGAATAATAGTTTCATACAGGGATTACTCAATAATTAGCATTTATATGAGAAAATAATCAAGTTTACAATCATTTGTTGATGACCTTAGTTTGTTATATCATGTAATAGTTTAAATTTTGTAATTGATATGGAAAATTACAACCCATTTCCTGGTTGTAAATATTATGGGAATTGAGGCAATAAAATAAGACTCAAGACATAGACACCAGAAATGTTCAGAGAATGTCTGAATTTTTAAATAAGTGCATGAATCAGTAGTTTACAATATGTGGCCCCTTGACCAGCAACTTCAGCATCACCTGGAAATCTATGAGGAAAAAAATTCTCAGGAGATTGTACCTGGCAGAGAGGAGTATCTGAACAAAGTCCTGATAACTGGACAGACTGGGCTTTACGGAGGGGAAGAAGGTCTGTTGGGTACAGCTAGTTTGGGATGGCTGGCTCGAGAGCATTCACAACAGAGAGGGGAGGGAATGGAGCCCAAGATATCTTTCTGGATATAATAGGGGTTTGGATTTCCTAAGAACAAAGGGCACCCTCCCAATGCCCCAGGGACAGATGGGTCATTAAAAAGGGAAAAAATGCTGGGCATGGCTATGGTACACATAAGAGTGGATCCCACCTCCAGGAGATAAGAGTTGCAGGCATCCAGCTTCTACTGCAAGGTCTTCCAGTTTCTCCACAGGAGCCCAGAACCAGAGATTTCAGAATCTGTGTAAAACTGCACAGATTTCCCATGGTGGAAACTGATTCATATTAAAAAAAAACAAAAAAAAAACAAACAAACAAACCTTTGGGGAGCCTTAATCCACACCTCTAGGCCAGATGTAGACTCCCAGGTAGTACCTGGTTAAAGACAGAACTGAGGGCTTGGTGCTACAGGCAATCCAGTTATACTTCCATATATTAGACCAACACAAATAGAAGAAGGATGGATAGATTATTATTTGTAATTGTACCGATAAGGTAGCCTTGATAAAGTTTCATTTTATTAAAACATAAAAGCTGATCACAGTGGTCACTTGAGCACCTAGGAGACATGTATGAGGACAGACCCACAGGTGCCAAAATGCAGAGAAATAAGAGAGATCTTGATGGCCCTTCTGAGGATTCCACCTTTCATAGGCATTTCCAGAGTTGTCAAGTTTATGTAATTTCTTTGCTAAGAATGTCAGTGTCCCTACTAAAATACTTAGAGAAATGCAAAAATATTTCCAAATCACAATGTCTGACATCCAATTAAAAATAAACAGTGACACACAGAAGCAGGAAAATATAACCTAAAATGAGAAGAAAAATCAATCACTTAAAACAAGGCACAGATGAAGCAATTATACCCCAATAAAAAAATTTTAAAAACAGGCACAAAACATGAAAAGATGCTCATCACTGCTAATTATTGGGCTTCCCTTGTGGCTCAACTGGTAAAGAATCCATCTGCAATGCTGGAGACCTGGGTTTGATCCCTGGGTTGGGAAGATCCCCTGGAAAAGGGAAAGGCTACCCACTCCAGTATTCTGGCCTGGAGAATGCCATGGACTGTATAGTCCATGGGGTAGCAAAGAGTCGGACATGACTGAGCAAATTTCACTTCACTTCACTGCTAATTATTAGAGAAATGCAAATAAAAAATACAATGTGGTAACACCTCACACCTGTCACAGTGGCTATCACTAAAATGTCAACAAATAATAAATGCCATATAGAAGAACAGATTTAAATGCTAATGAGACAGGCTTGCTTATAAGGCTGTTGGCAAATGAACCTATATAATGCAAATGGCTTTCAAAGCCTGACTTTGAATTATTCAAGTATCACACACAACTGTGCTATTGTATGAATGCCAAGGGCAACTTTAAGTACAAACCCCTAGTGTTGTAAAGAGCCCCATGTCCAGACTTGACATGGGGCTCTTTACAACACTAGGGGTTTGTACTTAAAAGAAAAATCTGAACCATATGACAGTCCACTGTAGGTGGAATAAAAAGCTTTGAGTGATACCAGAAACATTCTGGGACTTGTTTCACAACTGCTCATCCAAGAAACTGAATGCTATTTCCAGTGCAAAAACCTTGCCTCCAAGGTTTAATTAATTTTGGATAATGCCCCAATCCATTGCCATGAAGAAGTTGAAAATGCCCACTCCAACCCAGATGTTCTTTTCATGCCCCTAAATTCTATGTTATCCAACCACTCAATCAGGGCATAATAAAAGCAAAATATAAGAGAGCTTTTTAGCAAAACTCTCAACACCAACAAAGAAACCATATACCAGGATGGACTACTGGGTGTCTGTCAATATATTCACTGTCACTGTGTTGGCACAACCTGGGATAATTAATAAGCAGATTACTATCATTAACTGTTGGGAAAATGCTTGGCTAGACTGCCTGAAAATTTTCAGACTTAAAGGTGTTACAGAAAATATAAAGGACAGGGTCAAACACACAATGCATATCACAAAACATATAAGTAAGAAAGATTTCAAATGATATGATGGAAGATGTGGAAGAAACTTTGGCAGAGAGGGAAGTAGAAACCACCAACTAAGACCTGGAAGAGAACGCAAAACAAAGCATCGTCCTCTCCTTTGGTTTTCCTGGGTCAAGCCAAGGTCAAGAGATTTACCCACTCAGTGCACTGCCCCATCACACATCCTGCGGTTCTATCAAAATTAGAGTTTTAGTTAATGTTAATATTTAATTAAGTTTAATCTTTTTTTTCCTAGGACTTTCTTTGCATGGTGTACTGTACAACATAGTATACTATACAGTGTTTATGTGTTTACTGTATAAGAGTACTGCATATATGTATTGTTTGTGTATGTTGTAGTGAAAAGAGTAAAAACAGTACAGTAACAACAGAATATACAAAAATGATGTCATTAAAATATTTTTAATACAATGAAATATCGGATGTAACTTCTCAGAAACATTTATTAAATAAGGTGTCCTAAAACAGAAAAAAAAAAAAAAATCCCATAGGAGATTAAGTATTGATTGGTTGATGAAAATGTGAACAGATGCCCACAGGTACCTAAATCTGTATTGCCACTAGAAGCAATGGTCCAGTATTCACTAATTCAGTGTTTATGGTGAACTTAAAGACTATAACTACCGTGAATAACAAGAACTGATTGCATATAATATATGTATATGTATTTCATGACTCAGGCCTTATGCTCAATGGCAGACATGACATTGAAATGTTACATGTCAATATTTTGTAACAAATAACTTTCAATAAATGTTAGCCGAGTTAACATCCCAATGGTCCAATTCTCCTGACTATGGATATAAAAAAATACATAAAGGGGATGAGGCCTTAGACCTCTCCCCTTTCAGCCCCTCCCCTGCCCCCACACAAATGACAAATTGTCATAAGCTTGGCAGGGAGATTGGAAAAAAGACACACATGCATTTCCCTTACCTTTCTCTTCTACATCTCTTTAAATGCTCTTGAGATGGATTTGTAATAAACATAGGAAGGACTGTTGCTGACATTTTCCCCAAATGCATGACAACCACTGAGTCTCCCTTGTGGATTCTCAGATGTAGTGGAAAGCTGTAGCCAGTGTCAATTTCTAGTATGACCCTTTAGATGACCTGCCATAGAAAGCTTTCACAGAGATGATAATTATGTTTCTCTTCTGACACTGAGTAAGATATCTCTCAGGCCAAAAGACTTCCCTGAATAGTTATATTCAAAAAGAAAAGGTACTTCACCAGTATGAGTTCACTAAAATTGCCTGAAGTGAGCAAACTTGCACAAGGCCTTCCTCCATCTTCTAAACTCTGGTGTGAATCTTTTGATGGTGAGTGAAGGATGAACTGTGGCTGAAGGCCTTCCCACATTCACCACATTCAAAGGGTTTCTCTCCAGTGTGAGTTCTCACATGTTGAGTTAAGGCAAAGCTGTCACAAAAGGCCTTCTCACATTCTTTGCACTCATAGGGCTTTTCTCCAGTGTGGATCCTATTATGCCGAACAAAATTTGCAGGTTGGGTAAAAGCCTTTCCACATTCTTTGCATACATAAGGCTTTTCCCCAGTGTGAATCCTCATGTGTCGAGTAAAGGAAGAGCTATAGTAAAAGGCTTTTGCACATTCTTTACACTCCAAAGGCTTTTTCCCACTATGGGTCCTATTGTGTCTGATAAAAACAGAATGGTGTGTAAAGGCCTTTCCACATTCACTGCATTCATAGGGTCTCTCACCAGTGTGAATCCTCATGTGTTGAATTAAGGAAGAACTGTCACAAAACGCTTTTCCACATTCTTTGCACTCAAAGGGCTTCTCTCCAGTATGTGCCCTCTTATGCCGGATGAAAGTAGATCGATGAGTAAAGGCTTTTCCACACTCACTGCACTCATAGGGTTTCTCTCCAGTGTGAATCCTCATGTGTTGAGTAAAGGATGAGTTGAGGCAGAAAGCTTTTCCACATTCTTTGCACAAAAAGGGTTTTTCTCCCGTGTGGGTCATATTATGTTGGATAAAAGTGGAGCGGTGAGTGAAGGCCTTTCCACATTTGCTGCACTCATAGAGTTTCTTTCCAGTGTGAATCCTCATATGTTGAGCGAAGGAGGAGCTGTAGTAAAAGGTTTTCCCACATTCCTTGCACAAAAATGGTTTTTCGCTAGTGTGAGTCATATTATGCTGGATGAAAGAGGAGCGATGGGTGAAAGCTTTACCACATTCTTTGCATTCATAGGGTTTATCTCCAGTGTGAATACGCTGGTGCTCTGTGAGGTGAGACCTGCGTTTGAAGGCTTTCCCACACTCGATACACTTGTACGGCTTTTCCCCAGTATGAAACCTCATATGTCGAATGAAGTCTGCCATATAACGAGAAGCTTTCCCACATTCACCGCATTCATAAGGCTTCACTCCAGCGTGAATCTGTTGATGCCGAATAAGGGCCCAATTCTTGCTAAAATCTTTTCCACATTCCTTGCACTTATAGAGGTTATTCCTTACATCAACAACCAGGTCTTTTCCTGGTTCTTGGGAATCACATTCATGCAGAGCATCTTGTATAGTGACTTGCTCTGGTAAAACCCCTAAACAAAGACTATCATCTGTCACAAAGTCATCATGTTTATGGCTCAACTTCTTCAGGCATGCCTCCTTGTGGGGATCTGCTCCTGGCCTCCAGTTCCCTTCCTGCATTTCTGACAGTTTTTCCTGATACCTTGCTTGCCCCAGCCAGGAATCCCTTGAGGTGCCATGTGTCACTTGTTCCTCAAAAGAGGCTTCCTCAGTGAGGGCCAGCTGAGAAGCAGTAAGCTGTGTGGTCTTGGGGTTTGCTTTTTCACCTGAAGGAAATCCAATATAACAAAAGTGCCTATTAGTGATGTCAAGACAGAACAAAATAAATGACCATTTTACTGGGAGAATGAAGATGAAAATAAAGCCTCTACCATCTATGGCATTTTTACATCTCTTAAACCCTGGTTTAAAATTTCTTTCTTTACTAATCCTTGGGCTCTTGACAACTTTAAAAGGTAACCCAAGGAGATAACCTGCAGCAGGGAACAGAAAATCTGTAGTGGAGACTCCACCTCACTCTCCAGAGTGAGGGAGGGTGGGCAGAGTAATGATAATGACTGTGTTCCAATATCTCATGCTGCTATGACAGCACAGAGAAGGTGAACCTAACTTGGCCCAGATGGCAGACAGAAAGAGGTCAGTGGAGGCTACAAGGACAAAGTGCTACATAAAATTATTTCTAAAGGTGAGTAGGAATTCCCTGACAGAGGAATTAGGAGAAAAACTGTATTAGACAACTGAAAGTTCAAAGGGTCAGGGTCTTAAGAGAATGCTGAATGCCAGGCAAAAAGAAAAGAATGACAAGATGGTGGAGAGGGAGACAGAGACAGAGGAGAAACAAAATCTTAGGATTCTGGACTGTGCAAAAGTTGTGGGGAGTCAGAGATAAGCAAACTGGGTGGACATATTCAATCTACTACACCTGAGTAAAGACTAGGTGAACAGACTGAAATAGATAACATTTAGATAACTAGAAAACATATCACACTAATAAAGATTTATTTGAAAACAGAGATCAATAATATAAAGCTGCCAATTTCCCTCAAATTCACTATAAATTTAACAACTTGGGATAAATCCCAATAGGGTTTTTCATGGTTACAGGCAAGCTGATTGTGGAATTTATATAAAAGAACAGAGACCAGGATAAGAAGAAGAAGAAGAATAAAGAAGAATAATATTCTGAAGAAGAATAAAGCAAAACGACTTGCTCTTTGAGGAATTAGGATGATGATGAAATCATATATAACAAAGTAGTGTGATGCAGCCTAGATATAATATAAGCTGTCAAAGTGTCAAAGGTAAAAACAGAGTTAGGAACTCTGAAATGTGTATATGGAATTTGCTCAACACATGAGGATTCACACAATTTTGATATATGATAGAAGTAGCAGAGAGGCCAGTGGGAATAAGAAAAGACTATTTAATAAATGGATGTAGAAAAATCATTTGCCACAATGAAGGAAAATGAAGTTGTATTTCTACCTTGCACAAAGCAAAAAATTAATTCCAGATTGACTAAGACTTATTGTCAGAAGCATTCATGGGGTCGCAAAGAGTTGGACACAACTGAGCGACTGAACTGAACTGAAAGATTAAAAACTTTTAATAAATAGTGAAAATGACTATCTTTTAGATCTTGGGGAAAAGGAAGAATTCAAAAACAAGATACAGAAGCATTCACTATAAAAGACTAATCAACATGGCTAATGTTTTAAAAGGCAATCCAAGAAAAATGGCTATGTTAACATCAGACCTATATTAACACCAGATAACATAGATGACAGAGCAAAGAAAATGGGACCAAAAGGGACATTATATAATGATAAAAAGATCAAGCCACCAGGAAGACATAATAACCCTAAATCTGTATGTACCAAATATCAGAGCCTCAAAACATACAAACCAAAAACTGAGCTGAAAGGAGAAATACCCAAAATTACAATTACAGCTGGAGACTTCAACACTTCACACCCAAAATGAAAACCGACCCATGCTATTAACTGACATTTCACAGAAGATATGTATTGACTAATCAACATGTGAAGAGGTACTCAAATTTCTTAAATATGAGGGAAGGGCAAATTATGATCACAAAGAGAGACTATTTTATATTCACCTGATTGAAAACACTTTTCAAGTGTTGGAGAGAGTATAGATCCATGGAATTGTTCATACAGGGCAAGTGAAGTATAAGTGTATATAAATAACCATGTTAGAACACAACAGGGCATCATCTAGTAAAGTTCTCCTTTTGCTTAATTTATAATTCCCAAATTCCAGTCCTAGGCATATTCTAAGAGAAATTCCTACACTTGTTTGTGAGAATACACACATGTGAATTTTCATGGCTCCACTGTGTATGGGTACAAAAAATTAGAAACAAGAAAATTTCCATGAAAATGGATTAATACATGGCTTTATATAAATGACTATGGGAGAAAAAAAAATGAGTGAACTATAGCTGTGTGCATGCTCAGTTGCTAAGTTGTGTCTTGCCTCCTTGCAACCCCATGGACCGTAGCCTGCCTAGCTCCTCTGTCCATGGGATTTCCCAGCTAAGAATACTGGAGTGGGTTGCCGTCTCCCTCTTCTGGGTCTTCCTGACCCAAGCAAGGGATCTTCTGAACCCATGTCTCCTGCATTGGCAGGCGGGTTCTTTACTGCTGAGCCATCAGGGAAACTGAACTATAGTTACATGCATCATGAATCTCAGTAATGTACTGTTGAATGAAAAGTACAAATCCTATAAGACAACATAAACAGATACTTTTTATAATGTTCAAATAAAAGAGCAAAATATACCCACAAGTACAATGAAACAATGTTTTTTTTGAGAATGTCAGTTTTTCATGGCATTATAAAACTGATGTGTATGTATCTTAAACTTATTTTTTAGCAATTTTTAATTGTGGTAAAATAAAATAACATAAAAAGTACCATTTTCAGATGAAACAATCTTAAAAAGAAATGGATAGAATAATTAGATGAAGTAGATGAATTCCTTAAAACACTCAAATTACCAAAACTGACACAAGAAAAAACAGAATATCTGAATAGCCCTTTATTTATTCAAAAGACAAATTCTGTGATGGACTAAATGTGTTCCCCAAAATTCATGTATTGAAGCCCTGACTGCCAATGTGTTTGGAGGCAGGGCCTGGCCTTTACAGAAGTAATTAAGGTTAAGTGAGGTCATAAAAGTAGGGACCTGAGAGGATCAGATCCTTATAATAAAGAGACACCAGAGACTTCTCCCTCTCTTCCCCTCCACCACACACCACACTTTGGAAAGGCCATGGTCCCTATCTTCATATAAGAACACTAATCCCATCATGGGTGCTCCATTCTCATGACCTCATCTAAACCCAAGCACCACCCAAAGGGCCAGAATCATCACACTGGGGTATTAGGGATTTAACATACAGATTTGGGGAGGACACAGGCATTCAGTTCATAACAAGGTGACATGAGAAAAAATACAGCAAAGTGCATGGCAAATGTTCTGTAAATTGTAGACCACTATCTATCATTATTATAGTTGTTACACTGGTTAATCAGAATGTCAGCAATAACCTGTGAGAACATTTTTTTTAGTACTGCAATGCTGAGAAATACCATTACTGGGGCCTCAAAGAGTAAAGGGCAGATACCATCTGCTCACAAGTATGTGAAGCAATGAGGGATCTTACATATAGCTGATGGGAATGTGACATGGTGCAGTCACTCTGAAACTGACTGGTAGTTTCTATTAAAGCTAATCATATAACTACACCATGATCCGGCCAGTCCACTCATAAATATACTCCCAACATAAATGTGTGCTTATAGGCAAAAAAAAATATGGTTAAGAATATTCACAGCAGCATTCTCCATAATATTCCGAAAAGTCAAATGTCCATTGACAAGAACACAAGTATGTGTAATCTATTAATTCATTGAGCTATTGCACAGTGAGAAACTAACTCCAAATAAATGCAACCACATGGATAAATTCCAGAGCCATAATGATTGCCAAAAGAAGACAGGCAGGGCCATATTGTATACTGTGGGGTTCCATTTATAAACCTTCAAAACTAATCTATGGGACTTCCTTGGTGGTCCATAGCTAAGACTCCAAGCTTGCAATGCAGGAGGCCTGGGTTCAACACCTGGTCAGCGGACTAGACCCCATATGCTGCAACTAAGAGTTCACATGCCATAACTAAAAGATTCCACATGCCACAACTAAGACCTGGTGCAGTCAAATAAATAAATAAATAAATAAATATTTTTAAAAAAAACTTAAATCTATGGTGACAGAGTCTAAATACTGGTTAATTTTGTAGAAGGGGATATTAACAAGGAGGGAAGCACAAGATGCCTGAGAGGTGCTGGAAATACTGCATTTCTTGACACTTGCAGTGGATACACTGGTTTATATATATGTAAAATTTCATAATGATGGACCTTTAAGATTTATACATTCACTATGTATAAATTACACCTCAGTACAAAAATTCAAGGAAATATTGACTGGTAAAGGGGAAGTCTGTGTAGATGTCTCTTCTGAGAATGAGAAAAGTCCTTGTCTCTTCTGAGAATGAAAAAAGTCCTCTAAAAAGCTTGGTTGTTCAGCTGAAATAGAGTCCACAACTTTTGGATGTTGTTGGAGAGCCAAGAGCATTTTCTTTTAATGTTTCCCACAATTGCAAGAAACTTCATCATGTTTTTTATATTGAGCAGAGAGAAGATGGAGATATCGAAGAGGGAGGAAATAAATGAAAAAGCATGTTCTCTGAGGTAGCAGACAAGACTCCTGTATGGTTTCCCATAATCCCGTCCTCATGGTGTTCCCACAGGTTTGATACCCTCTGCCTGAATCCTGGGCTTCCAAGGTGGCACTAGTGGTAATGAACCCACCTACCAATGCAGGAGACATAAGAAACATGGATTCAATCCTGAGTCAGGAAGATCCCCTGGAGAAGGAAATGGCAACCTGCTCCAATATTCTTGCCTGGAAAATCCCATGGACAGAGGGGCCTGGTGGGCTATAATCCATGGGATCACAAAGAGCTGGACATGACTGAAGTGACTTAGCACACACACATGCTGAATCTTAGCAAAATTTACTTCTAAAGAACAGAATATAACAAAGGCGGTAGAATGTAAGACGTTAACAGATAAAGTATACGTATGGAACCTCTCTTGCTGGAATCTCTTACACCATTACTTGATCTGAAGAAGTAACCTGATGTGTTGTAAACTGCCTACAACTACAGCTTTGCAGGGGATCAAGCTAAGCTGTGCCTAGATTTCTGATCCACAGATGAGATAATAAATGAGTGATATTTTAATATTAAATGAGTGATTTTTACTCACTTATTGTGATCTGGCAATAGATAATTAAGACACCTGAGAAGGTAGGTGAAGGTATGACCTAGACTCTGCTAGGGGGATCAGCCATGGCCAGGGATGAGAACTCTTCTGGAGAGGTGAGAAGGAAGCTGCAGGTATAAGTCAGTAAGGGTTAAAAAGCAAGAAAAAGAAGGGAACAGCCTTTATTTTCTGAATGAACTGGGTCATATGTTGAGATCTCAGTGACTGGGGAGATGGTGATGTTTGGAATAAGGAAAAGTGGATAGGGGAGTGGATGTGAGACATAGAGTTGATCCTGGGGGGACTATGTTAGCATCATGCAGGCAAAAGATGATTACAGTCTGAGCTAGGGTGATGATGATGGAACTCATAGAACTGGTGGAGGTGACAGATTCAGAAGAAATGTATGATGAAATATGATCAAGATTCAGGAATGGCTGCATCATGGGCATGATGAAGATGGAGGTGTTGTTCAAGTTTGTTTTTGGTTTTCTCAACTTCTTGAACAAGACCATTGACTGAAATGGGGAGATGAGAGGAGTGGGCAAGATCTTGAGATCCTTCTTAGGCATGATGGGTATGAAGTGCCTTTGAAACCTCCAAGTGAAGACGCAGAACTGCAGAAAGGGGTGAAGATTTGAGACAGACTCACTGGGACTGAGGAGGGGCTGGCCAGAGATACTCTCTGGCTGGCTGAGCAACCTGAGGGAACCCAAGAGGGGAGTGATCACAAATTTACATTGGTGCTAGCCACACATTTGTCTTTTTTTTCTTTTTTTCATTTATTTTTATTAGTTGGAGGCTAATTACTTTACAATATTGTAGTGGTTTTTGCCATACATTGACATGAATCAGTCATGGATTTACATGTGTTCCCCATCCTGAACCCCCCTCCCACCTCCCTCCCCATCCCATCCCTCTGGGTCTTCCCAGTGCACCAGCCCTGAGCACTTGTCTCATGCATCCAACCTGGACTGGCGATCTGTTTCATACTTGATAATATATATGTTTCAATGCTATGCTCTCAGATCATCCCACCCTCGCCTTCTCCCATAGAGTCCAAAAGTCTGTTTTATACATCTGTGTCTCTTTTGCTGTCTCGCATATACGGTTATCGTTACCATCTTTCTAAATTCCATATATATGCATTAGTATACTGTATTGGTGTTTATCTTTCTGGCTTACTTCACTCTGTATAATGGGCTCCAGTTTCATCCATCTCATTAGAACTGATTCAAATGAATTCTTTTTAATGGCTGAGTAATATTCCATGGTGTATATGTACCACAGCTTCCTTATCCATTCATCTGCTGATGGGCATCTAGGTTGCTTCCATGTCCTGGCTATTATAAACAGTGTTGCGATGAACATTGGGGTGCACGTGTCTCTTTCAGATCTGGTTTCCTCAGTGTGTATGCCCAGGAGTGGGATTGTGGGTCATGTGGCAATTCTATTTCCAGTTTTTTGAGGAAACTCCACACTGTTCTCCATAGTGGCTGTACTAGTTTGCCTTCCCACCAACAGTGTAAGAGGGTTCCCTTTTCTCCACACCCTCTCTAGCATTTATTGCTTGTAGACTTTTGGATAGCAGCCATTCTGACTGGCATGTAATGGTACCTCATTGTTAGCCACACATTTGATGTGGGGCTGACAAAGGCAAACATCCTCTCAAGGTTTTACAAGACAGGAGGGCAAGAGGATGACAAGGCTAGGGACTGCTTCTGAATATCTCATTTACAAATGGAAGCATGGATGCCTGCAGGGATGTACAGTACAGATAAACGATTGGATAGAGGTGGAAAAGAGTGAGATGCAAAGCAGAGTTGGAGGTAGTAATCTGCAGAAAAATAAATGACTCTTTTCTAAATCCAGAAGGTAGTGAGATACCATTAGTTACCATTCTTTATGAGTAATAATACATGAATATTGTTAAGTCACTTACTTTGGGTCAGCAATGGAAGGTGAATGGAAGTGACTATGGGAGCAAATGGGTATGACTACTCCCCTTCTCTCCTATTCCTTTTGGCCAGTTGGATGACGTCAGGGCAATCTTATAGCCACATACTGACAATAGAATACACCTGGTCCCTAAATAGATATGTGGTACAGAATTTGCCTGCAGACCCACATTATGTGTGTATGTGCTCAGTTGCTCAATCGTGTCTGACTCTTTGCAACCCTATGAACTATAGTCCGCCAGGCTCTTCTGTCCATGGAATTTTCCAGGCAAGAATACTGGAACAGGTTATCATTTCCTACTCCAGGGGATCTTCCCAACTCAGGGATCAAACCCACATCTCACTCGTCTTCTGCACTGGCATGCAGATTCTTTACTACTGCGCCACTTGGGAATCCTGACCACGTTATACCATGGCACAAATGAGAAAAACAAGTCTTGCTGAGTCACCAAGATTTTGGAGTTTATCTCTTACAGCAGGCAGCATCACTTAGCCTAACTTGTGTGTCAAAAGCACAGGGAGATCATGCAACTTCCCCAGGGTCCTGATGCTTCTGAATGGCCAAGTATAGAGTCTGTCTCTTACTCAGGATAGCACATTTCAACCCCAGTAAAAGCAAAGAGTGTGATGGGATTGGGAAGACAGCAATAGCACAGTTAAAAGGACTCCATGATCACCCAAGACCCCCAGAAAGCCATAGAAAGAAACTGCCCATGGAAAGGGGCACTGCCCACTCAATGGGGCTGACTGGCAGACTACCAGTCACTCCCCAGCAGTCTGCCAGCTGCCATGACACTCACCTGTACAGGTGTTTCTGGAGAGGCCTCTCTTTACCGTCCACAGTCCTGGCCCATATTCCAGTAGGTGAATCAGCTCTGCCTTGGGAACAGGATGCCCTGTACATGGAGAAATAAACGGGGAGTGGATATATAGGTAAAGACAAAAGGGAAAGTCTCACATACACAGGAGTGAACACCTTGAACATACCACCATGAAACCCCAAAGGGCACACCTCCTTCCAGAAGTCTTTCCCTAATTAAATCAGCAAGATTCAAACTTCCCATGCTTCAGAACATCTTAGACACACCTGGTTCTAAACAGAGAACAAATTAAACCAAATCTCTGGGCATAAAGACAGTACTGGTTGTTTTCAAACTTTGCCAGGTGATTCTGGTGCCCAAGGATGGCTGAAAAGACTAGACTAAATCAACTGATAGTCAGTTGTCTGAGGAAGGCCATGAGCTAAAACTGCTACCCATTCTGAAGAAAAGTCCAGGTTGGGAAGATGGGGCTGAATGTGGGGACTTGCTACCCTATTTGTTGCTACAATATCCTGTTGCTACTTCAGGGATGCTGGCCCGATGACCTGGACCAAAGAGAGAAAGCAGACAGAGAGAACTGGGTTGGGGGGTACCAACCCAGGAACCAGCACCACCACAGGGCTTCTCATTAGGTGAAGTAATAAACTTTTTTCAGGGTGAAATTTGTATGATGTGGTTTTTTGGCACATGCAGCCAAATATATTTTGTCAAATGTGAAGGTTTAAAGATAGGAGGATTCTAAAGAGAAGTCAATGACTTAGGCAGCAGGACCACAGAAACTCTGATTAGAAAATCCTGTACTGCAAGCCAGAGTGCACCCAGCTGTCACTTAGCAAATGTTCACTGAGGTCTGCTTTATATTTGGCACTGAGTTCAGTGAGGAGGCAGGGGAAAAGGTAAACCTGATCTTCCTATGTCTCTGCTCGACCCGAGCTCCCTGCCCACTCAAGGAATTGGCTTGTGTTTGTCCCTCCACTTGGAATACTATTCCCCAGATGCCTCCTTTCAATAACTATTCACAATTGTCACAAAACACTGTAGTTACTTCACTGAAGCCTGACCTTCTGGGAGAGACTATGTGGACATGAGACAGGGAAAGCCCAGTTAGAGGTAACCATTTCTGGGTAAAGTGGCCAACTAAGCTTTAGGTGGAAGAACATTTGGGATTTATTATTTTGTATAATTTTATTGTGCAATTTGTATACGATTATATTTGTACGTAATTTGTATAATTTTGTACATTATTATGTATAATTTATTATACATAACAAATACCTATATGGCACTTTCTAAGTTCCCAGTTCTACTCTACGCACTTGAAAGATATTAGTTCGCTGGGGCTAAGTGAAAGGGTTACTACAAAAATGATAAAAATAATCATGAGGCGGTCAGACCAGAACAGGCTGAGGCTGGAGGGAGAAGCGAAAGCAGGCTCCTCAGGTCTTCTTAACCGATCATGCTCAGAGAGAGGGTAGAATGAAAGAGGCTCTGGGTACCACATGTGAGGTGAGGCCTTACCCAGTGAGACCAGGAGGCTGCAAGTCTCCAGCATCACCTCCTGGTACAAGGTCCTCTGGGCCAGGTCTAGATGTCTCCATTCCTCCCCAGTGAAGGTTATGGCCACATCTTCAAATGATATCAACGCCTGCAAAGTGAAATAGAGGTGGTGGGGTGACTGTATGGCTATTAAATTAGAGCCTACTGCATGGTTAGTGACAGAAATTCAGAGACCCAAGGCCTGAATCCCTGAGTATCTCCTGAGAAGCCAGCTCTGTGCTGGTTTTAAGAGGGAGGTAGATGGTGCTGTAGATGGAATACAAATAGTGTGGGAGAGAAAAACCACCTATATGGGGATTCACTAGAGAGTGATGCAAAACAAAGGTAATCTTGTGTGGACTATGAGTCTATTACTGTAATTCAAGCAGGATAAGAGCAGTGGCAGCCAAACCTCACTGGTCTGCCCTCTATGCCTGCACCTCAGGGTTTTAGATGCTGTGTTAAAGCAACTAAAAGATTCTAGATCTGCATCTAGACTTCTTGGGATTTAAATCCAACCTTTTGAACCAAAACATGCTAATTTCTTTGAGCCTCAATTTCCACATCAATACAACAATAATTCCAACTTCACCAGGTTGTTGCAGAGATTAAACTGAAAACGTTCATAAAGCAAACAAATGCAGTGCCCAGCACTTGTCAGTGCTCATTGTGTATTTGTGAATTTCATTAATCCTCTTGCAGCCCGTGAGGTAAACACCATCCCTGTCTCCATTTCACAATCAGCAAATGGGGGCTCAAAGTCAAGCAGCCCAGAGTAACATGTCTAATGAGAAGGGACAAGATTTGAATCCAGGTCCCTCTGGACCAGCCATGGTAGGGGATTTAGATTTGATCTACGTATAATAGGAGCTCCAGAGGGTAGAATCTTTCATTCATCAGCCACTTATTGAACACTTGGTACGGGTCCTGCATTCTTCTAAGCTTGGGGACAGGAGTTCCCACATCCCTGACAAGGAACTAAATAAATAAGCAAGAAAAGTCATATGGCCTTGGGGGCTCTGAAATGAAGAAAAATAAGATGACTACAGAGGATTACAAGACTAGATGAGGCAATCAGGAAGACCTCTCTGAGCAGATGTGGAACAGGGCTGGAATGAAGTTAGCGAGCAAGTCAGGAAAACTGGATAAACAAGCAAAGTTCTGGAGGTGATCAGAGCTATGTTGACAGCAAAGTGGCGTGCTGAAGAATAACTTAGGACCTGTCCATATGTTTACATCCCTTGAGGCACAACATTCCTATGCACTGTCATTAATGAAAACTGTAATGGATTCACTTTTCAAATATAAGTAAATGTGCTGGGGAAATGGATACTGTCAGTGGCAAGCCAATGGCCTTGTACCCAGATGGCACCTACAAAGAGAAATCCAGTGACAGGCTTGTCTTCTGGTCTGTCCCAGGAACTTCTACTCCTACTAGAGGAGCAGCCAATTTCAGAAACACTGCTCCCACCCCACTTCTGCTCTCCAGGCTGTCTCATCTGTCTCCCAGTTCTCAGCAGCGTTGAGGCCGGAGGCAGGGATGTCTGAGGGAGGGTCAGACTCCACCTGGGGTGAGCCTAAGATAACAGCAGGACCAGGAGAGTCCTTCTCCGGAAACCACATCGAGTGATGCTCTCTGGGTTGTGCTGAGCACTCAAGGACACACGTCACAAGCATGTGCTCTCCAGTTCCTCCGACCGACAGAGAAAAGTTGTTAATACTCCAATTTTAGACCCGAGGGAATAGAGGCCAAGGGCCGTGAATTCACAAGCTTAGAGCCCATTATGGGTGCCTCTCTTTACAACACTTTGGCCTGGATTCAGAACCCTGGGTTGGAACTGATAAGCACTGTAGTTCCCATACCCCATTCTCACCGAACCTCCAGATCCGAGCGTATTAAGACGGAAAGGCGGAGAGGCCCGGGATTCCCCATATCACAGAGTGGCACTATGCGGACCGCGACCCCAGCGCACTTGGGCACCCTCCACTCACCAGCGCCGGCGCCGCCATGGGGCCCGTAGGCAGAGCGGGACGGCGGGAGGCGGTGACAAAAGCCGGTAGAGAGGGCTCAGCCGACCCGAGGCCAGCCCTGCACGGAAGTACCTGGGACCTGAGTGTCTGCGGTGTGGAATGGGCATCAGGCCCCGGGAGCCGCCTCTGGGAGCTGTGGGGACGGAGGGCTGGGAGCTCAAACTCTCGGCTGACAACCCGTTCCAAGCGGGGTCACGGCTCACACAAAAGTGTGGCGGTGGGTTCTAGTCTCCTCACGGCTCTTTGCTCGGTACAGAAGACCTTTTTCTGTGGAGTGGTCAATGCTCAGAGCTCCAGTGGGGAAAGCCCGTAAGGCTAGACAGACCGCTAGTAAACGACGTCCTAATACTCTATCAAGAAGTCCCGCCCAACCTGCCGCCAGTGCCTGCCTCCGCTTTACGTCATTGGCTCAGCGCCCAAGCCGTCATTGGAGACACTGCCTTCTGGGTAATGTAGTTTCTGACTTCATCCTGCTGAACCAAGGAGCTAACTTCCGGTTTTCTATGGAAACAGTGTCTTAAGGTTCCGTGGTATCTGGTCCCATCACTTCATGGCAAAAAGATGGGAGAACAATGGAAACAGTGACAGATTTTATTTTCTCGGGTTCCAAAATCACTGCGGATGGTGACTGCAGCCATGAAATTAAAAGACACTTGCTCCTTGAAAGAAAAGCTAAGACAAACCCAGACAGCGTATATAAAAAGTAGAGATATCATTTTGCCAACAAAGGTCCCTATAGTCAAAGCTGTGGTTTTTCCAGTAGTCATGTATGGGATGTGAGAGTTGGACCATAAAGAAGGCCAAGCACCAAAGAATTGATGCTTTCTAACTGTGGTGTTGGGGAAGACCCTTGAGAGTCCTTTGGACTGCAAGGAGATCAAATCAACCCTGAATATTCATTGGAAGGACAGATGCTGAAGCTGAAGCTTCAGTACTTTGGCCACCTGACGGGAAGAGCCAACTCATTGTAAAAGACCCTGTTGCTGGGAAAAATTGAAGGCAGCAGGAGAAGGGGATGACAGAAAAAAAATGGTGGGATGGCATCACCAACTCGGACATGAGTTTGAGCAAACTCTGGGAGATGGTGAAGGACAGGGAAGCCTGGCATGCTGCAATCCATAGGGTCACAAAGAGTCAGACATGACTGAGCCACTGAACAAGGTTCCAAAGGAGGGCACAGCCTCGCTTCCTCTTGAAGGCAAGGCACACTGATTTCCTTGGCCCTTCAGGCAATGCCCCGCCGTTAAAGGACTCTAACACATGCTGTATTCCTTAACCTACGCAATGTACTCCTGCCCAGCATTTCACCTCTCTGAGCCAGGATTTATGATGAAAAGTGAAGATTCCCCTAATCTGCGGTTTCCAATTCACAGACCACATCAGTATTACCTGGAATTTGTTACACGTCATCAGGTCCCACTTCAGACATACTGAATCACATACTCTTGAGTGAGGCCCACGTACCTGTGCCTAAGCCCTGCAAGAGGTTTTAATGCTCCAACACAGTTGAGAACCGGACTCTCCAGTGAATGGGACAAAATTACCTACGTCAGAAGAGATAGCTAAAAAGTGCTTAGCACTAGACCTGGCACATAATAATAAATGCGTGCTAAATCACGTCAGTCATGTCTGACTTGAGACCCTATGGACCCATAGCTTGCCAGACTCCTCTGTCCATAGGATTCTCCAGACAAGAATATTGGTGTGGGTTGCCATGCTCTCCTCCAGGGAATCTTCCCCACCCAGGGATTGAACCTGTGTCTCTTACATCTACCTGCATTGGCAGGAGGGTTCTTTATCATTAGTGCCACCTGGGAAGCCCAAAGTGATGAGTACTTGAGAGCTTTTGTTGTCATTTTCAGTCACATTGACTTCACTTGATTTCTTCAATAGATTCTCTTTCCAACTCGGGTTTTTGGCACATCTAGTTCCTTCATCAGAAATGCTGCTTCCCCACATTGAACCTGGTGGAACTATTCCATCCAGCTGGGGTCTGCATGATACCAGCTTCTGTTTACTCTGCTGTCCTTTCTGGCATTATACCTTAATGCTCATTGTCCCACTTTTACCAAAAAGGACACTGAGAAGTGATATTATGAGGAAATAACAGATTAATATCCCTTACATTTACAGATAGAAAAATCTTCAACAAAATATTAGAAAACAATTCCAACATCATTTCAATTTTTTAAAGGAGTGTATATAATCATGGATTTATTCCAGGAATGCAAGAGTGGTTCAATATAAGAAAATCAAGTAATAGAACACATCAATAAAATAAAGAGAAAAAAGACATGATAATCTCAATTGACAAAGAAAATGCATTTGATAAAATCCAACACACTTTTATAATAACAGTAAGAGTAATAAAACATTCAGAAAACTAGAAATAGAGAGCATTTTTCTCAGTGTGATAAATGGTATTCTTGAAAAAGCCACTGTTAAAATTATACTTGATAATGAAAGATTTAAAGCTTTCCCTGCAATATCAGGAACAAAACAAGAATACCTGCTTTAACCACTACCATTCAACACTGTACTAGAAGTTTCGGCCAGGGGCAAAAAGAAGAAGAAAGAAAAAGCACTACATTTGGAAAGGAAAAAGTAAAACTGCCTCTATTCACAGATGACATGATTCTGAGAGGGTAGGGATAACCACTAGACCATTCGGGTATGACCTAAATCAAATCCCTTATGACTATACAGTGGAAGTGAGAAATAGATTTAGGGGACTAGATCTGATAGACAGAGAGCCTGACGAACTATGGACGGAGGTTCGTGACATTGTACAGGAGACAGGGATCAAGACCATCCCCATGGAAAAGAAATGCAAAAAGGCAAAATGGTTGTCTGAGGAGGGCTTACAAATAGCTGTGAAAAGAAGAGAAGCAAAAAGCAACAGGGAAAAGGAAAGATATACCCATTTGAATGCAGAGTTCCAAAGAATAGCCAGGAGAGATAAGAAAGCCTTCCTCAGCAACCAATGCAAAGAAATAGAGGAAAACAACAGAATGGGAAAGACTAGAGATCTCTTCAAGAAAATTAGAGATACCAAGGGAACATATCATGCAAAAATGGGCTCAATAAAGGACAGAAATGGTATGGACCTAACAGAAGCAGAAGATATTAAGAAGAGGTGGCAAGAACACACAGAAGAACTGTACAAAAAAGATCTTCACGAGCCAGATAATCACAATGGTGTGATCACTCACCTAGAGCCAGATATCCTGGAATGTGAAGTCAAGTGGGCCTTAGAAAGCATCACTATGGACAAAGCTAGTGGAAGTGATGGAATTCCAGTTGAACTATTTCAAATCCTGAAAGATGATGCTGTGAAAGTGCTGCACTCAATATGCCAGCAAATTTGGAAAACTCAGCAGAGGCCACAGCACTGGAAAAGCTCAGTTTTCATTTCAATCCCTAAGAAAGGCAATCCCAAAAAATGCTCAAACTATTGCACAATTGCACTCATCTCACATGCTAGTAAAGTAATGCTCAAAATTCTCCAAGCCAGGCTTCAGCAATACGTGAACCAAGAACTTCCAGATGGTCAAGCTGGTTTTAGAAAAGGCAGAGGAACCAGAGATCAAATTGCCAATATCCACTGGATCATCGAAAAAGCAAGAAAGTTCCAGAAAAAGATCTACTTCTGCTTTATTGACTACACGAAAGCCTTCGACTGTGTGGATCACAATAAACTGTGGAAAATTCTGAACGAGATGGGAATACCTGACCACCCGACCTGACTCTTGAGAAACCTGTATGCAGGTCAGGAAGCAACAGTTAGAACTGGACATGGAACAACAGACTGATTCCAAATAGGAAAAGGAGTACGTCAAGGCTGTATATTGTCACCCTGCTTATTTAACTTATATGCAGAGTACTTCATGAGAAACGCTGGGCTGGAAGAAGCAAAAGCTGGAATTAAGATTGCCAGGAGAAATATCAATAACCTCAGATATGCAGATGACACCACCCTTATGGCAGAAAGTGAAGAGGAACTAAAAAGCCTCTTGATGAAAGTGAAAGAAGAGAGTGAAAAAGTTGGCTTAAAGCTCAACATTCAGAAAACTAAGATCATGGCATCTGGTCCCATCACCTCATGGGAAATAGATGTGGAGACAGTGGAAACAGTTTCAGACTTTATTTTTTGGGACTCCAAAATCACTGCAGATGGTGATTGCAGCCATGAAATTAAAAGACACTTACTCCTTGGAAGGAAAGTTATGACCAACCTAGATAGCATATTAAAAAGCAGAGATATTACTTTTCCAACGAAGATCCATCTGGTCAATTTTATGGTTTTTCCAGTGGTCATGTATGGATGTGAGAGTTGGACTGTGAAGAAAGCTAAACACCAAAAAATTGATGCTTTTGAACTGTGGTATTGGAGAAGACTCTTGAGAGTCCCTTGGACTGCAAGGAGATGCAACCAGTCCGTCCTGAAGGAGATCAGTCCTGGGTGTTCATTGGAAGGACTGATGCTGAAGCTGAAACTCCAATACTTTGGCCACCTCATGTGAAGAGTTGACTCATTGGAAAAGACTCTGATGCTGGGAGGGATTTGGGGGCAGGAGGAGAAGGGGATGACAGAGGATGAGATGGCTGGATAGCATCACCGACTCGATGGGCATGAGTTTGAGTGGACTCCAGGAGTTGGTGACGGACTGGGAGGCCTGGCGTGCTGCGATTCACGGGGTTGCAAAGAGTCGGATATGACTGAGCGGCTGAACTGAACTGAACTGAACAGGTAGGAAGGCCAGTGGTCTCCAAACGGAGGAAATAGGCTTCAAGTGTCAACATTTTTTAAATCTCTCTCTTAACAAGCAGGAGGAAACAAACTAGTGATATATTCTTTTCCCTTCTCTATACAAATTTAAAAAGAGGTTTCTGTTAAAATATTGTGTTGCCATAATGACACCTTATTCCACTTAACTTTTCTCAAATTTTGAGTTAACCAATATATTTTTCTAATGGAAATGTTTGTCTTAAGCTATGTTAATGTACTATGCATTTACCCCAGACTCTGTCTTCAAGTCGGTTTGTCCTAAAAGCTCAGATTTAGACTCAGAACCGACTTGACAAACCAGTATGTTATACTCAGACATTGTTCTCCTAATCTATGTAAATGAAACTATTTGTATGGTAATCTGCCTTTCTACAAGATTCAAGTCAATTGTTTTATGGCCCGGGATGACTCACCTGGTGCCAAGATTATCCCAAAATACATCTTGTGAGTGAGGGGCCTGGTGCCATTCTCTGAGTTTTAAGACATTCCTTTCTTTCATTAACAGACTGGTAGTAACTATATAACATCCAGCTAAAGACTAGCAGGTGGGTATTCTTTCTGCCGCCTTCTGATGTCTATGTCAGAAGCTTTCTCTATCTCATTTAACAAATCTAATAAAACTTTACTACACAAAAGCTCTGAGCGATCAAGCCTCATCTCTGGCCCCGGATTGAATTCTTCTCCTCCGGAGGCCAAGAATCCGGGCATCCTTCATAGTTCAGCAACAACCTTTCAGTTCTAAATATAGAAAGTATCATAGAATCTACCAGAAAAACTACATGTATTCAGAAAAGCATCAGGGAACAATAACAACATGCAAAAATCAGTTCATTGATGGTGGGAATGTAAAATGGATCTGCTTCTGTGAAGAAAGCTTGGTGGTTCCTCAAAGAGTTAAGTGTAGCACTATCACATGGCATATGATTCCCAGCTGTGTAGATACTTTAGAGAATTGAAAACAAGTATTTCAACAAATACTTGCATGTAATGTTAACAGCAACACTATTCTTGATAAACAATAGGTGGAAACAATTAAAATTTTTATCAATGAATGGATAAACAAATTGTGCTATAAACATACAATGGAATATTATTCAGCTATAAAAAGGAATAATACAAAGAATTCTACAATGTGAATCAACCTGGAAAACTATGAAAGGTTTATAAAGAAATAAAGAAAATGGTGAAGCCTAGATGAAGCATCCTTAGATATAATCACACAGCACAAGAGGGAAAAGGCTGAAAATTGAGACTTCATCCATTTTAAAGACATTTGTTCTGTGAAAGTATTTTGAACTTAGTGGAAATGAAGACACAACATATCAAAATTTGTCAGAGGCAGATAAAACAGTATTTAAAGGGAAATGTATAACATTTACACATTAAAAAAAAGAAATGTCTTAAGTCATAGATCTCAGTCTTTGTATTACAAAACCAGAAAGAGAAACACAGAGAAACCAGGAAAAGGATATAATAAACATGAAAATGGAAACCAATGAAACAAATTTAAAAAGTAGAGAAAATCACTGAAACCAAAAGTCTTAAGATAAATAAAACTGATTAAACTCTAACCAAATTTTATCAAGAAATAGAGAATACACAAATTATGAAGTCGAGAATGATACAATAGATAGCACTACAGATTGGATGTATACTAAATGTTAATGTGGGGATATAGTGACCTTTCTTTTATGGCATTAATTGAAAAACTTTAGTGAAATGGACAATTTAAAAAAACACACACACAAACCATGAAAGCTCAGTTAACGAAAAAAAAAAAATAGTTGACCTATTTAGCTGCATATCTATTATAGCAATTAAATTTCTATTTAGAAGCATTCCTACAAAGCAAATTGCAAGCTTAAATGCCTTCACTGTGAATTTTACCAAACACTTAAGGAAGAAGTAATACCAATACTACACAAACTTTTCCAAAAAGTGTTAGAGTAGAGAATGTTTACTCAATATATTATGTGAACTTAGCATTATTTGATACCACAACCAGACTGAGGCATTACAAAGAAATGCATATCAACATCCTTTATGAACATACATGCAGAAATCCCAGTAAGATTTTAGCAAATCAAATCCAGCTATTTATGAATAGGATTGTGCATCAAGACAAAGAGTTTACTTCTGAAATGTAAGGTTTGCTTCTCCACTTTCATGGCACTTATTTCTCAACTCTTCAGTGTCAACTTTTTGATGCACAGTAAGAGTGAAGGTCTGTATAAAGAATTCCCCACACTACTCTCCTCATAACTCCCTTATCCAATACAGATTCTCTAGTACTGACCAAGTGTAAAATTGTAGCTGAAGGTTTTTCCAAATTCACTTCACTTGTAATGCCTTTGCACAGCAGGAAAAGCCACTGCACACCTGATGCTACTGTAAGGCTGCTCTCCTCCCCTGTGGCAGGTCATTCCCCTGTGAGTGACCTGATGCTTGAGAAAGCCTGACATGACCAAGCAGTCCTTCCCAACCTCCCTGCATCTGAACTGCCGGGAGCCGTTGTGGGAGATCCCACCCATGACAAGGTCATGAGGAGAAGACCTGACACGCAAGGCCGTTCAGGATCCCATCCATGATGAGGTCATGAGGAAAAGACCTGACACGCAAGGCCGTTCAGGACACAAGGGACCCTCCAAGTTGGCCCCGGCCTCTACCGCACCCTGTATCTTCCTCCCCCCTTTTCTGCTGTTGTTGTTCGCCCTGCTGCAAATTCTTGTGTTGCCTGCCAAGAGCTCTCCTGTTCCTCTTTCACTGAATAAGGACCAACTTAAAACCCAAACTAATAAATCTCCTGGACGCCAGTACCCTATGACGGGGCCAGGGATGAAGGAAATGCTTCAATTCAAACCCTTTTGCTGGCATTCTGGCTTGTTTGATAAATGTGTGCTCTCATTACAAAAAATGCTCATGATTATTCTAAGCATCCTAAGCCCAGTATGCTAACCAAAAAAAACTATTAAGCATTGGTCCTCCCGTGGGGTGAAAAAGGCTCCACAAATAAAATAGCCACAAATATGCCTAGTAAAAAATACTTCAGATAGAGATTAGCTGGTGACTTCTTGCAGGTAATTAACTTTTAGACTAAGAACCTGTTTTGTGCCATATCTGCTGTTTTTGCAATCCTTTGCATTTCTGTTCCATAAAAATGTAATCCTATCTAGTTCCCATGGAGATGACGCCTAGTAGAAAGAAAACAGATTAACCACAAGAAAGACAGGGTCGGCTACTGAAGTTGCTTAAAGTTACACCGGGTGCAAGCCATAAATTGTCAATAGGCCTGAAGGCCAAAAGATATTATACATAGAGATTAACCATAAAAAAGGCCCTAATAGGCACAGAGCCCTTTGGGTGGTGAGGAAGCCCTATTAGAGAACACAAAAAATATTATTTTAAAAATGGTTATTGGATCAATGTTTGATTGTTGTTAATGTGCTGAGGTTGTACAGTGGAAGCTATTGTTAATATAGTTAAAGATCTAGAAAAATAGAAGTTTAGCTCTAGTGTAAAAACAATAAGATAATTGTTAATTTTAACCAGGAGTGCTAAACAGGGGCTGTCTCACCAGAGCTGCAGAGTCTTTGTGTGCTAAACTTTTTAGATAAATTTAGCTGAAAACTTCTACAAAAAGACTGACCTTTCTGTTAACAGGATTGTATTTCTACTATGTTGCAACCTGCTGTACCATGAGACTGCCACCTTTTTGTTTTCTGCTAAGCTCAAGGCCAGGAGATAATGTACAAAAAATCTATGGAAAAAGACTCTCATAAACAAAAAATATACGGAGAACACCTGGTTTCATGAAGGACAAGCTGATGTAATGTTAAACTAAGTCTGTATGCTTATCTCCCCCTTAGAAATGTACCAATTTAGGGCATAAAGGCTATGGTGAAAAATAAAACATTGCCAGACTCTGCTGCACATCCCAGTCTGGTCTCTCTCTCTCTCTCTCTCTCTCTCTCTCACTCGCCGATGCCGTTCATCTTGAGGGTTCCCCTGGATCCTGCTGGGGCTGGACCCCAGCATTGAACAACTTCCCTGATGTGTTGTCTTTATAGTTCTTTACAAGGGAGGCTCTGCCCTCTCCCTTCTGATGGACTTCTTTTTTTAAAGTATTCTTGTTTATTTACTTACTTATTTTTGGCTGTACTGGGTCTTTGTTGCTGAGCATGGACTTTCTCTAGTTGCAGTGAGTGGGGCTACTCTCTAGTTGTGGTGCCCAGGCTTCTCATTGTGGTGGCTTCTCTTATTGCAGAGCACAGGCACTAGGCACATGGGCCTCAGTAATTGCAGCATGCAGACTCTAGAGCACATGCTCAGTAGTTGCAGTGCATGGGCTTAGTTGCTCCACAGCATGTGGAATCTTCCCGGGCCAGGGATCAAACCCATGTTCCCTGCTTTGGCAGGCAGATTATTATCCAGTGTGCCACCAGGGAAGTCCTCTGATGGACTTCTTGACATTCTGCTGCATCTGTTGCTGGTGAAGGTTTGCACTAAATCAGAACACTCTCCACTTATCAGACCAGTGTGTAGTCTCTGCCCTGGTGTGTGCCTTTGTATCCAGCCAGGTGCAAAATGTTTTTCAAGAGTAGATCATGCATATAGAGGGGTAGGTCTGCTGAGTGGGATTCCTAACATGTGACACTCCTACTGTGCTCAAAAGGGTACTCCTCGCTCTCCACTCCATGCCAAAACACTGAAAGCTGAGAAAAGGCTGGAGAAATTCTTGTTAACTTTGATGGGAGGAAACAGCCCATCACAAATGTATGCTTGACCCAGGAATGACTGCACGGGGTTGTTGGGAAGATGAAGGCATTGAGGTCAGGGTAAGGAAGGGATGCTGTGCACTAGTAAGCCTCTAGAGATCATAGAATCTAGAGTCAGCTTTAATAGGGCCACATCCTCACCAAAGTGAAGGATATGAGGATGGAGCATGGAAGTGGATGGAAAGGCAGGGTCTTAACTTACTTCTCTGTAAATGCTTTTTTAGCAGGATATTTGTGACTGGTAACACACAAACCCTGTGCAGAGAATGTGTCCAAGCCCAGGAGAATCTGATTAGAGCTGAGTTGCTGGTATTCACGGACTATTAATAGAAATGTGCATCCTTGTTCAGTTGGTAAATCATGTCCAACTCTTTGCACCCCCATGGACTGCAGCATGCCAGGCTCCTCTGTCTTCCACAATCTCCTGGAATTTGCTCAAATTCATGTCTACTGAATCAGTGATGCTATCTAACCCTTTCATCCTCTGCTGCCCTCTTCTCCTTTTGCCTTCAATGTTTCCCAGCAAAAGAGGTCTTTTCCACCTCTTCACATCAGGTGGCTGAAGTACTTGAGCTTCTGCTTTAGCAGTACTTCTAATGAATATTTAGAGTTGATTTCCTTTACTGGTTTGATCTCCTTGCAGTGCAAGGGACTCTCAAGAGTCTTCTCCAACACTACAGTTTGAAAGCATCAATTCTTGTGCGCTCAGCCTTCTTTACGCTCCAGCTCTCATCTTCATACTTGACTATTGGAAAACTATAGCCTTGACTATACAGATCTCTGTTGGAAAAGTGATGTGATGTCTCTGCTTTTTAATAAGCTGTCTAGGTTTGTCATAAATACAACACATTAATCGTAGGCTGATGTTGGAGAGCCCTGAGGAGTAAGTAGTGGAGAGAGTGAGACATGGAGACTGCAACCAAGGATCCACAGCCAGCATAGAAATAACAAGTGGCCAAGTTTCAAGAATAGGGAAGGAATGATATAGAAGAGGTATGGCCATCAGCTTTGGAGCACAATGTTGAACAGGGGACAGAGTGCTGGTGTGATTTGAACCTAGTCCTGATGTTATGCCATCCCCCAGGTCCCACTTAGCAAGGCTGAAGCCCCTCTGAGCACCTCTTCTCAGAGGTGTAGTATGTCTGCTCTGCTCAGGCACACAGAGCTCTTCCTTCAACTGCAGTTGGGAACCCAGAAGGTGTGGCGAGTCCTAAGGGAAAGACATGGCAGGTGAAATTGCCCCTGTGAACTACTCTACCACAGACCACAGGAAAGAAAATCTAAATGAAACAAAACAAAACAAACCAATCCCTATGAGGAATGTCTTGTGGGAACACTAGTAGTCCCAGCCAAGTAGTATCTATGTCAATGCCTATAATCACTGGCACAGTCAGAACCCAGGAAATATCCACTGAAAAGGGGGGCAGAACCCAAATTACATAACTGTTCCAGAACTGGACAACCATCTGAGGAGGGAATGGGATCCACTGGGTCGATCTCAAGACTAATGACTCTTGGCCTCTTATCTGAAGGACTTCAGGATGGCAGTTTTGGGACTGAGAGAGGACTGGGCTGCTTAAAATAGTATATATACTTGCCCCTGGAATACTAGCACATATGCCAGAAAAGTGGGGAAGGAGGAAGTGCCCAAGCTCCAGCTGTGGGAGAAGGGGACAGGCAGAAACCAGCTCAGGTCACCAAGGTAGATGTGAAGGTTTCACACAGTGAAGCTGTTAAGTGCAGGGCTGTCCAGCACCACCTCACAGTACCGGATTCTCAGCCTTATCAAGCTATCCCCACTGCCTCCAAGGAAAATGAAATGGCATTACCCTCAAAGGTCACACAGCCCTTTGTGTGGGGGCAATTGATTCCATGAGCAGCAGGGTCACAGTCCATCCTCCCACACATTCATTCCATGCTCAACCTCTTTCCCAGCTTCCCAATTCAGAGCTACCAGACACTCGTGCTCACTCTCAACTCATATTCCAGTGACTACTGTTAACCCATAGTAGAGACAGACAGGCAGGCAGACAGACAGCAACAAAGCTCTGGGCCTGATAGGCAGGGTATTTTAAGATGTTACCTGGGGTTTGTTTTAATCAGGTGTGGTAAAATGACAGACATGGAGAAAACTGTCTTTGAAAGAGGAGTTTATTACTTACAGTCCCAAGAGGAAGGAGCATGGCAAGCCATGCAGGGCCACATGGGGAGGCACCAGGGTTGGTCAGGATTCAGAAAGAGTAAGGAGAAAACAGACCAGAGACCATTGCAGTTTTTGCAGGAGGGAGTGGGCTAAATGGCATCTATTAGCCCAGTATTTGGCCCTGGGGCAACTGAGGACAGGTTGATAGTGTCTCAGGCTGCAGGAGCCTGATAAAAGGAGGTGGGGGTGTGGACTTAGATTGCTGGTTTGCATATCAAAGAGTTTCTCACAGGTAGCTTGTTTACTTCCTCTAGGAACTAGCTACTCTAGGAGGGGTAGTCTCTCCAGAATCAGCAAGTCCTCCAAGACATCAAAGCCTCATGAATACAGAAAATAAAAAACATGATGAATACAACCCCATCTCCTGGTGTCACTGAGAACATAACTCAATCTTCTCCCTTGATCTCCAACACCAGGGCCCTGGAGTCACCAGTTAACACTTCCTCCCCACATGGATATCACTCTTAAGACTACACTTCTCTCACAACTCTAGACGCCCCCATGAACCCCCAACACCACTGCTACCCACCTCCTGGCCCACACCCTAGCCTTCTCCATAGACTCCCCACAAGTCACTCTGCACATGGCATTCAGAGAGCATTTGGCAAATGTAACCAGGATCTCATCTGGCCCAGACCTTCTGTATTAGCTTCCTAGTGTTGCTATAACAGAGTACCACACACTGAACAATAGAAATTTATTATCTCCTGGGTCTGGAGGTGAGATGTCTGAAATTACAGAATTGGCAGGACCATGCTCTCTGATGGCTCTAGGGGAGAATCCTTCCTTACCTTGTCTAGCTTCTGGCTGTCCCTGGTATTCCTTGGCTTGTAGATGTATTTATTGCTCCAGTCACCTGGCCATCTTCTGTGTGTCTTCACATCATTTTCTCTCTGTGAGTATATGTCTCTGTGTCCATTTTCCCCCTTTTCTTGAGGACACCAGTCATATTGAATTAAGATCCATTTTGATGACCTCATTTTAGCTTAATTACCTCTATAAAAACAAGTAAGATCACATCCTGAGGTGCTGCATGTTAGCACTTCAGCATATCTTTTAGAGGAGACATGATTAAACCTACTGGCAAGGGCAGCATTCAGTCCTGCTCTGTTGGCTTCCCTCCAGGCTCTGTTCCTGATTTCATAACTGCAACCTCAGTCATAACTACACACAGATGTCTGATGTCCTTGATACTTTTCTTATCTGAGTTGCACAATCTGTCCCTTCATCACCGATGGTCACCAGGTTAAAAGCCCAGTATGTCCACAGAGGGGTGAATAAGATCAGGCCAGGCCTTACTGTAGTCTTATTTCCATTCCTGCTAAACCCCAGCATCCAAAAATCCACTCTCCCTTGGGGGGAGGATGGTGGGAAGGGACAGTTAGGGAGTTTGGGATGGACATGTACACACTGCTATATTTAAAATGGATAATCAGCAGGGATTGACGTATAATAGCACAGGGAACTCTGCTCTATGTTATGTGGCAACCTGGATGGGAGGGGAGTTTGGGGGAGAATGGGTACACGTATACGTACAGCTGAGTCCCTTTGTTTTCCATCTGAAACTATCACAACATTGTTAATGGGCTATACTCCAATATAAAATAAAAAGTTAAAAAATTAAATAAAATCTACTTCCCCTTGGAATATTTGGCCACCTGCCAGACCCTGATCTTCCCACAAGCACCTCTCAAGGCCACTATATTTCCTCTCCTGTCCTTGTGATGCCCACCATCCTCACCCATTGGCCCAGGCAAGATAAAACAGACCTCGGGTCCCACCTTCTCCTTTCTTTCCTTGCAATTTTGTTGCTACCATGACCAGAAGATTTCACCTCCTAAGTCTAACCCATAGTTCCACACTCATCCATACACCAGATGCTACATTTTGGATGCTTATAACCTGCAAGCCTCCCCAGCACGCCTTAATTGTGTGTCTAGTTCTGCCTATTCATAACTTCCACTCAAGGGGTCTCTGAAACATCAGACTCAACATTGCACCATTTGGCTCCTTTAAAATGTTATTCTTTTTTTTTAATTGGAGTATAACTACAATGTTATGTTAGTTTCTGCTGTACGACAACAATGAATCAGTCATATGTTTACATATACTCCCTCTCTCTTGAGTCTTCCTCTCAACTCCTCTAAAGTTTTTTATTCTTGAAAATAGATCATGAAGAAGGGTTTCATAACTACAGGCAGACCTATTGCCTAACAGACGATTCTGACAGGTCAAATGATTCAACACTTGAGAACATCACGTATAACTGCCCTTAGGCCAAAGCTGAAGTGGAACTGACGTGACTTCAAGAATGTGATGGCAGTTGACAAGACACTGTTCACCTCTAATTCTCAGGAATCTTACCCTGGTCCTGCCTCCCCTCTGGATCTCAGAGCAGCCACACTCAGGTCCAAACTGAGATGGCACAGACTGGTGACTCAGTCACCAGGGACTGCCCTCATCAAGACTTAGTCACTTCATCACCTGAACCTGCATCCACAGGTGAGCACCAATTAAGTGTATGACCAGGGAGAGAAAAAGGGATTGCTGAGCACCTAGTCAGTTTCTAGCACGATCAATCAATTTGGCCACCAGATTATCTGTTACATTATTTCTCCCACATGCTCAACACTCTCAACCTTTTTATGTGACAATCTCAAAGCTCATTCAGTCACTGCCTCCATCAATGATAGAATTTCTGTTCCCAGTCTAACCTCAGACCTGGAGGCTCTCCTCCAGGTTCAGGGACACAGTGAAAGAGCCCTATTCAAATTGCTAAAGAAATAACTGCTCATCTAACTTTCTAAACATATTGATAGTGTCTTTGGAGTAAGAGTATGGAATAAACTACTTCACATCACAAATGAGAAATTTAATGTAGAATTAACCTGCTTTAAAAAAAATTCTTTTTTAAGCATCTTCTATTTAATGATGATGAAAAATGATCCCAGGTGAAAGATCTGTGATGATAGAAGAAATGAGGCTTCAAGAGAGAGATGCATCTGTGGATTTAAAAAAAAAAAAAAAAATCTCATTATCTGTGTAAAACATAGATAATATTCCATTATGAAGTCAGAATGACAGCAATACCATGTGCAGCCTCAATAACATAAATATATACTTAACTGAAAACTAGTGTTAATATTTTATTTTTAAACATGTACATACTGAGATGGGACAAACTGGTTAATGTTCTAAGTCTTCCAATATTGTGGAGGAGGGAGGTAAGGTACTTGAAACTCTTTGTTCTGTTTTGTTAAATAAGTGTTTGTAATTGTTAGCTTAATATTAGGAATCAGAATATACACTTCCAAACTAGAAGAAAGAAAATTTGGACTGTAAATAAGTAATTAGTTGAAATTTTAAAAAATGACCACCTAAAGAACAGTGAGGCAAAGAAATTTACATAATAAAAGAATACAGTTAAAGAAAAATACATTAACTATTACATTAAGTGAATACACAAGAGATGTTCAAATTAGCTGTCACTGGGCTTCCCGGATGGCTTGGATGGTAAAGAATCTGCCTGCAATGCAGGAGACCCAGGTTCGATCCCTGGGTTGGGAAGTCCCCTTGGAGAAGGGAATGGCTATCCACTCCAGTAATCTTGCCTGGAGAATTCCATGGACAAAGGAGCCTGTTGGGCTATAGTCCATGGGATTGTAAAGAGTCAGACACAACTGAGAGACTCTTACTCACTCATCTGGGCTTTACAAATTAGCGATCAGTGATCTTTATTGAGACCAAAATACCTTTTATGAGGAATTTAATTTTCATTAGTGAATTTAAATTTTTATTCAAAGCACAACTAATTCCATGGCATCCTCAGTCACCACCAGTGGAAAGGAGCCAGAAGTTGAGCAGGGATGTCCTAGGTTTGGCTGGTGGGGTGCCAAGATTTTATATTGAAGGTCATGAAGGTCACGACCAAGGCCTAAAGCCAGCTGAGATGTCCATGGGAAACTGTAGTACATATGCTTTTATTCAGCAAATCACTAGGTCAGCAGCACTCTCTGGTTGGGGAGATGGGGATTGGGAAAGGTATATGACCATAATTAGTAAAACATCTGCCCTTTTAAAAACATGTTCATACATCAAGCATACATACATGTACAGATGCTGTGTCCTTTAACCTACAAAGCAGTCTGGAGAGGTGAATCTGCCAAGTTTACAGAGAAGGAGATCAAGGCCCAGAGATCCCTGTTTTGCCTTTGGTAATATTTGGTAAGTGGCTGCGAATGTGCCCCATAGAGCTGCAGTTCTGCCCAATACCCACATGATCTACTTCCCAGTATCATCTAATCTGGGCTGAGCTAGGGTCCCTCTGTGTCAGAAAAATGAGGCCATAGAAAAATGAACTGCCTGTGTAACCCTCATGGGGACAGGGAAGAATCTTGCCTTTTCCAAGCCCCAGAGACAGCAGCCTTTGGCTTCAGTGGGTTACTGTGTACTGACCAAGAAATATAAACACAAGAACAGAACATGCCCTGCAATCCCATGTATGCAGTGGGCTTTTCAGAGATGAGAAAATTCATCCCCTGGGGCTCACCCCCTTATCCCAACCATCCATACATCCTATCATCTCTGCTTCCTAACATGACCCCAGTCATACTCTACCCTCCAGCTTAACACTAGAGTCCTGGGTCAGTCCACTGTCAACACACTCCTGGATTATATGGCAGCTTCGCCACATCCCCTGTCTCAGTTCTTGACTCTACCAAGTACATTCCTCACACATTAGTAGTTGTTTGTTTTTTTTTTTTAATAATTTTATTTATTTATGATTAGGCTGCACTGGGTCTTAGTTGTGGCACATGGGATCTGAATCCCTGACCAGGGATTGAACCCTGGCCCCCTTCATTGGGAGCTTGGAGTCTTAGCCACTGGACCACCGGGGAAGTCCCACACATTAGTAGTTGTTGTTTAGTCACTTAGTCATGTTCAACTCTTTCATGAACCCGTGGACTGTAGCCTGCCAGGCTATTCTATCCATGGGACTTCCACATCAAGAATACTTGAGTCAGTTGCCATTTCCTTCTCCAGGGCATCTTTCCAACCCAGGGATGGAACCTGTATCTCCTGCATTGGCAGGTGGATCCTTTACCGCTGAGCCACCAGGGAAGCCCCTCACACTAGTTAGAGGGGGGTTTAAAGACAAATCAGATTGTGTTTTTGTCCTAGTGAAACCCTCCCACAGCCTCCATGAGCAATTAGGATAAAATCTACATTTTTCATTTTGCCTTCAAAACTCTGTGCATCAGTCTCTGGCTCCTATTCTAGCCTCAAGGGCCCAGCCCTTGCGGCCTCAAGATCTTGGCCCATGCTATTTTCTTTCGCAGGAATACTATTCCCTATCTTTGGACCTGGCTTCAGTGCCTACCAAGAAGTCTGCATGAAACCCGTTCTTTAGTGTCTGCTCTCCTTATTGTGCTTTACAATTTATTGACCCTTGTTTACAGATAAGGATGCTAGGGCCTGGGGAGAAGAGACTTGTCCAAGTCTGGTGATGGGAATAACTTGGAAGTGCTAGCAAAGCAATCTATACACACAGAATCCAAGCTCTTAGCCACCAGTAACTAGACTGCGCTTTCCTCTGTACATCTTTCCTCCAAGACCCCGGTTTTGAACCTACTCTTCTTTATGCCCTTGGAGGCCCTGGACAGATTTCTATTGTAGCAGCAGAGTAGTTTTACAGTACCTGTTTTCATGTGTGTTTCCAAAACTATATGACGAGTTCTCCTCTTGCTCAAGAGCCAAGTCTTAGTCACCCATGTGTATTTACTTGTGATGTGTCAAGGACACAGTGTGTGGTAATGTGGATCAAGGATGACTCATGACTCTTGCTCATCATACCAGCAAGAGCACACCAGAGTCCTTTGAAGACAGATATGAAGACTGAATGAGAGAACTGAATAATGGAGGAACCAACTCCAAGATATCCTTCCTCTGCTGGGCTGTACATCACTCCTACTGAGGAAAATGGAGTCTTGTACTTTTGTGGGGGCCTGTTACAGCATTCTTGCCTTGAGAACCCCATGAACAGTATGAAAAGGTAAAAAGATAGGACACTGAAGGATGATCTCCCCAGGTTGGTAGATGCCCAATATACTACAGGAGATCAGTGGAGAAATAACTCCAGAAAGAATGAAGAAATGGAGCCAAAGCAAAAACAACATCTGGTTGTGGATGTGACTGGTGATAAAAGTAAAGTCCAATGCTGTAAAGAGCAATATTGCATAGGAACCTGGAATGTTACGTTCATGAATCAAGGCAAACTGGAAGTGGTCAAACAGGAGATGGCAAAGTGAACACCAGCATTTTAGGAATCAGCAAAATAAGATGGACTGGTATGGGTGAATTTAACTCAGAGGACCATTATATCTACTACTGTGGGCAGAAATCCCTTAGAAGAAAAGGAGTAGCCATCACAGTCAACAAAAGAGTTCAAAATATAGTACTTGGAGTGAATCTCAAAACTGACAGAATGATCTCTGTTCGTTTCCAAGGCAAATCATTCAATATTACAGTAATCCAAGTCTATGCCCCCAACTACTAATGCTGAAGAAGCTGAAGTTGAATGGTTCTATGAAGACCTACAAGACCTTCTAGAACCAACACCCAAAAAAGATGTCCTTTTCGTTATAGGGAATTGGAATGCAAAAGTAGGAAGTCAAGAAATACCTGGAGTAACAGGCAAATTTGGCCTTGGAGTACAGAATGAAGCAGAGCAAAGGCTAACAGAGTTTTGCCAAGAGAACACACTAGTCATAGCAAACACCCTCGTCCAACAACACAAGAAAAAACTCTACACAGGGACATCACCAGATGGTCAACACTGAAATCAGATTGATTATATTCTTTGCAGCCAAAGATAGAGAAGCTCTATACAAGCAAAAACAAGAATGGGAGCTGACTGTGGCTCAAATGATGAACTCCTTATTGCCAAATTCAGACTTAAATTGAAGAAAGTAGGGAAAACCACTAGACCATTCAGGTATGACCTAAATAAAAATCCCTTACAATTATACAGTGGAAGTGACAAATAGATTCAAGATCTGATAGACAGAGTACCTGAATAACTATGGACAGAGGTTTGTGACATTGTACAGGAGGCAGGGATCAAGACCATCCCCAAGAAAAAGAAATGCAAAAAGGCAAAATGGTTGTCTGAGGAGGCCTTACTAAATAGCTATGAAAAGAAGAGAAGTTAAAGGTAAAGGAGAAAAGGAAAGATATACCCCTTTGAATGCAGAGTTCCAAAGAAGAACACGGAGAGATAAGAAAGCCTTCCTCAGTGATCAGTGCACAGAAATAGAGGAAAAAATAGAATGGGAAAGACTAGAGATCTCTTCAAGAAAATTAGAGATACCAAGGGAACTTTTCATGCAAAGATAGGCACAATAAAGGACAGAAACTGTATGGACCTAACAGAAGCAGAAGATATTAAGAAGAGGTGGCAAGAATAGACACAAGAACTATACAAAAAAGATCTTCATGACCCAGATGGTGTGATCATGATGGTGTGATCACGCACCTAGAACCAGACATCCTGGAATGCGAAGTCAAGTGGGCCTTAGGAAGCTTCCCTAATAACAAAGCTAGTGGATGTGATGGAATTCCAGTTGAGCTATTTCAAATCCTAAAAGATGATGCTATGAAAGTGCTGCACTCAGTATGCAAGCAAATTTGGAAAAGCTCAGCAGTGGCCACAGGACTAGAAAATGTCAGTTTTCATTCCAATCCCAAAGAAAGGCAATGTCAAAGAATGCTCAAACTACTGCACAATTGCACTGATCTCACACACTAGTGAAGTAATGCTCAAAATTCTCTAAGCCAGGCTTCAACAGTAAGTGAACTGTGAACTTCCAGATGTTCAAGTTGGATTTAGAGAAGGTACAGGAACCAGAGATCAAATTGCCAACATTTGTTGGATCATTGAAAAGGCAAGAAAGTTCCAGAAAAACATCTATTTCTGCTTTATTGGCTATGCCAAAGCCTGCATCTTTGTGGATCACCACAGACTGTGGAAAATTCTGAATGAGATGGGAATACCAGACCACCTGACCTGCTTTTTGAGAAATCTGTATGTACGTCGAGAAGCAACAGGTAGAACTGGACATGGAACAACAGACTGTTCCAAATCGGGAAAGGAGTATGTCAAGGCTGTATATTGTCCCCCTGCTTGTTTAACTTATATGCAGAGTACATCTTGAGAAACTCTGGACTGGATGAAGCACAAGCTGGAATCAAGATTGCTGGTAGAAATATCAATAACCTCAGACATGCAGATGACACCACCCTTATGGCAGAAAGTGAAGAAGAACTAAAGAACCTCTTAACGAAAGTGAAAGAGGAGAGTGAAAAAGTTGACTAAAGCTCAACATTCAGAAAACTAAGATCATGGCATCTTGTCCCATCACTTCATGGCAAATAGATGAGGAAATAGTGGAAACAGTGACAGACTATTTTTATGGGTTTCAGAATCACTGCAGATGGTGACTGCAGCCATGAAATTAAAAGACGCTTACTCCTTGGAAGAAAAGTTAAGACCAATCTAGACAGCTTATTAAAAAGCAGAGACATTACTTTGCCAACAAAGGTCTGTCTAGTCAAGGCTATGGATTTTCCAGTAGTCAAGTATGGATGTGAGAACTGGACTATAAAGAAAGCTGAGTGCCAAAGAATCGATGCTTTTGAACTGTGGTGTTGGAGAAGACTCTTGAGCATCCCTTGGACTGCAAGGAGATCCAACCAGTCCATCCTAAAGGAAATCAGTCCTGAATATTCATTGGAAGGACTGATGTTAAAGCTGAAACTCCAATACTTTGGCTACCTGATGTGAAGAACTGATTCATTGGAAAAGACCCTGATGTTGGGAAAGATTGAAGGTGGGAGGAGAAGGGGACGACAGAGGATGAGATGGTTGGATGGCATCCCCGACTCAGTGGACATGAATTTGAGTAAACTCTGGGAGTTTGTGATGGACAGGGAGGCCTGATGTGCTGCAGTCCATGGGGTCACAAAGAGTCGGACATGACTGAGCAACTGAACTGAACTGTTATAGCATAGATTTTCCTGCTGTAGACTGAAGGACCCTTACTGAGAACCAAGGTGTGATCTGGGAAAGAGAGGGCCTCCAACCTCTGTGATGCAAGCGTTCAGCTACAGGTGAAGGCACAGCTGCCGCAGAGACTGTGTACCCGAGGGAGGATAGGGTTTCTCTTCAATATGAATTCTCAAATGTTGAGTAAGATTATTCCACTGACCAAGCAATTTGCCACAGTGTTTGTATTCAAAGGGCCTTTCCCTTTTGAATACATTATGACTTCTCGGAAGTAGACTGAAGTCTGCCCATGTGTGAAAGATCTACCCAAATTTCTCACACTCATAGGATTTCTCTCCATTATGACTCCCTCAGTGGCTCATGAAGGATGAGCTAAGGCTTACAACGTTTCCACATTCACTGTGCTCTTATGGCTTCTCTGCACTGAGATCCCACACACGTCTAATTGAGGACAGCTTGTCTCCAAAGGCTTTCCTACATTCTTTTTACCCAAAGGACTTTCCTCCAGTGTGGGTCCTATGATGCAGACAGAATTGGAGCGGTCATGATATTTCCATATTCACTGCACTTGTAAGACTTCTTTCCAGCATGAATTCATGTGTCAAGTTAAGGAAGAGGTGTCACAACAGTCCTTTTTATGGATTCTTTTCCTTCCAAGAGTTTTTTCCCCCCACTGGATAAAATTAGAGTGGTCTGTGATGGTATTTCCACATTCACTGCCCTCAGAGACTTTCTGTCCACTATGATTATGTCAGTTCTCCATGAGGTATGACCTGTGGTTTGAGGCCTCCTCACACTCAGCACACCCATATGGCTTCTCCCCAACATGGATGCTGTAGTGTTGGGTGGGGCCTGCCCTCTTGAGAAAGATTTTCCCATATTAATTGCATTAATAGGATTTCTCTACTAGGTGAGACCACTGATGTTGAGGAAGGAAGCAATTATATTTTTAACATGAATTTTATTGACTGAGACATCAACAACTGTTAATGTGGTGAAGATCTGGAATAAGGCCTGAGTGGCTGGAGAAGCTTATGCAGGAGAGAGAGCCAACCAGAAGTACAGAGCAGATGTGCAGAGATCAAGTGGGACTCTGTTAGCATCATGCAGGTGAAAGATGATGACAGCATGGACAGGGCATTAGTGGTGGAACTGACTGAACTGAGGGATTCAGGAGATGTGTATGAGGTACAATGGACAGGCCTCAGTATGGCTAGATGTTGGGCTTGATGGTGACAGAGGTGTTGAGCTGCTGTCTGTGTTTTCTGCCTTCTCAGCTTTCCAGATGGCAGGTCATTCACTACAACTGGGAAGGTAGAAGGACTGGGAAGATAGTGAGTTCCCTCCCAGCCATGATGAATATGAAGTATCACTGAGATGTTCATGTGGAAACGTGGAATTGGGCAGAGGGGTGAAATTTCAGAACAAACTCCAAGGAGCTGAGGAGGGGTTGGCTAGAGACATGTAGCTAGCTGTGCAGCCTGAGGGATGAGCAGAGAAACAAGAGACCATCATGCTCAGGTGATGCCAGTCAACCCAGTAATGGCGTTAGGTGCCTCAGCAGCCCAGATGTGGGTAAGGCCAGAGACACCTAAAGGTTGTACAGAACAGGAGCAATGACACAGGGAAAGGATTGCTTCTGAATGTCTGATTGACAAACAGAAAAATGACTGTATTTATGGACAGATAAATTGATAAAGAATGTGGATAATGGTGGTTACCAAGCATAAATGGAGGTATTAATGGTAGAGAAAGGCTCTTCTCATCTGAACCCTAAAGGAAGTGTGTGATATTACTCTTAGTCATTATGATTAATGTTATTGCATCCATGAAATCAATACAAATAGCTAACATTTTTTGAGCCTCTATGTGTCAGGTCCTATACTATGCAGTTTACATATTTTCTAGTTAGATCCTCAAACAATCCAATGAGACAAAATGAAATGATATAATTACTATCATTTTCTAAATGTAGACTGAGTTTAGCAGACCAAGTAGATATTCACCAAACCCATGTTCTTTTCTCCTTGGGTACACAGCTAAGACATTTCATAGCTCTGAGAATCCAGGTGTGGCTAAATGCCCAGGTTTTGTCAGTGAGATGTCAGTGCAGTAGCAATGGCAATGTTATGTGTATAAGTGGGTATGATTTCTTTCATTCCTCTCTCTTTTCCCCTCTGCTGGACAAAGAATGCCAAGAAAGCCCAAGTTAAACCTTATGTTGACAATAAAAGGTATCTTATTCTCTGAATAACTGTGATACAGAACTTCCCACTAACGTGTTCATATCCTGACATGAATGAGGAAAAGAAAAAAAAAAACAAAAACAAGACTCTCTGTGCTGAGCTCCTGAGATTATAGTTTCTGTTACAGTAGCTAGTATTACTTTATTTCCAACACCCATGAGATCATTCAACATCCCCATGGTCACAAACCTGAAGAGACAAAGTCAGGTGTTAATCTCAAATGTATGGAAACTATAGCCTGACATTTACCTAATGCAACCTCAGTTCAGTTCAGTTAAGTTGCTCAGTCATGTCCAACTCATTGCAACCACATGGACTGCAGCATGCCAGGCCTCCCTGTCCATCACAAACTCCGAGTTTACTCAAACTCATGTCCATTGAGTCAGTGATGCTATCCAACCATCTCATTCTCTGTCGTCCCCTTCTCCTCCCACCTTCACTCTTTCCCAGCATCAGGGTCTTTTCAAATGAGTCAGTTCTTCACATCAGGTGGCCAAAGTATTGGAGTTTCAGCTTCAACATCAGTCCTTCCAATGAACACCCAGGACTGATCTCCTTTAGGATGGACTGGTTGGATCTCCTTGCAGTCCAAGGGACTCTCAAGAGTCTTCTCCAACACCACAGTTCAAAAGCATCAATTCTTTGGCACTCAGCTTTCTTTATAGTCCAACTCTCACATCCATACATGACTACTGGAAAATCCATAACCTTGATTAGACAGACCTTTGTTGGCAAAGGAATGTCTCTGCAAAATTTTTAATATGCTGTCTAAGTTGGTGATAACTTTTCTTCCAAGGAGCAAGCGTCTTTTAATTTCATGGCTGCAGTCACCATCTGCAGTGATTTTGAAGCCCATAAAAATAGTCTGTCACTGTTTCCACTGTTTCCCCATCTGTTTGCCATGAAGTGATGGGATTAGATGCCATGATCTTAGTTTTCTGAATGTTGAGCTTTAAGCCAACTTTTACACTCTTATCAAGAAGCTCTTTAGCTCTTCTTTGCTTTCTGCCCTAAGGGTGGTGTCATTTGCATATCTGAGGTTATTGATATTTTTCCCAGCAATCTTAATTCCAGCTTGTGCTTCATCCAGCCCAGCGTTTCTCATTATGTACTCTGCATATAAGTTAAATAAGCAGGTGACAATATACAGCCTTGACATACTCCTTTCCTGATTTGGAACTACTCTGTTGTTCCATGTCCAGTTCTAACTGTTGCTTCCTGACCTGCACACAGATTTCTCAAGGGGCAGGTCAGGTGGTCTGGTATTCCCATCTCACTCAGAATTTTCCACAGTTTGTGGTGACCCACACAGTCAAAGGCGTTGACAAGTCAATAAAGCAGAAATAGATGTTTTTCTGGAACTCTCTGGCTTTTTCAATGATCCAATAGATGCTGGCAAATTGATCTCTGGTTCCTCTGCCTTTTCTAAATCCAGCTTGAACATATGGAAGTTCACGGTTCACATACTGTTGAAGCCTGGCTTGAAGAATTTTGAGCATTACTTTACTAGCATGTGAGATGAGTGCAATTGTGCAGTAGTTTGAGCATTCTTTGGCATTGCCTTTCTTTGGGGTTGGAATGAAAATACAACCTAGTCCTCCTCAAATAATGAGGAAGTGTGTAACTGGAGGACAGGTCAGAGGGCTCCATGGCCACCAGGCCCCCAGGCAGGTCACAATAAGAGACTTCCCAGTGACCCTCTATTGATGCCCTCACCTGCTGACCATTGGTCACTCACCTGGACAGGAACTTTAGGAGAAGCCTCTCTTCACCACGCATAGATTTTGCTCATTCTCTAGCAGATGGATCATTTCTGGTTTGGGAACAGGATACCCTGATCATGGAAAAATAGGACAGCAGTGTTAGAGTAAAGGTACAAAACTGTTAGTTACTCAGTTGTGTCCAACTCTTTGTGAGCCCACGGACTGTAGCCTGCCAGGTTCCTCTGTCCATGGAATTCTCCAGACCAGAATACTGGAATGGGTTGTCATTCCCTTCTCCAGGGAAAAGGTACAAATGATCCTCTCTATTCAGCATGATATTCAAGGATGAGAGCTTGGACTGAGCTTGCTCCCACACATGTAAAGAAACTGCTGACCTGGAAACCAAGAGTACAAACACCATCCTTGGACCAAAATGCTGCAGAGGGTAGTGATAGCTATCTACCTAACACCCATTCCCCTTGATCTCCATCCCACAGGAACCAATTCAAGGGGCCCCTTCCCTTTATGCACAGCCACGGGACCCCAGGAAGGTGACACCTTTTTATTGGAAGTTATTTTCTCATTAACCTAAGTCAGTGTTCCAACCTCCCTGGGTATCAGAACCACTTGGGGATGCCTGGTTTTGATCATTAACCAAATGGAACCAAATCTCTAGGGAAGAAGCCTGGATGTGAATGCTTTAAAAGCTCTCCAAATGATTCAGGTACCCAGGGAGAACTGTAAAGCACTGTATAGGTCAACTGATGCCTGACTGTCTGACCACTTTGGTTTTATTTGGAAAATGTTGAAAGTTTTGCTATTCAGAAGTTATGATTTGTGATGGTGCAAGGTGAGACAAAGGGACTCCATATAAAACAGAAGACATTTGCATCAACAGTCTCAAGGCAGAAATTAATCCTTACTTATACTATGAATCTCACAAAAAGCCTATTGAGTGAAAGACCCTGGACACAAAGCAGTGCACCCTGTGTGATTCCACTTATGTAATGACCCAGAACAGTTTCAGTCCAACATCTTGGTGTGGAGGTCAGCAATGACCCTAAAGAGTAGTGTCTTTGGTGGGGAACCAACTGAGAGACAGTGGGGAAAACCTGCTTCGGGGTGAAAAGTACTCCACAACTTGATCTAGGTGGAAGTCATATGAGTGGGTACACAGAAAAATGTATTAATACAATTGGGTTAGACACTGGAGATGGTACATTTTCTTGAATATAATTATACCTGAAATAAATAAACATATTCAAGTAATAACTCATGCTAAAAACCGTTACAGTTGTCTTTGGGCAGCAGCTTCCTGGAGGGGAGAGAAATAGGCTTAGAGTGAGCAAAAGGTACTGTGAAAATTAAGTTAGTGGAGTAGAGAGTGTCTTATCAGGAATGGGGGCTGACAAGGGGTGTGAGTGCTCAGAGACCATTAGTTCTGTCCACTATTAACAACTGCTTTTGTCAAAAAGTTGACTCATATTTTGTTTACTTCAATTGACTTCTTCAGAAGGGGAATCTTGTATCATGTGTAAATGGTAAAACTAGTTTCACTTTTCATGAATAGGTAGCATCAAAATATAATAATGAAAACAGAATAATGTTATAAACTCCAGTAAGCTTATGTGTCCTTCCAGGCATTTTGAGTCAGGGGCTGCTCCTTGTGTTGAAAGGAAAATTAGCCAAAGTTAGAGGAGGCATCAAAGACTTCTCACACAGATATATCATATAACATCTCTTATATGTGGAATCTAAAAAGAAATGATACAAATGAACTTACTTACAAAACAGAAAGAGACTCATAGTCTTAGAAAACAAACTTATGGTTGCCAGGGGGAAGGGATAAATAGAGAGTTTGGGAAAGTCATGTACCTACTGCTATATTCAAAATGGATAACCAACAAGGACTTACTGTATAGCACATGGAACTCTACTCAATGTTATGTGCAGGCATGGCTTGTCTGCCTTGTGGACTCTTTGGGAACAGCCCCTTATCTCCAGCCCCTGCGTACTGGGTTATGGGGACACCTAACCCAACATAACGCCAATTTCCTTGGTGGCTCAGACGGTAAAGCATCTGCCTACAATGAGGGAGACCCGGGTTCAATCCCTGGGTGGGGAAGATCCCCTGGAGAAGGAAATGGCAACCCACTCCAGTACTCTTGCCTGGAAAATCCCATGGACCGAGAAGCTTGGTAGGCTATAGTCAGTCCATGGGGTCACAAAGAGTTGGACACGACTGAGCGACTTCACTTTAACCCAACATAGCCTGACCATTGAGTTTTGTTCCAGTGAGAATCTGGAATAAGGGCCTCAGGCTGAGGCCAGCCTGGGCTAGGTATTGGAGTGGGGGTGAGCTTGGTTTAGTTCTTGATTTTGCTTCCTAATTTTTGGCCCCTTGTGGTGCCTGGCTAGACACAGGGAGACCAGGAAAGAAGAGGCGGAACAGGGATGCAGCAGGAGTTATGGGTGGGAGGGAGGGAGGGTGGACTTCAGAGGCCTTGTCTACAAGTCAGGACTGAAGTGAGAGGGTAAAATGAGGAAAGAGGCTGTGGGTTCCCCACAGAGGAGGCAGGTGGGCCCTTACCCAGTGAGATCAGGGGTCCGCAGGTCTCCAGCATTACCTCCCAATACAGGGTCCTCTGTGCCAGATCCAATTGCCCCCACTCCTCCCAAGTGAAGGTCATGGCCAAATACTTGAGGATCATCAATATCTGGAAAGTTAAACAGAGACAGCCACGTTGACTTTGAAACTTTGGGATGAGATTAGAACCTATTTCTTGGTTGCTGCTAAAGCTGCAGAGAGACTCAAGGCCCTAAACGCCAAGCACAGTAGTGAGCCAAGCTCTGCACTGTGTTCAACATGGCGGCAGAAGCTGCCTTTGGGCATAATGTGAATGTGCCAAAGAGAAAAGCCATCCATGGGGGACGATGTTGGAGAACAACACAAATTTCGGACAAGTCCATAGGACTATAAGGTGTAGACAGCAAGTGCTCTGGCATGTCAGAGCATGGGAAAATAAGATAAAAATTCCAGCATGGCGGCAGCAGCTGAGCCTCGCTTGTCCTCACTGTGTGTCAGCACCATGCTGACGGCTTCACATGTTGTGTTAAAGTGTCTAAAGTCCCTGGTCTGGACCCAGATTCCTAGGTTTTCAGTCCAGCCTCTAGAAACAAAAGTTTGCCTGGTACATGATCTTGGGGAAAGCACTTCATTTCTTTGAGCCTCAACTTACCCATAAATATAGCAATAGTTCCCACTTCACAAGGCTGTTGTGAGAATTAAAGAAAAAATTATTGCAAATGCAAACACTGGAGTGAATGGCTTGTGTAAGGACTCAATATGTGTGTTTTTGTGTGTGTTGAAGAGTTTGGAAGTTTCTTCTTTTTTTGTAATTAGTAATAATTATATTTCTCAGAACCATATCAGACTTACAGAAAAAGTCAGCAGATAAAAGAAAATTCCCATATTTACCACCTTCTTCCCCAGTTTCCCCTATTATTAAGATCTTACATTCGTTGGAATATTTGTTACAAATACTGAACCAATATTGATATATTAACTAAAGTCCATAGTTCATTCTATCTTACTATTTATCTAATGTCATTTTTCTGTTCTAGAACCCCATCCAAGATACCACACCGCATTAGTATCTCAGGCTCCTCTTGGTTGTGACACTTCCTCAGAAACAATGCTTGTTTTTGATGATCTTGAGAGTTTTGAGGAGTATTGGTCAGGTATGTTGTATGATGCCTCTCTACTGGAACTTAATTGTTTTTCTCATGATTATGGGATTATTCTCAAGGCCTTATGGGTGAAGGGAGAAGATAACAGAAGGATGCAAACTATCAACATGATTTATGACTGCCTGTTGAACTTGACTGATTACTTGGCTGAAGTAGTGTTTGTCAGGGTTCTCCACTGTAATTACTGTTTTCCCTACTGTCCATACTGTACTCTTAGAAAGTGGGAAGTTATACTCCCTCTCCTTTAGTGTGGAGTATCTACTAAGATTTTTGGAATTCTTCAGCACTGAAGATTTGTCTTTTATTCCCCATTTATTAACTTATTCAATAATCTATTTATATAAATATGTATTCATATACCTTTGTACTTTGAGGTATAATTATATTATATAAATATATATTGTTGTTCATTGTTGTTCAGTCGCTAAGTCATGTCCAACTCTTAGGAACCCCATGGATTGCAGCATGCCATGCTTCTTTGTCTTTCACTATCTCCTAGAGTTTGCTCAAACTTATGTCCATTAAGGTGGTGATGCCATCTAACCATCTCGTACTCTGTCATCCCCTGCTCCTCCTGCTATCAATCATCCCCAGCACTGGGGTCTTTTCCAATGAATGGGCTCTTCACATCAGGTGGCCATAGTACTAGAGCTTCAGCATCAGTCCTTCCAATGAATATTCAGAGTTGATTTCCTTTAGAATTGGCTGGTTTGATCTCCTTGTAGTCCAAGGAACTCTTAACAGTCTTCTCCAACTCCACAGTTTGAAAACATCAATTCTTTGGCACTCAGTCTTCTTTACAGTCCAATTCTCAAATTGGTACATGACTACTGGAAAAACCAGAGCTTTGCCTATATGGGCCTTTGTCAGCAGGGTGATGCCTCTGCTTTTTATATATACTGTCTAGGTTTGTCATAGCTTTTCTTCCAAGGAGCAAGTGTCTTTTAATTTAATGGCTGCAGTCACTGTCCACAGTGATTTTGGAGCCCAAGAAAACAAAGTCTGTCACTGTTTCCACTTTTCCCTCATCTATTTGCCATGAAGTGGTGGGACCAGATGCCATAATTTTAGGTTTTTGAATGTTGAATTTTAAGCCAGCTTTTTCACTCTTTTCTTATACCTTCATCAAGAGGCTCTTTAGTTCCTCTTTGCTTTCTGCCATTAGAGTGGTATCATCTTCATATCTGAGGTTGTTGATATTTCTCCTGACAATCTTGATTCCAGCCTGTGATTCATCCAGCCCAGCATTCCACATAATGTATTCTGCAAATAAGTTAATAAGCACAGTGACAATATGCAGCCTTGACATACTCCCTTCCCAATTTTGAACCAGTCCATTATTCCATCTCCGGTTCTAACTTTTGCTTCTTGACCTGCATACAGGTTTCTCAGGAGGCAGGTCAGGTGGTCTGGTATTCCCATCTCTTTAAGAATTTTCCACAGTTTATTGTGATCTACACAGTCACAACAAACTGAATAAAGCAGAATTAGATGTTTTTCTGAAATTCCCTTGCTTTTTCTATGATCCAACAGATGTTGGCAATTCGATCTCTGATTCCTCTGCCTTTTCTAAATCCAGATTGTAAATCTGGAAGTTCTTGGTTCATGTACTTCTGAAGCCTAGCTTGAAGAATTTTGAGCATTATCTTGCCAGCATGTGAGACAAACACAAGTGTACAGTAGTTTAAACATTCTTTGGTATTGCCCTTCTTTGGGATTGGAATGAAAACTGACCTCCTCTAGTCCTGGGGCCACTGCTGAGTTTTCTAAGTTTGCTGACATATTGAGTGCAGCACTTTAACAGCATTATCTTTTAGGACTTGAAATAGCTCAGCTGGAATTCCATCACCTCCACTAGCTTTGTCCATAGTGATGGTTTCTAAGGCCCTCTTGACTTCACACTCCAGGATGTCTGGTTCTATGTGAGTGACCACACCATTGTGGTTATCCAGGTCATTAAGAAAGGCAAAGGAGAAAGGGAAAGATATACCCAACTGAATGCAGAGTTCCCGAGAGCAGCAAGGAGAGATAAGAAAGCCTTTTTAAGTGAACAATGCAAAGAAATAGAGAAAAATTGGATAAAATTATATATATACACACACATATATGTGTGTGTATATATATACATATATACATACATATACATACACACATATGTATATATACATATACATATGTATACTATATACACATACATACATATATATACACATATACATACATACATATATATACATATGCTCAGATTGTTCCCTCTCTGGCTAATGGGAGCTCTTTCAGTTGGTTTCCTGTGTCTCTTTGACATGCTCCCATAATTGTGGGGGTTTGGGGAGTACCTTACTTTCTGGCATTACTAGGAACTCCATGTATCTTGCCCCAGTCCTAGATTCAGCCATTTATCCAAGGAGCCTTGATTCCTTTTATTAGAGAATTGTATTAGAATCAAGATCTGGCCACTAGGAGTTCTAACTGTTACTGGGATATCTTTGCTTTAGGCTCTCTCAGCTAACAAAACAAAGAAGTATGTGTATATACTAATCTGTATCTGTATACACCATCTGTATCTATATGAAATTAAACATGAGTTCTTACTGACATCTCCACTGTAATCCACTACCAACATGGATCATGAATCATTCTAATCTCCTTCCTTTGCTCATCTGTAAATTCCTGCTTCAACAGTGACACTCCTGGCTTCTACCATTCAGCACCCATTTACTTAATAGCTCAATTCCAGTACATATATTATATAGTGGTATTGGAAATGTTAACCTGTACTTCTGTGGGAACAACTTTATCATCTAAAGTGCGTATTTGCAGTTCATTTTGTCTTTACTCTTATAATCTCACTCATTTCCACAGTCAGCGCCTTTCCCCCATTTCCTCCCATGAGGCTGTGTCATAATTCATAACACAGATTCTCCAATTGCACTCTGTTTTATTTTCTGAGATCCCTCAATCTGATAAATTGTTATTTTAGTTTGCATACATTAAGGTTCACTCTTCGTGCTGTACAGTTCTATGGGTTTTGACAAATATATGACAGTATCACAGAGAATAGATTAATAGCTATAAAAATCCCCTGTGCTTTATATATTCATCCCTCCCAACTCCCCCTCAACTCCCAGCAACCACTGAGTTTACTTTATCTATAGTTCTGTCTTTTACCAAACATCACAGAATTAGAATCATAAAGTTGTCTTTTCAGAACAGTTTCTTCCACTTAGCAATTTGCATATAGGAATATACTACATGGGCTTCCCTGGTAGCTCAGTGGGTAAAGAGTCTGCCTGCAGTGCAGGAAACCCAGGTTCAATCCCTGGGTCCAGGAGATTTTCTGGAGAAGGAAATGGCAACCCACTCCAGTATTCCTTCCTGGAAAATCCCACGGATGGAGGAACCTGGTGGGCTGCAGTCCATGGGGTTGCAGTTTTACAAAAAGAACAGAATTTAATGAGTCCCCATGTACACATCATTCAGTTTCAACATTTATCCTAATTTTTGCTACCCTTGTTTCATCTGTCACCTCCATTTTTTTCCTAGTTGGAGCAGTTTAAGGAAAATAGTATGCATTTTAAAAATACAACCACAATACCATTATTATACCTAAAAAATAAAAAGATTCCTAATAAATACTCAGTCCACACTTAAAATTTCCTGATTATACCAAGGATGGGAATATATTGTCAATTTGTTCAGTTCATCATCCGAACAAGTCCAAAAATTACATTTAATTGTAATGCCTCTTAAATCTCTCTTGGGGAAAGAAGACAAATCTTGTCATCAAAAGAGATGTTATTTAGAATAAAAGTGCAGCAAAACAAGCTGAATTTTGTTTTGTTTTGTCCTGGTGTTGCATTATTAGTGCATCACATTCACTCAACACTACAATCTGCACAAAAAAAATACAAATAGCTTGGCCTACAGAAGTCATGCTCAAAGTGTGGTCCTGAGCCAAAAGCATCAGCATAGCACAGGAACTTGTTTGAAATATAATTCTTGGTTCCCACCCCAGGTCTACTGAAGCAGAGACTCTGGTGATGAAGCTCAGCAATCTCTGTGTTAACAAACCCTTTAGGTGGTTCTTTTTTAAAAAAAAAAAAGTAATAAGCTTCAGGTGTACAGCATTATAATTCAATATCTGTACAAACTGCAAAGTGATCACCACCACAAGTCCAGTTGCCATCCATGACCATACAAATGACTTTCTTCTTCCATTTTGCCCATTCCACATCCCCATTCCCCTCTGCTAACCACTAATCTTATTTCTGCATTTGACTTTTATTTTGTTCAGTTGTTTGTTTTTAGAGTCCACATATGAGTGAAATCATACAGTGATCTGATAAGGGGTTAACATCCAAAATATGTCAAGAATTCATACATGTCAACAACAGGAAAACAAACAACCCAATTAAAACATGGGCAGAGGATCTGAATATTCTTCTAAAAAGAACAAACAGATGGCCAACAGGCACATGAAAAGATGTACAGCATCACTAATTACAAGGAAAATGTAAATCAAAAGCATGAGATATCATCTTACACTGTTAGAATGGCTATTATTGAAAAGACAAGAAATAACAAATGTTAAAGAGGACATGGAGAAAGGGAAACTTGTACACTGTTAGTGGGACTGCAGATTGGTGTAGCCACTATGGAAAACAGCAAAAGGTCGCGGCCGTGAGCTGTGAGCTATGCTGGGATTCGTGACCTCCAGAGGAGAGGATTTTGATCCCGGGCCAGAAACAAGACTTGATCACTCGGAGCTTTTGTGTAGCAAAGTTTTATTAAAGTATAAAAGAGATAGAGAAAGCTTCTGACACAGACATCAGAAGGGGGCAAAAAAGATACCCCTTCGCTAGTTTTTAGCAAGACATTATATACCTGTTAGCAAGTTGCTAATCAGATAAAAGATACGCCTCAAGACCGAGAGAGTTGCACCAGGCCCCTCTCCCACAACATGCATTTTGAGATAGAATGGCACAAGCAGACTCATCTCCAGTCATAAAACAACTGACATGAATCTTGAAGAAAGACAGATGTCCAAGCAAATGCATAGTTTCATTAACATAACTTTAAAAAACATTTCCATGGGTAAGACGTACTGAGCCATTATCAGCTCAAGGTTTGTGAATACGGTTAGTCTTAGGCAGAACCGATCTGAGGAAAGGCAGATTCCAAAGCAAATACCTAATTCCATTAACATAGCTTAAGAAAAACATTTCCATAAGAAAAATTGGTTTGTTGAACCTGTAACCCCTCAAGGTTAAGTTCAGGCGGAACCACGTGTTGTCATGACAACACAGAATTAAAATAAGCCTCCTTTAATTTTGTAGAGACAAGGAAAAAAAAATCAGCCACTTGCAGTTTATTTCCTCATACCGCTTGGGGACCTCTGGCCTTCCTACCTGACTTAACCCTCTCAACAGTATGTGGATTTCCCTTAAAAACAGAGGTACCATATAACCCAGCTGTTCCACTTTTGGGGATTTATCTGAAAAAAACAAAAATACTAATTTGAAAAAATAAATGCACCCATATGTTCATGGCAACATTATGGACAATAGCCAAGACATGAAAACAACCTAAATGTTCATCAATGGATGAATGGATAAAGAATATAATGGAATACTTCTCAGCCATAAAAAGAATCTAATCCTGTCATTTGCAACAACATGAATGGTATTATTATGCTAAGTAAAAAAAAAAAAAGAACCAGGCAAATACCTCCATGTCCCCTGTGCCTTAAAAAAACAACACACCAAATTCCATTGTATATATGTACCACAGTTTTGTTTGTTCATTTTGTGTGTGTATGTTATTATTGTTTTTTATTAGTTCAGTCACATACAGAATGACATCTTTATTTGCTTTTGGCTTGGGGAAATTATGACTAAAGCTACAATAAACATTCATGTGCAAGTTTTTGTGTGGACATAAGTTTTCAACTCAGTACAGTAAATACACAGCATATGGCAAGACTATTTCAACTTTTAAAGAAATTGCCAAACTGTCTTGCAAAGTGGCTTCATTAGTCTGCTTGGGCTACCATATCAAAATACCACAGACTGGGTGGCTTAAAGAACAAAAATTTATTTTCTTACAGCCCTGGGAGCTAGAAATTCAAGATCAAGATGTCAGAAAATTCAGTTTCTGTAAGCACTCTCTTCCTGGCTTCATATGGCCATCTTCTCACTCTGTGCTCACATGGCCTTCCTCTATGTGAGCACAGAAGGAGGGAGGGAGAGATAGATGTGGTGTCTCTTCCTCTTCTAATGTGGACACCAATCCTATGGGAATAGTGCTCTACTCCTCTGTCCTCACTTAACTTTAATTATTTAGCTCCTTAAAGGCCCTATCTCCAAATACAGTCACTTGGGGGTTGGGGCTTCAACATATGAGTTGGGGAACCCATAAAATTGGCTCTACCATTTTGCATTCCCAGTAGCAATGAATGAGAGTCCCTGTTGCTCTATGTACTTGCCAAACTTTTGTATTATCAGGTTTAAACCATGTATTCAGTCTAAAAGGTGTGTGTGGGTACCTTATTAATATTTTAGTTTGCAATTCCCTAATGACATATGATGTGCATCTTTTTATATGCTTGTTTGCTCCATCTATACCTTCTTTGTTCAGATCTTTGGCCCATTTTTCAACTGGGTTGTTTCCTTATAGTTGAGCTTAAACGTTCCTTACCTCACATAGCTTGAAACTCTGTTGCTAGCAAAATCCAGAGTAAGGACTATTTATATCTTCTTAGAGATTTGACTCCATTATCATTATGTAATACTGTAATACCACTCTAAAGAAAATTCCCTTGCTCTGAAGTCTGATTTAATATAGCAACTCCTGCTTTCTTCTGATTAGTGATAGTGTTTCACTAATGTGTAATGGTGTATCTTTATCCCTTAACTTTTTATCTATCAGGGTCTTTATATTTAAAGTGTGTTTTAAAAAAATAAATAAATAAATAAATAAAATAAAGTGTGTTTTTTATAGATAGTATACAATTGGATCTTGTTTTTTTATCCCCTCTTCAGTTTCTGAGTCTATAGTTGGTATATTTAGGACATTCACATTTAAATTAATTATTGATATAGTTGGATTAAAAACATGTTTATAACTGTTTTGTTTGTTGTACTTTTTTATTTCCTCTTTTTTCTGTCTTCTCTGATTTTAACTGAGTATTTTGTATCATTCTATTTTCTCTCCTCTCTTAACATGCTGATGATACTTTTTAAAAAAATTCTTAGTAATTACCTCAGAGTTTACAATATATATTTCCTTCTAATCTAAGTCTATTCTTAAACTACACTAAATTAGTTCATGGGTAATGCAAATACCTTGTAACAGTATTCTCAAATCCTCTATCTAATCCCTTATGACACTGCTAACATTTTCCCACTTACCCATGTGTTATAAATACCCAATACATTTTAAAAATTATTTTCAACAAATTTATTAATGTGTTTCTTCTTTCTTAGACATTTCACTCCAGGCTTTTCTTATATGCAGTTTCCAGTGTAATTCTTATCTTATTCTTTTTTAAATGGATTTTCTACAGTTCGAATGTGACATGCCTAAGTGTAGATTGTTTAGTATTTATCTTGCTACAAGTTTTCTGAGCTTCCTGGATATGTGGTTTAGTATACATCATTAATTTTGGGAAATTCTCAGCCCTTTACTTGAAGTATTTCTTCTGCTCCTCTCTCTTCTCCTTCTGGTATTTCCACTATGTGTCATTTACATCTTTGATAATTGTTTCATAGCCCTTGGATGTTTCATTCTGCATTTTCATTCTTTACTCTTTTTGCAGTTTCATTTGGGAAATTTCTATTGATTTATCTTCAAGCTCATTGATTCTTTCTTCGGTCATGCCCAGCCTACTGATGAACCCATCAAAGGCATTCTTCATCTGTTACAATGTTTTTTATTTGGGGCATTTCCTTTTGCTTTTCAGCATTTCCATCTCTCTGATTATATTACCCATATGTTTTTATATGCTGTCTGTGCTACTTTTATCAATCCTCCACAGTTCTGGGATAAACACCCAGCATCTTTTCCATATCACAACCAATGACCTTAGCAAGTTGTCCTGTGTCCTTAGTCTGATTAGCAGAGGCAATACTTGAAGTCAGGTCTCTCTGGTCCATGGTCTGTGTGTGTAAATTCCGTGACTTATTCCATCCAGAATAGGATGTGAAGCATTTCTCAATTATCGGTTGTTCTTATATTTATTTCAGCCACCCTTAAGCATATTTCTATGGACATGAGCAAAGGAGTAGAGCTGTCATCACATCCCTCATAGAAAAGGCATCTGAGGTGGGCTGACACCTGCTATGGAGGAACACACAACACACGTCACACTCATGACCTCTCTGGTCTCCTCACCCCAGAGGAAGAGATAATATTCCCATTCTCTGAGGAAATGGAGGCCAAGTACAAAGAGGGGAACTTTTCAAGATCACAACCCAGGAAACGGGCATAGTCAGAATCTACACTGCATTTTCCAAACGACTGCTTGTGCTCTTCTCTACAGCTCATCCCCAGCAAACTGTGTGGTCAGAGGATTCTGAGGAGGCCTATTTCTCTCTCTGGTACCCTGGGGATGAGGAGGTCCAGCAAAGTGAGGGGGCTCAGGCAGCACAGAGGATAGGGGACTGGGAGAAATATGGGGAACACAAGGGGCCGGGGGCATGGAGGACAGAGAATATGGTTGCAGCTATGGTGTAGAAATGGACCTAATCTCAGGGATTAGATGAGGCTGCCCCTTACCTAGGATACAAGGGTGACACTCAGGTGTCAGTTGGCCATGCAGCCAATTGCATGCCCCCTGTCCACCAGGCTTGGGTCCAACTGGGTTAGAATGGAGGGAAGAGCATGATGTGGGAAACCCACAGTCCCAGGAGGGCCCTTGAGCTATAAACACATTTGCTTCTCTTCCCCAGGACCTGTTTGCTTCCCATCAAGCCTGGGACTCCCAGATTCCTCTCCTGTTCATATTATCTGAGCCTCAAGACCATTAACTAGTCATACTGCAACACCTCCAACTGGGGCTCTCTAGCCCCTCTTCTATGAGTTACAGAGTCTTTCTGAAAACTTTCTACCCTCACTTGAAAACTATTTCCATGAATGGTGTCACCACCTCCAGGGCATTCCTAACAGGGCCACTGATGTCACCCAAATGCATCCTTTGCTCTCACTGTCACATGCAATGATTCATTTCTAAAGTCCTTTTGGTCATCCACCAAATGCCAGTTCAGGGACCCTTACTCCACAGGTCTCAATACCCAGCAGTCACTTCTCATTATCACTGTTAACACTGTGGATGTTGGGAGAGACTCTGAAGGACTGAGAAGTTTTGATGTGGCCCTGACATGTGTTGGTTCCTTCACGTACCTTGTTGTATGTGACTTTACCCGTTAGTGCTCATACCTATCCTTCTGGGTAGAATGCAAAATGCCCAACAATGACTTTTAATCTGTAAAAACATTCCTTGCCTCTATCCTAGAACTAACTTTGACCAATGATTCCCAGACTAGCTGAATGTGGACTGACCTCTCCAGGAAAACCTGTAAAGTCCCTGCCTTATTGTCCTAATCAGATTGCTACTTCCAGGCCTTCTCAGCCAGCATATCAAAGTAAAGGCTTGTGCTACCCGGTTCAAGCTATTCTCTTCCCATCGCATGTCCTATTGGGCTCACATTCAGTCATCAACTATGGGTGAGTCTCTGGGTTGTGCCACGATGTGCACCATGGTTCCGTCTTTCTTTTTTTTAATTTTTTGCTGGACTAGGTCTTTGTTGCTGCTTGAAAGCTTTCTCTAGTTGCAGCGAGTAGGGGCTACTCTTTGCTGTGGTGCACAGGCTCCTCACTGCAGTGACTTCTCTTGTTGTGGAGCACAGCCTATAGGTGTAAGGGCTTCAGTAGTTGCAGTACCTGGGCTCAACAGTTGTGGTGCATGGTCTTAGTTTCCCCGATCTAACCCATGTCCCTGTGTTGGCAGCTGGATTCTTATCCACTGTACCATCAGGGAAGTCCTGGTTCCCTGTTATAACCCCCATCAGTGCATCATCAGATTTCAGGGATGGAGGAAGTTTTGTTCTCTCCAAGCTAGCAGGTTCCTATCTCATCAGTCTATGGGAACTGTATGATCACTGTGGCATTCTTATCATATGCCTGTCTCCAGAGTCTCCACGGAGTATCTGTGTCATCATACTTGCTGTCATGTGTCAGTACTTCCATCCTGTCTCACAGATCACTGGTACGTTTTACACATCAGTTGAGTGTGTCTCAGGTCTGTCACACATCTTTCCTCTACCAGTATGGTAATTGTGTCTGGGTCCTGTCTGTTTTGAAGAGTGTTAACATCCAGCACCTGTCATACAGTGTCCCAAGGATTCCAAGGTTTTTCTCAGGTATATCACAAACCCATCACGCATGACCCCCAAATATATGTGTATGACTCTTAGCTCTGCTGCATTATCACTATGCATCTGGCACATTTAGTACCTGAAATATTTGTGTTTCCAGACTGTGCTTCAGTGTGCTAGCAAAACACACTGTCATACCACGTTTCCAGGTGCGTGACCATCACACCTGTCCTATTCTTGTATCTCCTGTTCAGTTCAGTTCAGTTCCGTCACTCAGTCATGTCCGACTCTTTGAGACCCCATGGACTGCAGCACATCAGGTCTCCCTGTCCATCACCAACTCCCCGAATTTATTCAAACTCATGTCCATTGAGTCGATGATGCCATCCAACCATCTCATACTCTGTCGTCCCCTTCTCCTCCCGCCTTCAATCTTTCCCAGCATCAGGGTCTTTTCCAATTGGTCAGTTCTCCACCTAAGGTGGCCAAACTTGATTGGAGATTCAGCTTCAACATCAGTCCTTTCAATGAATATTCAGGACTGATTTCCTTTAGGATGGACTGGTTGGATCTCCTTGCAGTCCAAGGGACTCTCAAGAGTCTTCTCCAACACCAGAGTTCAAAAGCATCAATTCTTCAGCCCTCAGCTTTCTTTATAGTCCAACTTTCACATCCATACATGACTGCTGGAAAAACCATAGCCTTGACTAGATGAACCTTTGTTGGCAAAGTAATTTCTCTGCTTTTTAATATGCTGTCTAGTTTGTATCTCTGTTACCATTACACATCTGTCAGCCAGGAGCAGACCCCAATTATCCATCTCTTCAATATTTAGTTTATAGGAAAGATGGGAGAAGGTTGAAGTGAAGTCACTCTGTCATGTCCGACTCTTTGCGACCCCGTAGACTGTAGCCTACTAGGCTCCTCCCTCCATGAGATTCTCCAGGCAAGAATACTGGAGTGGGTTGCCATTTCCTTCTTTTTCCTTTTTGTTAAATCAAAAAGGTGCACAAAACCAAACCTAGAATGAGATCAATTCTAATAGACTAGTGACCCAGCAAATTCAACAAATAAATCAGAATAAAAGGAGGTAAGTTGCACCTATTTGTTATGAGACTTATGAAACATACCTATTAAAAGTAATATGGGTATGTTTTAGATATTGATTATACTTCATCACCTTAAAAACAAACATATTTTGAAAACAACTGAGAAAACTGAGTACTGATAACATATGAGATTTTAAAGTATTTTTATTCTGTGTGATATAGCCCTTACATTTTAGAAATGCATCTTTGTTTTTGGCTGTGTTAGGTCTTTGTTGTGGCGCATAGGCTCTGTTGTGGTGCATAGGCTTTCTCTTGTTGTGGTACATGGGCCTCTCTTATTGTGGAGCACAGTTCTAGAGTGCAAGGGCTCAGTAGTTGCGGCATGCTAGCTTCTCTAGCTGTGGTTGAATTCTCTAGTTATGGTGTGCTGGTTTAGTTGCCCTGCAGCAATTGGAATCTTAGCTACCCAACCAGGGATCAAACCTGCGTCCCCTCCACTGGAATGTGGATTCTTAATCACTGGACCACTAAGGAAGTCTCTAGAAATGCATCTTGAAGAGATTACGATTAAATGACATGATGTGTATGCTTATAAATAACTCAGTAATAAGCATGGGTATAGATGAATCAAGAATGGCCATGAACTAGCAAATACATGAAAAGATGCTCAACATCACTCATTATCAGAGCAATGCAAATAAAAATCATAGTGAGGTACCAGCTCACGCTGGTCAGAATGACTGCCATCAAAAAGTCTACAAACAATAAATGCTGGTGAGGGTGTGGAGAAAAGAGAACCCTCTTACACTGTTGATGGGAATGCAACCTAGTACAACCACTATGGAGAAGAGTGTGGCGATTCCTTTAAAAAACTGAAAACAGAACTGCCATATGACCCAGTAATCCCAGTGCTGGGCATACACACTGAGGAAACCAGAATTGAAAGAGACATGTGTACCCCAATGTTCTTTGCAGCACTGTTTACAATAGCTAGGACATGGAAGCAACCTAGATGTCCATTGGCAGATGAATGGATAAGAAAGTTGTGGTACAAATACACAATGGAATATTACTCAGCTATAAAAAAGAACACATTTGAGTCAGTTCTAATGAGGTGGATGAAACTAGAGCCTATTATACAGAGTGAAGTAAGTCAGAAAGAGAAACACCAGTACAGTATGTTAATGCATATATGTGTAATTTAGAAAGATGGTAATGACGACCCTATATGCAAGACAGCAAAAGAGACACAGATGTCAAGAACAGACTTTTGGACTATGTGGGAGAAGGTGAGGGTGGGATGATTTGGGAGAACAGCATTCAAACATGTATATTACCGTATGTGAAATAAATGACCAGTCCAAGTTTGATGCATGAAACAGGGCACTCAAAGCCAGTGCACCACAGCAACCCAGAGGGGTGGGATGGGAAGGGAGGTGGGAGGGGGGTTCGGGATGGGGAGGACATAGGTACACCTGTGGCTGGTTCATGTCAATATATGGCAAAAACCACCACAGTATTGTAAAGTAATTAGTCTCCAATTAAAATAAATTAATTAAAAAATGGCCATGAATGATAATGATGAATGGCCATGAAATGATAAATAATGAAAGATTAAGGAATAGTTCATGGAGCTTCATAACAGTTCTCTCCAGTTATATGTACATGTGTGTATGTGTGTGTGTATATATATTTATGAAAAGTATCTATTACACAAGGAAGATTATGTCCTTGCAGTAATAATTTTATGTTAATAAGCTGGATTAAAAAGAGTAGGAGGAAAAATTTTGGTTTCAGGAGTGTAAGCATAAATCAAAAACATCAAATTGTACACTCTTTGTACAGTTTAAGTGAATCATACCTCAATAAAGCTGTTAAAAAACCAAAGGTACTAAATACTCAAAACTTGTCTTTCCTAGTCAATTTACTATTATGTATGTTCTTGGGTTTACTTATGAAAACTCTGTCAGTATGGTGGAAAAAATATAATGATGAGCTACTGTGCATCTCTTCTTATTCCATGTTCAGTGACACCATTTTGGTGTCTTGAAACTGGCCACTGTGGGAACCTGCCAGGTGTAAAGGTAAGATGGCTTCTACAACAGAAACGTGCAGTGACACATCTGGCAAGAGCCTTGGATAGGCCAGAAAGTACAAGAAATCTTGCCACAAATTCGTAACCTATGGAGAATCTCCTTACTTGGACATTCGTATATAAAAGGTTCAACATTAGGCAGATGTCTTCATCACAAAGGCTCTCCTCTAGTGTTGTTATATTGAGCAAGTAGATTGCACTGTTCTTTTATGTCTATGGTGACTCTTTGTGTGAATTTCCTGCTGTTCAATGAGGTTAAACTATCACCTGAAGGCTTTCCTATGTTCACTTCACTCATAAGGTTTCTCTGTAGTGTGGACTTTCCTGGTGTTGAATGAGGTTCGATCTTTGGATGAAGACTTTCTTAATTCACTGTACTCATAAGGCCTACCTATATGATTGAATATTTGGTGCTGAATCAGAGAAGACCTTTGACTGAAGACTTTCCCACATTCATGGCACTTGTAACATCCTTCTCCACTGTGGATTTTCTGTTGCTAAATAAGGATAGGCCTTTGGCCTAAAGGTTTCTCTTCAGACAAGCTTTCAGTGATAAATCAGAGCAGACCTTGAACTGAAAACTTCTCTACTTCATGAGGCTTTTTCTAGTGTGCAGTCTCTAGTGCTAAATAAGGTGGGTGCTTCAGCTAAAGAATTCCCCACATTCTTTACACTCGTAAGGCCTTCCTCTAATGCTACCTATCCAATATTTAATGAGGTTGAAGCTTTCCTAGAGGCTCCCCCATACCCATTGCATACAGAAGATCTTTCTCCAGGATGAAATCTCTGGTGTTCAAGAAAGCAAGATAAAGAATTTCCCATATTCACTGCATTAATAAGGTCTTTCTTCAGTGTAAATTCATTGGTGAAAACAGGTCTGTATTTGCAGCTGAAGATTTTACCACATTTGTGGAAAGTTTAAGTACTTTTTCCTTTTTGTGGAGTCTCTGGTATTTGTGGTTGAAGGCTTTCCTGCATCCGTCACACTTCTAATTAATTTTCCTACTATGAATGGTCACCCCACACTCGGTGCTGCTGCATGGCTTCTTCTGTTGTAAGTGCAGGAAGCTTGAACTGACCAGGAGGCACTTCCCAACTTTGTTTCAGGTAAAGGAATTCTTTGGTATATGGAGTTTGTAGCTCTTCACAAACAAGGTCCTGCCACATCCCTTCTGAACATTTTTCTCTACTGTGCTGCTTCTGGTGAAGGTTTATACTAAAAGAATGGTTTCCCACATGCCCCATAAGTATACGGTTTTTGCCTGGGATGTGTGTTCCTTTCCTCAGCCAAGTGCAAAATGTCTTTTAAGACAGAGATACATATCTCACAGGAGTGGGCTTTGTAGGGAAAAGGGACCTGCTTTGGGAGTCCTGACCTGTGACATTCCTTCTACAGAAACACTCTGCCCAGAAGGTGCCTCCTCGTCTTCCCCTCCATGCCAATAACCTGGAAACAAAGAAATACAGCTGAAGGGCAGCTGACTCTGGTAGGAAGGAGCAACCTCCATCACAAAAGTGCATCCGATACACTAATGAATGAGTGCACGTGAGTCCACAGGATTGTTGTCAGGAGGGAGTTGGAGTCAGGTTGGGGAAGCAGCTGCGGTGCGGCAACGGTCCTCTAAAGGTCACAGCATGGGGGACATAAAGGACACAGTGAAGAACCAAGTGCAGGAGAAAGGGTGGGGTACAGCACAGAGAGGAGATGCAGGTCTACAACTTACTCTGAATGGTTTCTAGCACCTCTCTGCTGATGACCCAGGAGAGCTATGCAGAAGGATGTGTCTGGGCCCAAGAAAATCCAATAGCATCAGAGTAGTTCTTGTTCAAAGACTATTTAGAGATATGTGCATATCTCACAACAAAATATGTGTGGGGCAGTGATGGAGAACACTGTGAGAAAAAGCAGTGGAGAAGAATGGGTGGAATCCATTGTGAGAGTTACAATTCACCCTGACAGAGAGCCAATGTAGAAATGACAAGCTAGCAAAGTGTCAAGAATGGAGGAGGAAAGGTAGAAATAGAGTGTGGCTGCTGGTACTGGCACCAAAATGTAGAGGAAACAGAACAGATTCATGATATGAACTGAACACACAGTCCTGAGATCACGCCCCCTCACTTGCCACTCAATAGTGCCAGGGACCCTCTGAGCCCATTTTGTGGAGCTGGAGTCATTAAAATGCCCACCCTGAGAAGCATCCATAGGTCTCCCCTGACTCCCCATGTAAGTATAGTGCCTGGATCATACAAGCCCTAAGGAAAAGACTGGACAGGTGAGTGGCCAGCACTGACCTAGAGTAACTCAGAGCAACAGACATAGGAAAGAAAATTCAATATTACCAAAATTAACCTCGGAGGAGGATCCTGAAAGAATAGCCTACGGGCTGCGTAAGTAGTGACCATATCAGTGACTACAATTTCTAGCATAGGCAGAAATGAGGATACATAAGCTAGAGGAAGGGAGTAGAACCTAAGGCAGAGGTGACACCTGGCCTGAGAAAGGGAAAGCAAGGTGGTATCCAAAGGCTAACTGCGAGACTTCTGACTCCTTCCCCGAAGGGCTTTGGGGTAGCAGGTACTGGGACTGAGTGAGAAAAAGACAGGACACTGCGGACAGCTCAGTCCTAGCAACCAGAGCACCTACCCAGGGAACTGGGGAAGGAAGCAGTGCCTGTGGTCCTGATGTGAGAAAGATCTGATCTGTCCATGGGGAAAAGGAAAATATACTGGGGCAGGTATGAGGGTCTTACCTAGAGAGGCCATAAGTGCAAAGTTCTCCAGCATCACATTGCAGTATAGGAGTTTCTGGGTCTCATTAAGGAGAGCCCATTCCTCCCAGGAAAAGTACACTGCCACGTCCTCAAAGGTTATGCTGCCCTGCCATGATGAGGAGAGAGGAAATCATGAACAGCCTCTCGGTCAAGGATCCCCAGTCCATATCCCCACATATGTATTCCATGCTCATACTTCTCCCCAGCTCCACAACTAAAATGAGGTATTGGACTCTGGTGCCATTTGTGTCTGTTACCTCCTAGTGGTCCCACTAGTTACTGTGTCTAGTCCTCAGCAACATTAGGCAGGTGGGCACAAGGATGCCATTAAGATCCAGGCCTGCCAGGCAGGGCTCCACCTGTCCTGCCAGACATTCCTGGGAAGTCTCCCAGATGGCACCTCCCAAGCACAACCAAACTTGGGCCTGCACTTCATCCTTCAGTCCCTAATACCAGGACACTGGTGACATCACTTCATACTTCTTCTTCATGTGCATATCATACTTTAGACTGTACCTCTCTTCTATCTCCAGACCCTATAGCCACCACCACCTCCTCTCTATCCCATCTGCAAACCTCTCCCTGGCTTCCCCATGTGTTACTTACCTCATGGTGTCAAGATTATGCAAATGCAAACAGGATTCAGCACTACTCCAGACCCTCATTGGCTCCCACTGCCAGGGGCAGCCTTGAATCCTGCTATCCCATCCTCACTTCCTGGCTTATTGCTTGTAACACCCTCAGCCATTCAGAACCACATGCATTCAGATCCCACTGGTCCTCTTCCACTTCCATGTGGCACTTACTGTCCCCTTGTTAGTCACAACCCTCCTCTCTCAACCTAACACTCATTCAAAGCCCAACCTCATGGCTCTCCTCCTACAGCTTAGTGACTTGATGAAACAACCACATGTTCCCCTGACCGAATCCACCAGCCTGACTGAAACACTCCAGTGTCACCCAAAATCTTAGTAAGTCCATAGACCTGAGCATAGAAATCAGCCTCAGCCTTAGTGTCATGTTTCCTCAGTTATATCTAGGCTTCTGCATTGTTTCAACATCTACTCTTCCCTTGGAAGCCTTGACCACCTGCCAGACCATCCTCTTCCCAAGCCCCCTTTCATGGCCAGTTCTCTCCCTCAACAATGCTTGTGATTGCATGTTACCCCTAACCAGGTACTCAAAGAAGAGACCCAGTCCTGGGGCACCACCTTCCCTTTCCTGGCCTGCTAATAGCATTACCACCATAACCTCCCCAAATGTGACCCACAACTCCACCTCATCTTTGATACACAGAGTAACCACCACCATTTTGCTGTCTTCACCTTGAATCATTCCCCAGAGTTTCAGATATTTATGTCCAACTGCCAATTTAATGCCTTCAAGCAGTATTTTCTGAAACATCTCAGATTCTTAACATGGCTTGCCTCCCACTAAAAAATAAAACAAAAATCTCCTGATATTCCCATTAAAAATTGCTGCCAGCTTTCTTTTCTTCTTTCCAAAACCGCAGGGTAATCCCCAACTCCTACCTTTTTCTCTCTCATCCTCAACATTAGAACATCCAGTCAGTCATACATTAAAGGGGCTTCCCTGGTGGCTCAGAGAGTAAAGAATCTGCCTGCAATGCAGGAGACCTGGCTTCAATCTCTGTGTCAGGAAGATGCCCTGGAGAAGGGAATAGCTACTCACTTCAGTATTCTTGCCTGAAGAATTCTATGGGCAGAGGAGCCTGGGGGGTGGGGTGGGGTGGGGTGGGGATAGGGTCGAAGAGTTGAACACAAATGAGTGACTAATACATCCTTCTCACTCATTCACTCATATATAAAAAAACAGATCCAGAACCCAACCACTTCTCCTACTTTCATGGCCACCAGACTGCCCGTTACCACCAATACTCATCTGGACTACTATAGTAACATCATCCCTGATCTTCCTGCCTCCTCCCTCACTCCCCTAAATCTGTTCTTCACTCTGCAATCTAACAGAGCCTTCTAAGACCTGAGTCACATAACCTCCTTGTTTCTATACCATTGCTCCTACCTCTCCAGGAAAACATTCAACTTCTCAGGCTGCCATTTCAGGTCTGACTGTTTCTTTCCTGATCACCAGAGCAAAGAGAAATGTGGTTTTCTGAACACTCTCAGCTCAACCTTACCTTCAAGCATTTGGACATACTACTACTTGTGCCTGGAATAACCTGCCCCACCTCATTCCCTTGGTTGCCAGACATAGGAACTATTTCACATAAACACTGCCCTTGGGCTTGGGGTTTCTCAAGAGTCTCCTAGGCCAAAGGGCAAGGAGAGTGACAGTCTGCATCCTAGAGCATCACAATCTCAGAGAACCTGTGTGTTTTGTGTGAGGAAGTTGGGACTGGTGAGATACCACTCACCTTGCTAGGGTCCTTAAGCATTTCTGTGGCCATGGAACCTGTGGCAAGAGAGAGGCTGTGAGAAGCAAGTCGCCATGGAAGGTCACCATGGGCTCAAATCTCCTTTGTACCCTTGCCTAGTGCTGGGGCCAAGTGACCTTGGGCTTACTGTTAACTTCTCTTTTTTTAAATTTTCTTTATTTTTGGCTGTGCTGGGTCTTCCTGCTATGTGGGTTTTTCTCTAGTTGCAGAGAGCAGGGGCTACTCTTCATTGTAGAGCAAGGGCTTCTCATTGTGGTGGCTTCTCTTGTTGCAGAACAGGGGCTCCAAAGCACAGGCTCAAAAAGTTGCAGCAAATGGGCTTAGTTGCTCTGGGGCATGTGGTAACTTCCTGGATCAGGGATTGAACCTGTGGTCTCCTGCATTGGCAGGTGGATTCTTTACCACTGAGCCACCAGGGAAGCCTTATTATTAATTTCTGTATCCTAGTCTTCAGTAATACCTCTTACCAGCTGTGTGACTTTGGAGAAGGGCTCAACCTTCAGGTGACTCACTGTCCTCATCACCCCTTTTCTAGTTGGGGGAAAACTTTAAAAACTCTAACTCAGACTGTGTTCCTCCTCTGTTCACAACCCTCCATGCTTCCAAGCACCATAAGAACCTAGGTACACCCCCTCCACCTGCCATTCCAAGCTCCACTCCCCAGTCACACTCTGTTCTATACAGACAGGACATGAAGCCCAGGTTTCCCCAACAGTCCTGGACCAGAAGCTCCTCCAGGTCTTTGCACACTCGATCTCTCTGCTTGTAACACTCCCACATCTCATCACACTGACTTTCGGAAATGGGCCCTCCCTTCTCACACCTCTGCAGGTGCTGGACCCTCTGACCTAGGCTGTGGTAATTCGCCCCTGCTCCCCATATGTGGGGCTTTAGGATTCAAATGTGAGAATGGTTCAAGTGAGGGCCTGAAGATCTCAGCACCAACTCATGCCAGGTCCATCATTGAGGCCTCTGTAATCTGAGCCTGTGGGTGAACAGGGACGGGAATGACAGGTGACCAGTGTGGGAACTCCAACATCACCCCTTCCAACCCAATCCTCCCAGGTGGCCCCCACTCCAAGCCTCAGATTCACCTCTGTGCAGTGAGGAAAACAGTTGTTCTTGACCTTTCAGTCTCTGATTGCCTCAGACCCGACTCAGCGATCAAGAGCTATGGAGCTGGTGAATCTGCCCCAAGCCAGCCAAAATGACCGCCACAAAGAGAGGCCGGAAGTTCCGCCCCTATCTTTTGCCAAATATGGCTCACCCCTCTCCCGCGCCTTCATTGGGTCAGCACCGCCGGTGTTCAGCGCAGAGCACTCTGGGTAATATAGTCACCTCTCCGTCCGCGGCGGAGAGCGAGTGTCCCATCCATTCCTAACCGCGGAAAAAGAGCTTTGCTTTCTCTCAAAAGAAAGGCACATGGATTTGTGAGCAGTGTCTGCAGTCGATCACCAAAGTGTTGATAAAGATAATTTCACAGTTCATCAAGGTCAGCATGCTCTTTGAGGCTAAGCGTTTTTTCCGATGCTCCAAAGACTGCAAATCCAAGTGATCATTCCATGGTGTCACTGAGACTCAGAGTGCTTCCACACATAGCTGGGAGCTAATAAACATAACTTGTTGCTCTTCAAATGCATGTAGCCTAAAGTGTTAATCAGTTTTGTGCATTTCAGTATCTTCTGTCAAAAACTAAAGGGAAAAAGTCAGATCAAGTAAGATGCAAGAGGGATGTTTGGAGGTCCTTCAAAGAAGTAGCCACACTGAGAATGGTATTTCCAAAAGTGATTCTTTTTCATTCTTGAAAATATTGTAAAGAGAACATGTAGAGGTACCAGAATAGTGAAAGTGGACAGAGATCTGTAGCGTTATGCTTTTTCACTGATCTAACAAATGTTCACTGAGCATGTATTGTAGGTGCATGGGAGACATCATGAAACAATTGAGACAAAAATTCTTGCCTTCAACGGAGCTTATATTATATTCAAGGAAGACAGTCAGACAACAGGAAAGAAGTACTTGAGGACTTCCCTGGGGATCCAGTGGTTAAGAATCCACTTTTCAGTGCGGTGGACATGGGTTTGATTCCAGGTTGGGGAACTAAGATCCCACATGCCTCAGGCCCACACACTCTGCAACCCACGTGCCACAACTAGAGAAACCTGAGCTCTGCTAAGAAGATTGCACATGCAGCAACTAAGACCAGACACAGCTAAACAAATACATAATTGTTTTAAAAGACAGAGAAGAAATACTAAATTATGTAAGTAGAATGTAGTAGGCAGAATGGAGAGGAGTGTTTATGTGCTGAGAAGTAGGGAGGCAGTCTGTAATATTACCACAAGGAGGAGCAGGACTAAAGACACCAGACTGACTGCACCCCCTCTCCCACCTGCTCCACCTGCTGGCTTTTAGGAATAGGACCTTTTGACACCAATGGGAATTTGTTTGGGTTTTTGTGTGTGTGTGTGTGTGTGTGTGTGTGTGTGTGTGTTGTTTTTTTTTTTTTTTTTTTCATTTATTTTTATTAGTTGGAACTCAGGGTTTTGTTTTTATACAGATGTGTGCAGTAAGGGAGATCTCCCTAGTAAGAAGATAACTGAGTAAACACTTGAAGGAGGTGAGGAATGAGTCCTGTTGGGTTTATTGTTTCAGGCAGTTCCAGGCAGAAGAAACAAGTGATTTACGGGCTTCAGTGGGTGGAGCCTGGTGGGGGTTTGTGGTCACCAGCATCGTGGGGCTTCCTCGCTGGATTCCTTAGCGGTGAAGGGACTAGGACCTCCAGGGGGACATTTCTCTGTTTTGCTTACTGCCGAGACCTCCAGGGATGTCAGTGAGAACTCTGGCATCTGCCCTGCGGAGTCTGCAAACCTCCAGCCCTGTTGTCTGTGGCATGAGATAGTATTGCCTTTCCTAAGACACTTCTCTGAGTTTGATCTCTGAACCAGCAGCAAGAGCATCACATGAGAACACAATTTTTTTTAAGGATTCTTTTAAATTATTATTTTATTTTATTTAATAATTTTTGGCTGTGCTGGATCTTCACTGTTTCTTGAGTTTTTCCTCTAGTTGTGGAGAGCAGGGGCTACTCTTTATTGAAGTGCACAGGCCTTCAATAAAGTGAGACATTGAGGTGGCTTCTTTTGTTGCTTCAAATAGCTTACTTGTTTTGAGGCTTGTTGGATCTTCCCAGACCAGGGATCAAACCTGTGTCTCCCTGGCAGGCAGATTCTTTACCACTGAGCTGCCAGGGAAGTCCCACATGAAAATACTTAAGGACTCTCAGTTGTTTGAACCTAGACCTACTGAATCAGACATTCTAGGGTGAAAGTCCAAAAATCTGCCTTAAAGGGGCTTTAGGTGATTTCATGCACGTTTAAGAACATTGTCTCCATCTGCTGTGATTCCTATGAATGGGAATCATGCGGTTTTTGTTTGTTTTTTGCTACTAACAGGAATCACTTCTAAAAGTACAGGAATTTTGAACTGAGGTTGCAAAATGCGTTTGTGAATGCTATTTTTCCTAATACTTTAACGTATAAAATGTCAACCCTATACACATTTCTAAAATACAAAGTGAAAAGTCTGATAATTTTAGCTTCTGGAGCAATATTTGCAAGCTTCTATTATCCTTTCAGAACTGAGTCTTCACATGTCTTGCTCTATGCGTGTGTTCAGATATATTCCTATACACATTGTTTTTCTTTGTAAAAATAAAGTTATACTTTGAATGCTGATTTGCAGTTCGCGTTTCTCCATTTATCTTGGTCAACCTAAAGCTACCTCTTTATTTAACTCCCAAAATCTCCTTACGGACACCTTGTGCGCCACAAGCTGCCTCCTCCATTTAAAAGCTGCCTCGTGTCATTGTCAATATGCACCATTGCTGCCCAGAAGCGGTGGGGTCAGCCCTAGTTGGGGCTTTTGCGACGGTGGCTTAAATCCGCTGGACCGCTCTGCCAAAGCCATGAAACAGGAGGTCCTGTGAATGGCGGGTGCTCTCCGACCTCCAAGGGGTGGGGAACGCGGTTTGAGAGAGTGGGAGAGGCTGGTTGGGACGCCTTTCGGGTCTTAGCGCTCAGATGCGTCCGGGTCGGGCCTACTGGTTTCGTGTTCCGTTGTGGTCCCCATCTTCACGTCCAGGAGCCTGGCAGTGACGTCGCATCACCTCGCCGCGGCTGCGCCCTGCGGTCCTGGCCAGGTTTCCCGAGATTGTGCGGACAGGTGTGGGGGCGAAGGGGCCGCTTGATCCGCGCTCGGGGGCGCCCTCTACTGGCAGGAACTGGCCAGGCTGTTGCGGGTCCCCAGGGAAGGCCTTCCGTCACGCTGACCTGACCCTGCTGGGGCCCGGGCGCGGGAAGTCCCTTCCTAATACTTTTCTGCTTTTCTCCCGAGTTTTAGAGCGAAATTCACTGCTAGAACCTGTTGGAAAAGTCACGAGTCGGGATGGCTGTCGCTAGCTGGCTGGCCGCTCCTCGGTCGCCTCCTGGCGGCCGCTGTTCAAGGCCGGAATTCGGTCTAGGAAGGAGGCCTCCTGGAATATTTAGCCCGTGAAGAGCGATGTAGAGACTCAACCTCTGGAGCCAAAGGTCAAGATTTAGTCTCGGGACTCAGCTCTCGAGAGAGTGCTGGGAGCTCGGCTGTTGAGACCAGCACTGGGCGAGTTAGGCCTGGTGCCCAGAGGAGCCAGGGACTTAGGATGGCACCCTATCCTGGGAGTGCACCCTTGAGAAGGCTCAGCGCCCTCTCAGGGGCCTGTCGGTACCCCTCCTAGCAGATTATCCACAAGAGCTGATAGGGAAAGTTGAAAGGAACCTTAAAGTCTTCTGTGGGTCCAGTGTGCCTGCGGCTAGTCACTCAGAACCCTTCTACCAGCAACTGTCAGCTGCTGGCCCTCTGGAGAAAGGGCATGCATGCTAAGGCACAGTGTTACTTCTAAAGGGTGGTCTCTCTGGGGTCTCCATGGGATGCTCAGGGTGTTCAGAGAGGAGGTCTCTCCCTCCTCTCTGGTCAGGATTTCAAATGAATTCATTTGGTCAGGATTCAAATGAATTGCACACTGTGGACCTCTGTAACCTCCATTCAGCACTCAGCCCCCAGCAACTGTTCTCACCAGGCCTTATACCACCTTTTCCAGAAGCCACCCAGTGTAGTCTTCTGCCAAAAAGCCAGGAGAGCCCATACAGATTTCTGTGGCTGCCTCTCTACACATATCCCATTTTATGGGAGGCCCACACACAATTGCCTGAGCAGCTCCAGGCTCTCAGCCCTGTTGCCTCCACCCTATTCTCTCTGGGTTCTACTTCCATGTATAGTTTTGGGAAATGTCTGGGCAAGTGGATGGCTCAAATTATGGCTTGTCTGACTTTCAATGGTCTTAATTATAATAGTTTGCTTCCAAGTAATTCTGATTATTCCTGGTTTTGGAACCAAATTAATCATCTTAGGGAAAGTTTTTATTTCACTTCATATTATGGATTTATCTTTTTGCTTCACCAATATCCCCTGGGGGGCTCACTTACTGAGTCTGTGAAAAATTAATAGTGACTTCTGTTAACATCTCACTCCTCTCCATTTAAAGAGAACTAGGACTTAAGCTTAATACCCAATCTTTTTTTTAAAAAATCAGTGTTTCATTTACACAATTCTTTTTCTTACTGTTTTCATTGCATTAAGTCAGGTATTTTTTAAGCTGCATTAAAATTTACATCTTGTTTTCATAGAGTGGTTGCACTTAAGGTAAGAACCACATTTATATTCATACCAATTTTTCCCTTAATGAAAGGCTCCTACATATGAATGAGTTCTGTTCCAAGAGGTCATTCATAAGTCCAATTTGTTCATAAATCCAACAAAGTTAGCCTATGTACCTAACTAACACAATTGGCTAGATAGTACTATACTGTAATAGGTTTATAATACTTTTCACACAAATATGTACATAAAAAATAAACAAGCACAAAAAATAAAGGAAACGTTTTTAATCTTACAGTACCTTGAGAAGTACAGTAGGTTCAGTACAACAGTTCGCATAAGGGGCTGGCATGCACATTCGAATCTTTGAAAGTTTGCAACTTGTAGGAGACTTACTGTCTGTGCATTAGTTTGCTAGAGCTGCTATGACAAAGTACCGCAAAGTGGGTGGTTTAACCAACACAAATTTATTTTCTCACAGTTCTGGAGCCTGGAAGTCCAATATTAAGGTATTGGCAGATTGGCCTCTCTCCTTGGCTTGCTGTGTCCTCACATGGTTGTCCTGCAGTCCATGTTGTATGTATCCCAATCTCTTCTTATAAGGACACCAGTCATATTGGATTAAGGCCCACTCATATGACCTCATTTTACCTTAATTATCTCTTTAAAAGCCCTGTCTCCAAACACAGTCACATTCTGAGACACTAGGGGTTACAGCTTCATCATATGAATTTTGGGGAAACAGTTTCACCCATAACCTAGGGAAATGTGACATGCACATAGGAAATTTTTAAATATTTAGATTTTAATGAATATTTCTGAAGCTGATACCTATGTAATTAACTAGCACTAAAGGCAATACAAAAGAATATCAGCAGTACCCATTGTCCTGAGTGGGCTTCCCAGGTTATTCAGTGGGTAAAGAATCTGCCTGCAGTGCAGGAGAAGCAGGAGTCGTGGATTCGATCCCCAGGTCAGAAAGATCCCTTGGAGAAGGGCATGGTAACCCACTCCAATATTCTTGCCTGGAGAATCCCATGAACAAAGGAGCCTGGCGGGCTCACAGGGTCACAAAGAGTTGGACATAACTGAAGCAACTGAGCATGCACATTGTCCTGAGTGGTCCATCCAAGTCACCATGGGATCCTCCCCCAACACCAAGAGGAATCTAATATCCTAATCTTAAAAGTCAGTATTATCTGACTTTTGAATAGTTTTTCCTACGGTTTATGAGTCCCCAAAATAGAATTTGGTTGTAGCTGTTATTGATCATTGTATGACTGGAATCATGCATTATGTGCTTTGTTTGGCCCTATATCCTCTTCAAAATAAGTGCTTGTAAGCTTTGTCCATGTTATTCCATGTATCTGTGTATCATCCATTTTCACTGCTGTTGAGCAAGCAATTTATCTATCCACTCTATTGCTGATGCATCTTTGTATTGCTTTCAGTTACCAGTAATCATTAATGATGCTGCTGTGAAAGTTTCTGTCCATGAATTCTGATGCATATAAAAATGTATTTTTATAGCAGTTTATATCTTCATAAGGAAGATATAAATATCTCAAATATTTATGAACTGAATAGCAGAACTTCAAAATATAATAAGGCAAGAACTGACCAAACCAAAGGATGATAGACAAATTACAACCATAATTGGAGATGCTAACATTTCTTTGTCATAAACAGTTACAAGTGGACAAAAAAAGTACAAAAATTTTATCTTGACTTAGTGGCTTATATAAATAATTCATCAACATTACCTGAACATGCATTCTTTTTCAAGTAAAGATAGAATGTTCACAAAGATAGGCACATATGAGGTGAAAAAATAAGTCAGCAAATTTCAAAAGACTGAATACATAAAATGGAATGAAAGTAGAAACCAAAAGCTAACATGTCTAGAAAGTCCTTTATAAATCAAGCACAACATGCTTTTACATAACCAATGGATCAAAGAAATAACAAGGAAAATTAGGAAATTAGAAATGAATGATAATTAAAAACAGCATATCAAAATTTGTGGAGTGTGGCTAAAGCAGTGCTTAAGGGAATGTTGCAGCTTTTTTTTTTTTTTTTGGCCACCCACGCAGCCGTGGGATCTCAGTTCCCCAAAACAGGGAACCTGCACTCCCTGCATTGGAAATGCAGTCTTAACCATTGGACCACCAGGCAAGTCCCAGGAATGTTGAAGCTTTAAATGTTTATATTAAAAAATAAGATCTAAAAACAATTATTTAGTTTCCCATTTTAAAAACAGAAAATCAAGTTAAATCCAAAGTAAAAATAAAGAAATAACAAATATAAAAGTAGGAGAAAATCTACAGTAGAGAAAATTAACAAGCAAAAGCTGGATTTTTTGAAGACTGATAAAAGTGATAAATATTTACTAAAATCGATCAAGAAATAAAAAGAAAATTCAAATTACCAACATCAAGGAAGAAAGGGGGAGCATAGCTACAGATCTAGAGGATTAAAAGGATAACAGTGATTATTCTTCCAGGAAGAAACTTATAGGTCCAAATAATTTTCCTGGTGAATTTCATCAAATATATAAGGAAGATATTTTACCAGTGTTACATAAACTCTCAGAAAATAGGGAAAGGGGCAGCTTTTCCTAACTCACTCTATGAGGTTAGCATTAGACTAATACTACAACATAATAACAAAACATACAGGTTAATGTACATTATGAACATAGATATAAAAAATCTTTAACACTTTTGGAAATCAAATGTAACCAAAAATGAAAAGATGCTCTACCGTGGCCAAATGAAATCTGTAGCAGGAATGGAAAGTTAGTTTAATATTTAAAATCAGTGTAATTTACCATGTTAAGAGAGTAAAGGAGAAAAACCATGTGAATATCTCAAATATGTATAAAGTAACTGACAAAGTTTAACATCCCTTGCAAAAAAAAAAAAAAAATCTCTCAGGAAGGTAGCAATTGGAAGAATTTCCTTTGTCCCAAAGCAAAGCAGGGCTGTGGAGTTATCACAAATTTCAAGAGATTATGCCTTGAAACATGAAACTTTTAAACTGCTGTGCATCTTGTCCTTGCACGTGAGAGAAGATCACTCACAAAGAGCTGTGTGCTTGACCAAAGGACTGAAACAGAAGACAAGGCCTGATGGGGTTATGCTGACAATTGATCTCTGTCCTACATCTGAGGAAAGCAGAGAAGAGGTGGCCTGTGGGTGTCTTATGAGTTGAACCAATTCAGACCTCCTACTATGCAATGCGTGTGCTCATCAGAGGTGTGCCATGGTGCTGAGTCCCCTAAGGACTATAAAAATGGTCACCCACAATGCCCACATGAAGAGGAGGCACCAGTCTCTCTGGAATCAGACAGAGTTCAAATCCGGGCTTCTCTGCTACCATGCCTGTGCCCGGAGGAAGGTTCTAAAGGTTAAATGCTGTTTTAATTTGGAAACTATACAAAAAGAATTGAAGAGAACCTGACTACCTGGGAAAGATGTTGTGGGGTGTAGCATCTGGTCAGGTCAGGTCTGGGTGCTGTAGCCCCAGCTCAGAAAACTCCCCAGCTGGGGGTGCTGGGGAGTTGGGACCAGGAGGTGGCACACCTGGAGAGGTCCCAGGAAAGGGTGGTATCTGGTAGCCCTGAGCTACTAGCATGAGACTGGGAGGGTGTGGAGGTAAACTGTGGGGTCAGTGGTGGCCACGTGAAAGGAAGAGATGGGGGTTAACTGCACCCCATGCTGTTGGTCACTCCTTCCCCATCTTAGCATGTGCCCTGCTGCAGTCATCCTGGGCCACCTGGGTGCAGCAGCATCCGCAGGAAACGAGCCCACCCCTGTCTTGCGGTCACTGTATCTCTTACACTGACCTCGAGTGAGCCAGGCCCCACTTTGGCAAGATCCAGGTTGCTCCAGCACTTGGCTCTACACAGGCTCTGCCATCCTGTGACTCACAGAGAAAAGGCCAGCAGACCCAGAGGCAGTGACTACTGCAACTACTACTGTCCCAGGTCAAGTGCTGAGGAGGCTGAAGACCCCATGCCCTGGTGGTCCCCATTCAACTGGCATCAAGCGTCAGTAGTCCTGAGCCATTCCCATTTAGCACAGGGGGCATCTGGTGCCAGACAACTGCAACCAGGCGTGGGAACCCCAAAGGGACAAGGGAAGGGCCACTGGGTCCTGCCATTTGCCCTCTGGTACCTTTTCCCCATCCTCTGCTAGCATGACCCCACTCAGTCACCCATTCCAGCATCAGGCCAAACAATACATGGTTTGCCTTGGTAGGGCAAGTATCTAGCAGGCAGCTCCAAACTGAGTCCTGCATTCCCAGGATCAGACAGCAAACACAGTGCTTTCCAAGGGTAATGTTCTTAGCATGGTTCTGCCCTCCCCCTTGCCAGCTCCTGTTCCAGACTAACTGTCACCCAGCTGACCATTTTCCTCCCTCACTTCCACTGGCCAGCCACTCATTGCTTCCTCATCACTTACTCTGCTGGACTCAGCCAGTCTGCAGACTTGGCCTACCTCCCAGCCTGCTCTGGGTTTGGGTGTAACCAACAAGGGCACCGCTCTCCCCCTCCAGGCTTTTATCTCCTGGCTGCCCCCAGGATCCAGTGCCAGCTCCCTCCCATTTGACCAGGCCCAACCCAGTGTGGAACAGATTCGAGCCTCTACCAGTCCACCTGCATTTTCGCCAGGACCTCTATCCCCAACTTTGAACCTTTCCTTTAGCTCAGGAGTCACCTCATTCACATCTGAAGTCCCTGATAGGCTACAGCAGGGAGTCCCTCTCCCCATTGGCCCTGACTTTACTAGCCTATCCATCACTGCTTTTGCAGTTGCTCTCCCAGCAGACAAGGAGTCAGCCAACTGGGCATCCAAGTCCACCTTTGACTCTGATGAAACTGGTATGGCTACAATGCCCCCTTCCCAGGTTCCTCCTGACAAACTTCACCCTGAACAGTGTTGATATCACTTCCCCTTTAGGAAACATGGAAATCCCAGTACAAGTTCAAAACTTAACCTCTACTGCAGCCCAGGTACCCCATGAGGACTTAACTCAGTTTTTGCATATATGACATCCCTATGTTCCACCTTTGGCATCACTGTCAACACCCAGCCAGCCTTTGCTGGTACATCTGGTGTTTTTCCCCATTTGCCCACCTGCTACTTCTCGCCCCAAGCCATCAGCAGGATGCCCAGCACCAGGCACAGCTCACCTTTAGTTAACACCACTCCAGACCCAAATCTATTCATGGCACATGCAGCTCCTTCAGGTAATGACAGCACGGGGGTCAGTGTGTTTGTCCCAGGCCCCAGCTCCATGTCTGAAGCACTAAGCTTTAGGACAGAGCTGAGCACCACCACTCTTGTTGGGGGAGGCTTAGGACCTGAACACCAGGGTTCTGCCAGCCTATAGTGCCTCTGTTACAGTTAGAGAGGCCAGCACTACTGAAAGCAAAACTTCACTGGGAGACACTTTTCTTTTTGCCTAAAGTCAGACCACCTGGGACTCACCCAGCCAAAGCATACCTGTTCTTGTTAGAGGAGATAGCATCACTGAGAAGGAGCATATATCAGCCTCCTTCCTGTGTTCAAATCACCCAGAAACCATGCAGCCAAAGCACATCAGTTGCAGTGGGTGGGGTCAGCACCTTGCCTGTATTTGGAGATCCTACATTTCCCTACAATGAAAACACGCGGGTTCCACTTGTCCAGAACACAGGCATTGCAATGGAAGTGGCCAGGACGGTAACTGTGATGCAGTCAGCCTTCTCTTGCTGTGTCTGGTCAGAGTGCTTGGGACCCATAAGACCAGAGCAAACCTGTTACTCCTGGAGAAGCCTGCACCACTGAGAAGAAAGTCGTAACCAGAGTTGCTTCTCTTCACACCTTCTGTCAGATACCTCAGGGCCAACGGCCACGGAGTATCCATTGCAGTGTGAGGGGCTGGCGCCACATCTGTAGCTGAAGAAACCACTGTTCACGAATACAGTCAGAGCATCTGGGGTGCATGAGTCCAGGGTATAGGTAGTGTAATGGGAGGAGACAGCACCATACCTGCATTTGGACACACTTCTAGTTCCACCATCATTCAGAGCTGTGGCGGGGGCGAGAGGATGGTATACTCCTGACCAGAGCATACCCGTTGCAATCAGAAGGGACAACATCATACACCTTCAGAAAGACACCTCTAGTCTTACCTTCAGTCAGAACACCAGGGGCGTATCCAGCCAGGGTACCCCCTTTGACTTTGTAGGAGCTGAAACCACTGAGAAGATATCAGTTTCAGGCATTTTTTTTCACACCTTTGACCAGATCAAATGTGCCTCTTTGGTGGATCCAGCAAGCAGTCGCCTTGCCTATGGGGCATCTTAATCACCTACCCAGGGATTCTCTGGGAACAAAAGTGTGGTGGACAAAGCCATTTCTTCTCGTGCAAGAACTAGGATCTCAGCAACTAGGAAGTGAAAGTTTCCTCTAGAATGGCAGGTGAACTCTGTCCCCCATAAATGGATCTTGCTTTGCTGGGAACAGTCTCAATCCTTCTAGTTATGTCGAACAAACTTAACCTGTTCTGCATTCTCCGAGAACCAGCTAGAGGCCAGACATAGCAGGGTGATGTCTGTGTCTGTATCAAAGGTTTGTGGATCCAGGTGTACCGGTTACAAGTCAGCACACTAGCTTGAGAAGTTCCACTCTAGAGAGAAGAGACAGATCTGTATGTATCAACTATGCAACACTGGTTTCAACTGTTAGCCTGGAAGACTTAAGCTCTAGGTCAGCTTTCCTTGAGTCTTGGAACTGACAAGACAGCCATTGCTACCTACAACTGTCCCCCTTTCCTCTTACCCATTGGCTTCAATGGGTTGCTATCTTTGTTTCCCAGATATAACGTTATACATAAATTGTTCTTGTTAATTGGTTCTCAGCTCAGGTGTTTTTGCTCTTTTTTTAAAAAATTGGAGTATAATTGCTTTACAATATTGTGTTGGTTTCTGCTGTACAACAATGGGAATCAGTTATATGTATTCATATATATCCGGGCTCCCCTAGCAGCTCAGATGGTAAAGAATCTGCCTGCAATGATCCTGCACTAGACCCTGTACCTACCTGATGTGTGTCTCCTGTCCAAGTACTTGGGAGAAGATCACTCACAGAGTCAGCTGCATGTCTTAATTAGAAACGAAATGCCTGATGGTACTATGATGACAGCTGTTGGCCTCTGCAAATGTGAAGGTAAGAAAGAGAAATAAAAGGCATGGAGATTAAAGCATGAGTGAAACTAGCTTCATTCATAGAAAACATTGTTGGGTATGTAGAACATCCTAAGAAATCTACAAAGAAACTACAGAAGTGAGGTGATTTTAGCAAGGTCTCAGTATACAAGATCATATACATATGTGGCTCAGACAATAAAGAATCCGCCTGCAATGCGGGAGACTGGGGTTCCATCCATGGGTTGGGAAGATCCCCTGGAGAAGGGCATGGCAACCCTCTCCAGTATTCTGGCCTGGAGAATCCCCATGGACAGAGGAGCCTGATGGGCTACAGTCCATGGGGTCGCAAAGAGTCGAACATAACTGAGTGGCTAAACAACAACAATGGAAGACCTATTGACAGAAAACTATGAAACAGTGGTTGCAAACTTTTTCTTAAAAGGCCAGATAGGAAATATAGGCTTCATGGGTCACATGTTCTCTGTCACATAATCTCCTCTCTGTGTGTATTAAAACTCTTTAAAATTTTGACACGATCCTTAGTTCAATGGTCTATCAAAACAGGCTATGTGTTGAATTTGGCCCAACGGCCTTGGTGTGAGTCCCTAGTACAAAATGTTGCTGAGAAGAAAGAAGAAAGACCCAAATATGTGGAGACATATACCATCCTTGTGCCCTGGAAAAGTTAATATTGGTAAGTTACCAGTTTTGACAAAGACTCTGAAACCTAGTGTATGGAATTATTGTAAGAAATATTGGTGCCCTTGGGACATAAGGGTTTTTAAGACAAGTGGATCCTGTACCTACCTAATGTGTATCTCCTGGAAGAAGCTAACTCCCAGACAGCTGTGTGATTTCCTGCAAGAGTCAATTAGAAGAAATAATTTGCCATGGAGAGGTGTGGATAATTGGTGGTCCCTCACTACATTATCTGAGGAGACTGAGGCCCAGTGTAGACAATGGTTCACTCACAAGTTGAACCAAATTTGACCTCCTAGTGGGTAGTGCATGTGCTTATTACAGGTGGATCATAGTGCTAAGCATCCAAAGGACTACTTAAAAAATAATATATGGCATGTCCCCAGAAGTCCAGTGGTTATGACTCTGCCTTCCGATGCAGGGTGTACGGGTTCAATCCCTGGTTAGTGAATTAAGATCCCACATGCCTCACAGACCAACCAAAAATAAATAAGTCTCAGAAAAGTATTTTTAAAAAGTGAAAAGTAATACATGACATGTACATGACAAGGAGGCACCCTAGTCTGATGGTTGGTATTATGATCTAAAGAATTAGTCAGCCTGTGTGAAGTCCCACCAGGGTTACTGCCATCTATGTGAGCTGAAGAAAGTTCTAGGATTGAAATAGTTTTATCCAATTTGTAAAAATAAGAGGCCCTGCCCTCCAGGAAGGGCTGGTGTGGAGTGCGGCATCCCAGCAGGTCAGAGGACCTGGTTCCTACCTCAGAAGCCATCCCAGCCCAGCTGCTGCTACTCTAGGCTGGCGCCTTTCCAGGGTGGCCACATAGGTGCTCACCTTCAGGGTTTGGAGGGGCACTACAGAGGTTCCTAGGGCTTCCCTGGTGGGGAAAGACTGTAAAGAATCCGCCTGCAATGCAGGAGACTCAGGTTCGATCCCTGGCAGGGGAAGTTCCCCGGAGAAGGAAATGGCTACCCACTCCAGTATTCTTGCCTGGAGAATTCCATGGACAGAGAGGAGCCTGGCCAGCTACTGGCCCATAGGGTGGCAAAGAGTCAGACATGACTGAGTGACTAACATACATATACATACAGAGGTTCCTAGAGGTTGGTGTCCTGAGCCCCAAGCTACCTGCATGTGGGTGGGGTGCAAGCTTGGGGGCGGTGTGTGGGATGTTGACATAGACTGGGGTTTTCTGTGGCTGTTGACTGCAATGAGGAGGCTGGGGGCTCTCGCCCGGTGCTGCTCTGTCCAGGGTCTCTCAACGCCTTAGCACTTGCTCTGCGGCAGCCTCCCCTGCCCCCTGCTTTCATCAGTCACCCGGGAGACAACGCGGCCCTTCCCCCCCACCTCCATCCGGGCTCCCAATACCTATCCCTCCCCGTGAGCCTGGTCCCCGACTCCAGGAGGGTCTGGGCGGCTCCAGGACTCTAGCTCAGAGCTGACACCGCCCTCCAGCTACCCAGAGGGAAAGATCTGGAAGATCCAGAGGCAGTGATGCGCCTGGCCAGTCGCTGAGGCTGCAAACCCAGCGCCCGGGTAGGTGGGCGGACCCAGTTCTGCTGGCGTCGGAGCATCGACAGTCCTGAACAGTTCCCATATAGCGCCGGAGTCCATCTAGTGCCAGAGACCTGTAAGGACGTACTGGAACTGTGACGCGATGGAGAGTCCCGCTGGGGCCGTTGGACCTAGCCGTTTGCCCTTTGTCATTTTTACTGCGAGCTCGTGGCTCGTGAGCGCTTGGCTCGCGCGCGCTCTACTCAGCGCGCCGCTGTCACGCTTTCCAGGGGTGTCTCGTAAGCCTTGGGCGCGTGCTTCGCTGCGGAGGAGTCTGAAGCTAGGAAACCTCCCGCAGTTCTTTATTCCACTCCAAGGATTTGCCGGCGGCCACAGTGCTCTTCAGGGCAACTTCTTTAGCCAGCCTCGCTCCCCGCCTCGCCTCACTGCTCACCCGTGTTTCTGCATCTGGCCTGATCAACCCCCCTGTCCCTACCCCGTCCCCGTCTCTCACCTCGGCTCTGCTTGCAGACTCCTCTATGGCAATTTCAGGTCTTCTCCTCTTGGTGTTACATCGCCCCTAGGAGGCCGTTTCCGATTCCACAGCCTCGGTGGTCCTCCCTGGGCCCCCTACCCCCACCCCGGCCCAGCGGGGACTCTCCGAAGAAGCTGCCGCTGCTACTTGCACCACCCACATGTTCAGTCACACGGGAGGGATAAGGATCGTTCCAGAAAGGCACAAATCCTCTCCTGTTTGCCACCTGAGCAGGTGAAGTCTTTGCAGTCCAGTTACCCTTCCAGACCTTGTCCAAATGAGACTGACCTGCGAGCCCTGGGATAGGGGTGGAAAGGGGTGGATAAGGAGGAGAATGATAATGACAGAGACGCTTGGTGAGAGAAGTGTCCCCGCCCCAAAGCAGGAGGAGTACCATCAGCATCTAAGTCCTTGGAGACTGGAGACCACTTCTCTCTGGTAGAGTCCTGCACCTCCTAAGAGAAACCTCCATTCCCAGCGCCCCAAAGACATTGAGTAAGAGAGTGAAAACATCTTCTCTGAGCCCATCACCAAAGGTCATGCCATCCCCAGCTCTTACAGCCCTACTGGAGGCTTCCCCTCTCCTTTAGAGGACTGATCTTGAGACAGGCTCGGACCTGGGACTCTGCTGAAGTGCTTGAACTTAGACACAGCTCTCTTCAAGCAACAAAATACAAAGAAACAGTACGGGACTAAAAACAACTTCATGCATGCACCTTTGGGACAAATTTGCAGCAAAAGATTAAAAGAGAGCCAAAAAAAAAAATTCGCCACTTTTGAAGAGCCTGCAACAAAAGCAGGGAGTCGGTAGCAAAAGCAGGGTACTTTCAGTGAAACTCAAAGTGTTAGTTGCTCAGTCGTGTCCTTTGCGACCCCATGGACTACACCCTGCCACGCTCCTCTGTCCATGGAATTCTCTAGGCAAGAATATTGGAGTGGGTAGCCATTCCCTTCTCCAGGGAATCTTCCCCACCCAAGGATTGAACCCAGGTCCCCTGCACTCCATATAAGAAACAAATTCAGGGAGCAAGCAAGCAAGGGAACCTACTGTTTGTTCTCACTCCCCTCTGCTACAGCAGTAGCCCCAGTAAAGCCTTGCCTGAATTACTTGTCTGGCCTCTAGTCAATTTCTATTGGTTGAAGAAGGCCAAGAACCCTAGTCAGTAACAATCTGAATGTAGCAAGGATGTTTGGCTTGGTCTCAGCTTCCCAGGTGGCTCAGTGGTAAAGAATCTGCCTGCAATGCAGGAGACCCCAGTTCAATTCCTGGATCAGGAAGATCCCCTGGAGAAGGGAATGGCAACCCACTCCAGTATTCTTGCTGGAATAATCCCATGGAAAGAGGAGCCTGGTGGGCTACAGTTCATGAGGTTGTAAAAAGTTGGACACAACTGAGCACACATGCATCCTGCCCATACTGCTAAACAGGTATTTTTTAAAGTTTTGGTGAAGGCCACCCAGCTCTCCCACCTCCCTGAAGTCAGAAGAACACACAGGGAGTAAAGCTTCCAGATGCTTTGTTAAGAAGGAACTTTTCTCCCACATCTGCCAGTTGTTGGCTCTGTAAACAAAAATCTCCATCTCTCTACTGCTGTCACTGCTACTGTTTTGTTTTGTTTTTTTGGTAGTGGTGGTGCTATCCAAGCGTCTCATTCTCTGTTGCCCCCTTTACCTCCTGCCCTCAATCTTCCCCAGCATCAGGGTCTTCTCCAATGAGTTGGCTCTTCCCATCAGGTAGCCAAAGTATCAGGAACTTCAGCTTTAGCATCAGTGAATATTCAGGGTTGATTTCCTTTAGGATTGACTGCTTTGATCTCCTTGCTGTTCAAGGGATTCTGAAGAGTCTTCTCCAGCACCATATGTTGACAGCATCAATTCTTCCACACTCAGGCTTCTTTATGGTCCAACTCACATCTGTACATGACTACCATAGCTTTGACTAGACAGACTTTTGTCAGCCAAGTGATGTCTCTCCTTTTTAATACACTGCCTAGGTTTGTCATAGCTTTTCTTCCAAGAAGCAAGTGTCTTTTAATTTCATGGCTGCAGTCACCCTCCATAGAGATTTTGGAGCCCAAGAACACAAAATCTGTCACTGCTTCCACTTTTTCCCCTTTTATTTGCCATGAAGTGATGGGACCAGATGCCATGATATTGGTTTTTGGAGTGCTGAGTTTTAAGCCAGCTTTTTCACTCTCCTCTTACACCCTCATCAAGAGGCTCTTAGTTCTCTTTACTTTCTGCCTTTAGAGTAGTGTCATTTGAATATCTGAGATTGTTGATAATTCTCCCAACCATCTTGATTCCAGCTTGTGATTCATCCAGCCTGGTATTTGGCATGATGTACTCTGTATATAAGTTAAATAGAGTGAAAATATACAACCTTGATATACTCCCTTCCCAATTTTGAGCTAGTCTGTTGTTCCATGTCCAGTTCTAACTGTTGCTTCCTGACCTGCATACAGGTTTCTCAGGAGGCAGATAAGGTGGTCTGGTATTCCCAGCACTTTAAGAATTTTCCACAGTTTGTTGTGATCCACACAGTTGGAAATTTTTAAACACTTATGAACAATCTCCAGATCAAGGAGGAAATTCCTAAATTGAATTTTTTGTGCAAACCAAACACAAATTATGCAAAGGACAACACCTCACAAAAAAGAGATTACAAGAAACCTCTAAAGTTGTTGTGTTAATTATTTAGTTATTATTGTGGGCCTCACAACTTTCCTTTCTATAATCTGCTTTGTGATGCCAGGGCTGGGACTCCTCACAGACTCCTGTGGCAGTTGGTTGCTCCTCCCAGGAAAATGGATAAACAAACTCTGGTATAGCCATACAATGAGTCACCAGTACAAAATAAAATGGAATGAATGATGGACTTAGGTAACAACTTAGCTTGATCTAAAAATCATTATACTGACCCAAAAGAGAGGCACACAGAAGGCTATCTATATGCTTCCATTTGTATGAAATGGAAATGGAAAAACTAACTAAAATGTCAGAAATCAGATAAATCTATTTGGTGAGCTAGATATGTGGAGGGACTGACCGCAAAAGAGCAAAAGAGAAGTTTTAAGAAGATGAAACATTACTAGATCTGTATCTTAAATACTCTGTTATTTATCCCAGTGAATATATTTGTCAAAACTTATCATACTCTATATTTAAAATAACTACACTTTATTTTATATACATTTTACTTTAAAAACTTAACTGGAAAAAATTGAAGCAAGACTAAGGAGTATCATCCTAAAGTCATTGTTTTATGAGTAGATTTTTACTACATAGATGAAATTGACCATTGTTGTGGCAGAGAAGGTTAAATTTTCTTCATAACTGTTACACAAGTTTTCAGACATTAAAAAATTATTGAGACAATGAAGTTAATAATGTTAATGTAGAGGTGGAGCAGAGAATAGGAAGATGGAAAGCAGGGATAAACAAGGTAAGAAAGAAGCAAATCAGCAAGCAATCTTGAGTGGATGAAAGACTTGGTGAATGATTATACGGGCAAGAGCCACAGGCTCTTTTTAGAACAATGCCAACATCCTCTAATAAAAACTTCATGGATATAGGGTTATAGTTACCATCTTTCTAAATTCCATATATATGTGTTAGTATGCTGTAATGTTCTTTATCTTTCTGGCTTACTTCACTCTGTATAATGGGCTCCAGTTTCATCCATCTCATTAGAACTGATTCAAATGAATTCTTTTTAACGGCTGAGTAATATTCCATGGTGTATATGTACCACAGCTTCCTTATCCATTCATCTGCTGATGGGCATCTAGGTATGTAAAACAGAAAAAGAGACACAGAAGTACAGAACAGACTTTTGAACTCTGTGGGAGAAGGTGAGGGTGGGATGTTTCGAAAGAACAGCATGTATATTATCTATGGTGAAACAGATCACCAGCCCAGGTGGTATGCATGAGACAAGTGCTCAGTGCACTGGGAAGACCCAGAGGAGTCGGGTAGAGAAGGAGGTGGGAGGGGGGATCGGGATGGGGAATACGTGTAACTCTATGGCTGATTCATGTCAATGTATGACAAAACCCACTGAAATGTTATGAAGTAATTAGCCTCCAACTAATAAAAAAAAAAAAAAAAAAACTTCATGGACCATGAGACCTGCAACTCCTGGACTCGGGAATCTGATCTCAACCAGGTCAGTGAGACACATACACACACACACACCCCTCCCCTACCAGCAGGCAGGTCAGCACAGAGAAAGAGCAGTTCAGCTCTTGGGGAGGATCACTCATGGGTGGGCTGTCCTGGCTCCCCTTGGTTGGCAGTTCCCTGATCTGCTCACTGCTGTGTCTCTGGATTCAGTCAACCCCTCCCACCCTAGTCCTTCAGAAATTGCTCCAACATAAGTTAGTTTTAGCTGCTCTAGATTTCCACATGAATGGGGACATGCAGTATGGACTCTTATGTAAGGCTTCTTCCATTTAGTAAACTGTTATTTTGATTCATCCCTGTTGTAAACTGTTATTTTGATTCATCCCTGTTGTTTGTTGCCTGTTATCAGGAGTTCTTTCCTTGATAGTTGAGCAGTATGAATTCTTTGTGATTTGCTTTTCTGTCCTCTTGTGGGTTGGCACCAGAGGTATTTCCAGATTTTATTAAAAATAAAGCTCTTTGCAAAAGTGCAAGCATTTTTGTGTACACATGTTTTCATTTCTTTTGGTTAGATTATTAGATGTGAAATTGTGGTGTCAGAATAGGTGTATGTTTAGTTTTACGAGAAACTGCATGACTTTTTTTTCAAAGTGGTTATACCATTTTACATTCTGATTAGAAGTGAGAAGGGTTTCAGCTGCTCCACACCCCTGAGCACATTTGGAGCTATTCAACTTGTAACCTTTATCCTTTCTGATGGTTGTGTAATGGTATCTCTCACTGTGGTTTAATTTTAATTTTCCAATGACTAATGGTGTTGAGCAATTTTTTAAAGGGTTTATTGAACATTTGTGAATCACCTTTTGGGAAGAGACTGTTCAAATGTTTTGTACATTTTATACTGATTGGTTTGTATTATTATTATTATTTTAAATTATTATCCTTAAGGGGAAAAGAAATTCAATGGGAAAAGTAAAATGAGAGTTAGGATTTAGGCATCTCATTTAATGATCAGTATTTTGTGTGAGGACAGGTACAGGGGCAGACAGGTGGAAGCCTGGCAGTTGGAACAGTAGGTCAGTGTCTTATAATAAGGCAGTAGCTAGAATCTGCAAGGTGAAAGTGACCAATGGCAGGAGTGTCTGCAGTTGCCACCAAAAGGAAGAGAGAACAGGCAGGCTGGGTGGCACTACAGTCTGCAGTGGCCTCAGATTTATCTCCAGACACCATGTGGTTCTACTGGAGCTCAGCTTTCTCCTAAAAGCCTAGGGCCTCACCAATGAGTATGCAGGGAACCTGGGAGAGAGAGGCAGCGCTCCTTCTTCCAAAAACAGTGGCAGTGGAAGCAGCAGGGGTGTGGGAATTTTTGTGTACAGAGCCTAAATCTGGCAGATGTGGGTAGAGAGTTTTTTTGGACGGAGCATCTGGAAACTTTCCTGTTTTCTCTGACTTCAGAGAGACTGGACATCTGGGTATACGGCCTTCATCAAGCTTTTTCTTTGCTGACCTCTTTGGCAGCAGAGGCAGGATGAGAGTGGGCCAGACACTCCTGCTGCACCCAGATCAGTTCTCCAAAGACAGAGGAAGTCTCCAGTAGGGCTTGTAAGAGCTGGTGATGGGCTCATAGAAGGTGTTTTCACTCTTTTTTTTTTTTTTCCTTATATGGCTGCATCTGGTCTTAGCTAAGGCACACAGGATCCTCCTTGCATTAGGAAGGATCTTTCATTTCGGAGCCTGGGCTCAGCAGTTGCAGCACGCAGCTGAGTTTGCCTCATGACATGTTGGCTCTCAGTTCTCTGACCAGGGATCTAACTGGCAGCCTGTGCAAGGTGGATTCTGAACCACTAGATGAGCAGGGAAGTCCCTGTCTTCACACTCTTACTCAGCTTGTCTTCTGGACTCTGGGAATGGAGGTTTCCCTCAGGAAGCCCAGGACCCTACCAGAATCGAGTGAGGACCCTCTTGGTCTCCAGGGCCCTGTACGATGCTGGTACATTCCCACTGCTTTGGGCCAGGGCAGGAGCCCTTCTCTGATCATCTGTCCTATAATATTTTGTCCTCCTCGGCCCTTCCTTTTCTAGGGCGTTCAGTCCAGTTTCCTTCAGGCAGAGATCTAGGGCTGACTGGATGGCCCAGGCTTCACAAAAGCCTGCTCAAGAGCTATTTTGCACCCTGCAGGAGGAGTCTTCAACATTCCTGGGTGGAGGAGCATCTTGGAAGAGCAAGCAGACAGTGATGGCTTCTGAGACCAGAAGAACAGACACACACACACACCACACTGAGGTATGGATCCACAGAGAGGAGCACTGAGCCTGCCAGATCAAGTCTTAGCCTCTTAGCTGTGATGTCAAACTGGGGTGGTAATCTCAGTCAACAGCCCAGGTGGAAGAGATTTATTCAGGCCAGACAGTGGGGACTGGGGAGCCGGGTGTGGAGCTAGTTAAGAAGTTGCCGGTGAAGAGAAGTTTGCGCGCTGAGGGATCCTCCGAGTGGGCTGGGAAGCTCAGAGAGGTCTCCTGGCTTCCGATTACTTGACAACGAGGGTAGCACCCCTGGGACACATGACAGAGGAAGGTGTGAGAGGGAAGGGCATGAAGTAGCGACAAAGGGCAAGGGCAAGGTCCAAAGCCCCAACCCCAGCGGGCCTCTGCCCCTCTGGAACTCCACGCAGGTACGAAGTGTTGCAGGTGTGCAGACTCAGACGTGCCCTCACGCCGGGAGGAACAGGAGGAACCATTCAGGCCAGCGTCCGTTCATCCTGCATCAGTGCGCGGGTCTGCGGGCTCGTAGCTCCTGGTGTGGGGACAGTGGCTTCTGTAGTCAGTGGCGGAGCTTCCTGCAGCTCTTTCTCTGGGGTCACCGGGTAAAGCAGAAGCTGCCCACGAGTCTGAGAAGCAGCCCAGATCTAGATGGTGACCCAGCTCACTGGGGTAGGTGAGTATGAGAAGCTCGATGATAGAGGGTAGGAGGGCTGCGCTGTCTTTTAGGGTGACTACCCACCCAGAGGGCCAGGGAGGCTTCTGCAGGACAGGTGCTGAGGAAGGAGACACCAGAGTGTCATGGGGCACAAGAAGCTGGAGCCTTTTTCTTTTTGGCAGTTGCCACTGATGTCATCATTTTGCTCTCCTTGTCCTGCACCCTGTTCTCGTCCCTCCTCTGAAGTCACCTCCCGAAATCCTGGAATCAAGCAACTTCTCTGAGGCTGACTTGAGCCTGGAGCCTCACCTGCTGCATCTCACCTGGAACATCTTTTAATTTCATGGCTGCAGTCACCATCTCCAATGATTTTGGAGTCCCAAAATATGAAGTCTGTCACTGTTTCCATTGCTTCCCCATCTACTTGCCATGAAGTGATGGGACTGGATGCCATGATCTTAGTTTTTTGACTGTTGAGTTTTAAGCCAGTTTTTTCACCCTCCTCCTTCACCTTTGTCAAAAGGCGCTTTAGTTGTTGTTCACTTTCTGCATAATGGTGGTGTCATTTGCATCTTTGAGGTTATTGATATTTTCCCCAGCAATCTTGATTCCAGCTTGTGCTTCATCCAGTCCAGCATTTCTCTTGATGTACTAAAGCTCAACATTCAGAAAACTAAGATCATGGCATCCAGTTCCACCACTTCATGGCAAACAGATGGGGAAACAGTGGAAACAGGGGCTGACTTTATTTTAGGGGGTTCCAAAATCACTGCAGATGGTGATTGCAGCCATGAAATTAAAAGACTCTTACTCCTTGGAAGGAAAGTTATGACCAACCTAGATAGCATATTAAAAAACAGAGATATTACTTTGTCAGCAAAGGTCCATCTAGTCAAGGCTGTGGTTTTTCCAGTAGTCATGTATGAATATGAGAGTTGAACTATAAAGAAAGTTGAGCACAGAAGAATTGATGCTTTTGAACTGTGATGTTGGAGAAGACTCTTGAGAGTCCCTTGGACTGCCAGGAGATCCAACCAATCCATCTTAAGGGAGATCAGTCCTGGGAGTTCATTGGAAGGACTGATACTGAAGCTGAAACTCCAATATTTTGGCCACCTGATGCGAAGAGCAGACTCATGTGAAAAGACCCTGATGCTGGGAAAGATTTCAGGCAGGAGGAGAAGGGGACGACAGAGGATGAGATGATTGGATGGCATCACCGACTCAATGGACATGAGTTTGAGTAAACTCCGGGAGTTGATGATGGACAGGGAGGCCTGGCGTGCTGTGCATGGGTTACAAAGAGTTGAACACGACTGAGAGACTGAACTGAACTGAACTCTGCACATAAGTTAAATAAGCAGGATGACAATATACAGCCTTGACGTACTGCTTTCTCAATTTGGAACCAGTCTGTTGTTCCATGTCCAGTTGTAATTGTTGCCTCTTGACCTGCATGCTTTATTCAAAAAGACACATATTAGTTCCCAGCTAATAGGAGGACACTTTATCAGACTGACACTGTGGTATTGTGCGTCTATTTGATTCTGCAGCTTTGGAGAACATCTAAATAAGGTCACTAAAGATTTCTGTCATCATTTGCATACTACATTTCCTGGAAATTTGCGTGTGTACCTTTAAGAGAAATGAGAGCCCCTCCAGGTCTCAGTTTCTGACAATCATTTCCAGCACCCCGCCTTTCCCCTGGCGCATGCCCAGTAGCCTGTGGTGGGCGTGTCTCCCCAGGTCCGCGGCCTGCTGCGAACTACATTACCCAGAAGCCCGGGCACTGCGGGGCTGTGACGCGGGACCAATGAAGGCCTTAGAGAGACGGCTTTCCATGCGCGTGAAATACATCTGGAGGGAATTTCCAGCGTTTTCTTATCTGTGGTGATCTTCATTTTGGTTGATTGATCTTCATTTGGTTTTGGTTGATCTTCATTCTGTTCGCCTGATCTGATTCTTGAGTATATGGTTAGTGGTCAGTTCAGTCGCTCAGCCATGTCCAACTCTTTGCAACCCCATGAACCACAGCGTGCCAGGCCTCCCTGCCCAACATCAACTCCCTGAGTCCACCCAAACTCATGTCCATTGAGTCGGTGATGCCATCCAACCATCTCATCTTCTGTCGTCCCCTTCTCCTCCTACCCTCAATCTTTCCTGACATCAGGGTCTTTTCAAATGAGTCAGCTCTTCGCCTCAGGTGGCCAAAGTACTGGTGTTTCAGCTTCCACATCCGTCCTTCCAGTGAACACCCAGGACTGATCTCCCTTAGGATGGACTGGTTGGATCTCCTTGCAGTCCAAGGGACTCTCAAGAGTCTTCTCCAACACCGCAGTTCAAAAGCATCAATTCTTCTGCACTCAACTTTCTTTATAGTCCAACTCTCATATTCATACATGACTACTGGAAAAACCATAGCCTTGACTAAATGGACCTTTGTTAGCAAAGTAATGTCTCTGTTTTTTAGTATGCTGTCTCAGTTCAGTTCAGTTCAGTCGCTCAGTCGTGTCCGACTCTTTGCGACCCCATGAATTGCAGCATGCCAGGCCTCCCTGTCCATCACAAACTCCCAGAGTTTACTCAAACACATGTCCATCAAGCCTGTGATACCATCCAGCCATCTCATCCTCTGTCGTCCCCTTCTCTTCCTGCCCCCAATCCCTCCCAGTGTCAGGGTCTTTTCCAATGAGTCAACTCCTCACGTGATGTGGCCCAAGTATTGGAGTTTCAACTTCAGCATCAGTCCTTCCAATGAGCACCCAGGACTGATCTGCCTTAGCATGGACTGGTTGGATCTCCTTGCAGTCCAAGGGAGTCTCAAGAGTCTTCTCCAATACCACAGTTCAAAAGCATCAATTCTTTGGCACTCAGCTTTCTTCACAGTCCAACTCTCACATCCATACATGACCACTGGAAAGATCATAGCCTTGACTAGATGAACTTTTGTTGGCAAAGTAATGTCTCTGCTTTTTAATATGCTGTCTAGGTTGGTCATAACTTTCCTTCCAAGGAGTAAGCGTCTTTTAATTTCATGGCTGCAATCACCATCTGCAGTGATTTTGGAGCCCAAAAAAATAAAGTCTGACACTGTTTCCACTGTTTGCCCATCTATTTCCCATGAAGTAATGGGACCAGATGCCATGATCTTAGTTTTCCAAATGTTGAGCTTTAAGCCAACTTTTTCACTCTCCTCTTTCACTTTCATCAAGAGGCTCTTTAGTTCTTCACTCTTTGCCATAAGGGTGGTGTCATCTGCATATCTGAGGTTATTGATATTTCTTCCGGCAGTCTTGATCCCTGCTGTGCTTCCTCCAGCCCAGCATTTCTCATGATGTAGTCTGCATATAAGTTAAATAAACAGGGTGACAATATACAGCCTTGATGTACTCCTTTTCCTATTTGGAACCAGTCTGTTGTTCCATGTCCAGTTCTAACTTTTGCTTCCTGGCCTGCATACAGGTTTCTCAAGAGGCAGGTCAAGTGGCCTGGTATTCCCATCTCTTGAGGAATTTTCCACAATTTATTGTGATCCACACAGTCAAAGGCTTTGGCATAGTCAATAAAGCAGAAATAGATGTTTTTCTGGAACTCTCTTGCTTTTTTGATGATCCAGCAAATGTTGACAATTTGATCTCTAGTTCCTCTGCCTTTTCTAAAACCAGCTTGAATATCTAGAAGTTCACGGTTCATGTATTGCTTGGAGAATTTTAAACATTACTTTACTAGAGCGTGAGATGAGTGCAATTGTGTGGTAATTTGAGCATTTTTTGTGGGCCCAAGATAAGGTGAACTGGAGGCATGAAAGTGAATGTGTCCCCACTGATGGAGGTGGTTGGTGAGAGGCTTGGTGAGAGTGCCTCTTGTGGTGGCTGCTTGGCTGAGGCAGGCGGGGATGAGGGTCTGGCTGAGCACCCAGGCCTGGTGACCTGCCCTTCCCCGCTCAGCTCTGCCAATGGGCTTGGCTGGTGGTGGTTTCCCTGATGGAAATCGCATAAACTGCATTCTCCAAATCTTCACCCATGGGAACTGCTACCTCTGAATCCTAAAGACCCGAGTGGGTGGTGCCTGCCCCTTCACTTTCAAGTCAGGCTGTTTCTGCAGGACTTGATACATGGTGGGTGTGGGGGTGGGGGTCCCGGGGGTGGGGTTATCCCCCGTTTCAGATACTTGGATGTGATTGAAGTGAAATAATGTTACAAGCAGAGGGACCATGGTGGGAAAGGCTTGGAAGTGCATTTGAGTGGAGTATTTGGGAAACCTGGGGCCAGTCTCCTCTCTAGTCTCCTGTCTACAGGAAATAGATTTGGAGTGGCTGGCAGGTTGAGCAGTTAGGGCTTTATCTGAAAGGGATGGTGGACATGGAGGCTTTTGAACCTAGAGTTAGGGCTTTAAAAGGTTCCCAGAGGTGGGAGGGAAGTCCAAAAGGGAAGGAATGTATGTATACATGTAGCTGATTCACTCCGTTGTGCAGCAGAAACTAACACAACATTGTAATGCAATTATACACTAATTAAAAAAAAAAAAAAAAAAAAAGGCTTCCCTGGTGGCTTAGATGGTGAAGAGTCTGCCTGCAATGCAGGAGGCCTGGTTCGATCCCTGGGTCAAGATGGGTCAAGGAAATGGCAGCCCTCCCTAGTATTCTTGCCTGGAGAAGCCCATGAACAGAGAAGCCTGGCAGGCTACAGTCCATGGGGTTACAAAGAGTTGAGCACCATTGAGAAACTTCACTTTCTTCTTTTTCTTTAAAAAAGAAAAGAAAATGCAAGAAAGTATACAGCAAAAATCAGCTCTCATTATAAAAGAAATTAAAACATTTTGGGGGAACCCCATTAAAAAAAATAAAAGGCTCCCAAAGGCAGCTTAGGGTAGAGTGGACATGGGGGTGGTAATGAAAATGAAAGTGGGAGATCTTGAGAAAAATTTGCTAGCCTGTATCCAAGAATAACCATGAGGTCTGGACCAGAGCAGTAGCCAGAGAGGGGTGTCTGGAGCCCTATACAAAGGTCACAGGATAAAAGTCTCTGGAACTGACCAAGCCCCATAGCAACCGTTGCCATGAACCTCTGGATCTAAACCAACCAGTTCCCTGACCCCATACTAGGTAAAATGCCTACCCTATTACCCACCTTATAGCATCCTAATCAATCACCTAATGCCACCATTCCAATAGGAATTTTCTCTGTCTTGAGACTATAAAAATTGGCTGCTAGCCTGCAAAAGGGTTCGGCTCACCTTTGAGCTGGCCCACTTTTCTGTGTATCCCACTCAAATAAACTTTATTCTCCTCTCATTCTGCCTCACATCTGGAAATTCTTTTCCAACTCCCGCACAGACCACAACAGACTCCTGTCTAGACACAAACAAGAGCCTTTGTGTCTAGGAGCATTTTTACTTGTCCTGGAAAAAAAAATCTCATCTCTGATCACTGAAACACCAGGGCAAGCTAAGACTCCCTGCTCCCCCCACCCCAGCCTCCGACCTCGGCCTCCTCCATCCTGAAGGGTGCCAGGAGCACATAGAAGCTAAAGGTGGTGCCAACTCAGGAAGTGTGTTTGAGTTCTGGAATCAGGCCAGCCTAAGGTGTGTGTTTGGTGTATGAAGAGTTGGGGAGAGAGGACAGGCCTGTCTGAATTTGCAGGGGATGGTGAGAGGCATTAGCAGTTTCTCTCAAAAAAAAGGGGGGGCGGGGAGGAAGTAGCTGCTGCTGCTAAGTCGCTTCAGTCATGTCCAACTCTGTGCAACCCCATAGATGGCAGCCCACCAGGCTCCCCCATCCCTGGGATTCTCCAGGCAAGAACACTGGAGTGGGTTGCCATTTCCTTCTCCAATGTACAAAAGTGAAAAGTGAAAGTGAAGTGACTCAGTCGTGCCCGCCTCTTAGCGATCCCACGGAGTACAGCCCACCAGGCTCCTTCATCCATGGGATTTTCCAGGCAAGAGTACTGGAGTGGGGTGCCATTGCCTTCTCTGAAAGGAAGTAGAGTTACACCCTTTCTTATAAAACTGGTTTTAATTTAATGTCTGGAGGAAGAGAACTGCCTGGCCATCACCTCTCTCTGAGTCCTTTCTGGAAGCTTCCTTTGGTAAGTCCTGATTTTGTTGCAATTAGTTGACAGTTTTAAATCTAATCCTCTTTATGTTGTAAGGCAACCCTGGCTTTTGCTCATCCCAGACACCCTTTGATTTCTGTTCAGCCCACATGTACTCAGGGGAGAGGATCTTGGTAGGTTTGTGGTATAAAGCAGGTATTTGTTCAGGTGGCTCTCATCATTTCACGTGGCCTCAATGTGATTGGCCTGATCAATCACCATCATCTCATGGCAGGCCTTGGTGAGTTTGTAAACCTCTGGCACGGACCCCCCAGATAAGGCCCCTGTGTAATAAAAGTCCCCCTAATCTTCAGGAATACGGGCCTGTGACCTGAGGCCGGCATTCATGGGGGAAGTTTTCTCGACTAAGCTCATAGAAGTAAGAATGCAGGGTGCCAAACAAGGAGGAGAGGATCTCCATGCCCACATGATCACTAAACTTCATGTCCACATTTGCACATACAAGGTAATTCACCTCCTCGTGGAAGCGCTGCTCAGTAAAATTTCTGATCACCTCCATGCAGTGCATGGAGATCTCCTGCCAGTTGTCACAGCTCTGGACCTTGAGGATGACAATCTGCCGTCCTTTCTGAAGGGGAATGCGAGGAAAGTAGTCTGGCCAGTCAGTGAAGATATAGTAGTTCACCCTGTGTCCCACCATGAAGTACTTCTCTGCTGTCTTCAGGAATAGCTTCAGGTGGAAAATGTTTTTTTTTTTACAACAAACACAGTTAATCCAATGGTGATATTCTGAAGCTGGAACTGTTCATTCAGGATGTCGGTGTTGAAAGTCCTGTCCCAGATGATGGGAGCCAGCCAGGGGGTCACAGGAAGGACATCTTTCCTAGGGGGTGTTAGTACATCTGGCTGGAGATTCAACATGCTTGATAATCTTACACCTTGTTCACCATGGGTTTTTCTAAGAACCTTGCTTGCCCAAGTTAGGATGCTTTCCAACTTCTGGCTTCTTGGATTCAGGTAACAATAGCCAAAGAAGGCCAAGGCAAGAGGTATTAAAAGAAGAAAGTTCACTCGATGAAGTAAGTAATATATTGGGTTCTTTAACAATGTCTTGACAAGTCAGGCCATGCCTCTGCTTCGGACTGTTAAAACCAGGATCACCTAGATGCTGCTAAGAACCTGCCCCTTCTCACTCTTCCACTCACAGCGGTCTCTCCTGGGCCCAGGAAGGCAGGACGCATGGACCACAAGGTGCTTGTGTTGCCTGGTCCTCTTGAGATTCTACCTGCTAGGGGCTCCTGGGAGTTGGGTGTTTAGGACTCAGCTTGGTGCTGAGTAAGACTTCTGGACTGGCAGAATCTTGATAAATTCAGGTTTGATATAAGATCATGTCAAAGTAACCAGGTGGTAGGATTCGGTCAACTGTCTACTAACTTCCAGGCCAGCTTGTAGGAGAGAAGGCAGGGCTCCTGAAACAGGCTCAGGAGACTAGCTGAAGGGCAGCCACTGAGCAGGTCAAGAACAGAGATTGTGATGAAAGCAGGACAGGGCAGCCGCCCCCAGAGGACCTGACCAGGACCTCAGAGGGTTTGTGGTCTGGCCTTCTCTAGATACTTACTGACTGTGAGAAATTTACATAAGCACTAATTTCCTGAAAAGTCAATCAAGCTGAGAACAGACTGTCTTCAAGGTCACATGCATGCAGTCTGTTGTGGACCATCATTCAGGAGGCCTCATTTGGTAATTGTAGTGCAACAGATAAAAGATCTTTAGATCAAGGATTGTTTTCCTGTATTACTCTTTGTTGTTCTGTCGGTAAGTCGTGGCTGACTCTTTGCAACCCCATGGACTGAAGCACACCAGGCTTCCCTGCCCTTCACTATCTCTCGGAATTTGCCCAAACTCATGTCCATTGAGCTGGTGATGCCATCCAACCATCTCATCCTCTGTCGCCCCCTTTTCCTCCTGCCTTCAATCTTTCTCAGCATCAGGGTCTTTTCCAATGAGTCAACTCTTCGTATCAGGTGGCCAAAGTACTGGAGCTTCGGCTTCAGCATCAGTCCTTCCAATGAATATTCAGGACTGATTTCCTTTAGGATTGACTGGCTTGATATCCTTGCAGTCCAAGGGACTCTCAAGAGTCTTCTTCAGCACCACAGTTAGAAAGCATCAATTCTTTGGCAGTCAGCCTTCTTTATAGTCCAATTCTCACATCCATACATGACTACTGGAAAAACCAGAGTTTTGACTATGTAGACCTTTGTCAGCAAAGTGATGTCTTTGCTTTTTAATATGCTGTCTAGGTTTGTCGTGGCTTTTCTTCCAAGGAGCAAGTGTCTTTTAATTTCATGGCCACAGGCAATGTCCACAGTTATTTTGGAGGCTAAGAAAATAAAATCTGTCACCATTTCCACTTTTTCCCCTTCTATTTGCCATGAAATGATGGGACCAGATGCCACGATCTTAGCTTTTTGAATGCTGAGTCTTAAGCCAACTTTTTAACTCTGCACTCTCACCCCCATGTAGAGACTCTAAGTTCCTCTTCACTTTCTGCCATTAGAGTGGTATCATCTACATATCTGAGGTTGTTGATACTTCTCCCAGCAATCTTGATTCCAAATTGTGATTTATCCAGCCTGGTGTTTTGCATGATGTACTCTGCATATAAGTTAAATAGGCAGGGTGACAATATACAGCCTTGATTTACTCTAATAATCACTCTAATAATCATTTAAAATTACACTGAACATTCACTATGGAGATCCTAGGTCTTGCATTGCAGTTAGGATTATGCTACTGAAGTTTGTGTACATTATATTGCTGACTCCTTACAGTGATCCTGGGAGGTGGATGCTACATTATCCTTGTGGTCCCAATGGAAAGACAAGCTCAGAGAGGTGGGTGACTAGCAATTGAGGCAGAGTCCTTAAGATGGTATGGGAACCTGATCCAGTGCCATTTTTGACTCTAGGCTTTTCGTGTTGCCAGCACACGTACTTCGCTCTGCAGTCCTAGGCTGTTCCAAGCATATGTCTCCCCTAAAACATACTCCTAGCAGCCTGCTATGAGACTAACAGTGGGTGTGAAAGTCCCATGGTGGGTAGGGATCACCTGCCATCTGCACCCTGAAGCTGCCTGGGGCTCTTGTGCTACTCTGTGATACCTTGTTTCTGCCTTCCCATAGAAGTAGGCGGCTGGAGCCACGGTTTCTGAAACCTTCTCAGGGTTGTTCTTAGCATTCTAGGAGGAAAAGACGAGTGAATTTTAATGTGTCTTTTAAGGGACTGACACATTGCCTTTGTGGTCCAGATTGTGACATTTGCCCAGCTGTGCATAAGAATGTTAGCATTATCTTGATTGTCACGCCTAGTCATAATGCTGAGGTAGTGGCAGACCTGTAGACAACACTGTGGTGTTGTGAATGCCAGAAAACTGAACAACGGCTTTGATGAGGAAATGACTCTCTAGTGTCTCTATGTCTGTCTAGTTATGACGCTCTCTAGTCATAAGGAGCATGGGCTTCATGTGCTTGTGGGTCTAGCCCTATATCTGTGGCTTTGGTGACTGTCTTGGAAGTATGCTTATCCCAGGGCAGTGGAAGAGGGAATCCATGAGTTTGCTCACCATAGCACTTCCCTGGGAATCCTGGAGGTTAAAGAACATTACAGAATGAAGGGGTAGAGAGGATGGGGCAGTCACCAATGGTATAGAACCAGGGAGAGAGACTCAGGGTAGCTTTTGACCACTTGAGTAGGTCCTGACTGCTAGCAGATCTGCCAGGGCACTAGCCTGAGACCCTCCAGGCTTTCCTGTCTCCATGGCACCTCTGGCCCATGTGTCAGGCCCTGGGCTGTAGCCTCCCTGACTCCAGCCTGCTCAACACAAGTACCTGAATCTTGTTCAAGCCATTACCACTGGCCACTTTCATTGTTCAAACACCTGTTTCTTTATCTTACTACCCTTTTTCATGGCTGAATAGCATCCCATTGTGTGGTGTGTGTGTGTGTGTGTGTGTGTGTGTGTGTGTGTGTGTGTGTGTGTATCACATCTTCTTTATCCATTCATACAGTAATGAGCAGTTTAGGCTGTTTTCATTTGTGGCTACTGTGAATAATGCTGCAACATGAGTAGAGGTTGCTCTTTCAGATCCTATTTTTATTTCCTTTGGATATATACCCAGAAGTAGGGCCTGCTGAAAATGTCCATGAACATCTCTGTTGTATACCAAATGGTCCTTGGTCCAAAATATCCATGCTTAAAAAACGTTCCTGGGTTCCAATAGCCCATAATATTTATTCATACTTTTGGTTTACAGGATTAATGCATTAAAAGTTCTATCATGTGTTATTGGTCCAATAATTGTGTTGTGGCTGCATTGCCAACCTTAATGCTTTTTGCCTTGGTAGCCTAGTTGGTAATGGCACAGGGGAGTAGCTTGAGGGGTCGGGGCTTGAATCTTGCAGAAGAGCAGGATTTATATTAGCTCTGCATATCAAGGAAGGGTCCTAAAGGACAGGTCCTAAAGTAAGAGAAATGCACAGAGGATGACGCCTCAAGGATGGGATCAACTAATAGAAATGTGAGGTATGTTAATCTGTCACTGAGAGTTTGGTTCATGTGACTGGGGCATTCAGTAAGGGTGGAGTTTGCAAGGAAGAGCTTGGTCAAGCCACTGTGTTAAACAAGCAGTGAACACATTGATGTAAACACGTTACTGAGCTTCTTTCTTAGGCAAGGGGAATGAGAAGAGGTGTGGCTGTACTACCACCTAGTGGTTGGGTGCAATATCTGCCATGAGAGAGATTTTTGTTGTTCAGTTGCTAAGTCCGATGACAATAAACAGTCTTATCGTACTCCTTTCCCAATTTTGAACCAGTTGACCCAGGTCTGGTTCTAACTGTTGCTTCTTAACCTGCATACAGGTTTCTCAGGAGATAGGTAAGGTGCTATGTATTCCCATCTCTAAGAATTTTCCAGAGTTTGTTATGATCCACACAGTCGAAGACTTTAGCCTACTTGGTAATACAGAAGTAGATGTTTTTCTGGAACTCCCTTGCTTTTTCTATGATCCAGCAGATATTGGCAATTTGATCTGTTGTTCCTCTGCCTTTTCTAAACCCAGTTTGTACATCTGGAAGTTCTTGGTTCACATACTGCCGAAGCCTAGCCTGGAGGATTTTGAGCATAATATTGCTAGCATGTGAAATGAGTGCAATTGTTTGTTAGTTTATACATTCTTTGGTATTTCCTCTCTTTGGGATTGGAATGAAAACTGACCTTTTCCCATCCTGTGGCCACTGCTGAGTTTTCCAAATTTGCTGCCATATTGAGGGCAGCACAATAACAGCATCGTCTTTTAGGGATACTGGGCATCTAACCCTCTACGAATATCCCATCACCCAGAGTTAACAAGGATGTTTTCCTTGAATTGATAGACTAAAGAGGTATGATCTGGTAAACTACAAGAAGCATCTGCTGCTATCTGGAGCTGTTTTAATGAATGTGACTCCAATACTTACCTGCCAACATAGGCAGTATACTCTTTGACATAAGTCTTAGCAACATTTTTTTCTCAGATCTGTTTCCTCAGGCAAGGGAAACAAAAGCAAAAATAAACAAAGGGGACCTAAATTAAAAGCTTTTGTACAGTGAAGGAAACAAAATTGGTGAGAATGTAAATTGGTACAGCCACTATAGAAAACAGTATGGATGTTCCTTAAAAAATAAAAACAGAACTATCATATAATCCAGCAATTCCACTCCTGAGTATATTCTAAGAAAATAAAAACAGCTATTAAAAATGATACATGCACCCCAATGGTCATAACATTATTTACAATAGCCAAGATATGGACAACCAGGCCCTTCAGCAGATGAATAGATGAGAAAGACGTACCAATCACACATGATTGAATATCACTCAGCTATAAGGAAGAATAAAATTTTGTCATTTGGAACATCATGGATGTACCTGAAGAGCATTATACTTAGTGACGTAAGTTAGAGAAAGCCAAACACTGTTTTTGCTAATATGTGGGATATAAAAAATAAAACAAATGAATATAACAAAACAGAAGTGACTTTATAGATTCAGAGAACAAAATAGCGGTTACTGACCTGGGGAGGTTTGTGGGGAGGGGCAAGATAGGGGAAGGGAAATTAAGAGGTACACACTACTAGGTATAAAATACATAGGATAAAAATGAAGTTATGTTACAGTACAAGAAATATAACCAATATTTCATAACTTTAAATGGAGCATGATCTATAAAAGTATTGAATCACTCTTTTGTATACCTGAAATTAATATAAGTTCGTAAATGAATTACACTTCAATAAATAAATAAATAAAACTGGCATTATAATCTAATATTTTAATAATACTGGCTTTTGTATTTGTCTATTCATCATTATAGAGGAACCTTATATTTTTATGTCTTCTGGGTAGTCTAACATTCTTATATTTCAGCTTTAAGGACCCCCTTTATCATTACTCATCAGCAGATCTAGTGGTAATGAACTTTCTCAGTTTCTCCTTATTTTGGAATGTGTTTATTTCTCATTTTTGAAGGACAGTCTTGCTGGATAGTTTTCTCCTGAGAAATTCTCTTGTAATTTTAGTAATGATCCCTTGTACAAGAAAATTTTCTTTTGTCTTGCTGCTTTCAAAATTCTGTGTCTTTTACCAACTTAATTATAATGTGTGATTGATTATAATATGCAACAATTGATTATAATAATGACAGTGTGATTCTCTTTGGGTTTATCCTACTTGGAATATGTTGAGCTTTTTGAATTTGTCCATTAGGACTTCCATCACATTTGGTAAGATTTTAGTCATTATTTCTTCAAATGAGCCCTCTGTCCTTTTCTCGTTTCCTCCTAGGACTTCCATAATGTGTACATGATTCCACTTGACAGGTCGCATAAGTCCTTAAGGCACTTTCACTTAATTTTTTAAAATTTCTTCTTAAAATTTTTTAAAATTTCTTTTTATAACTCAGACTTATTCATTCCAAATTATCTATCTTCACGTTTGCTGATTCTTTATTTCCTTAGAAAGGAGTCTACTATTAAACTATTTGTGAGTTTTTTCAATGCCTTTATTTTTTAACTCAAGATTTTTTTTGGGGTCTTTTTTTATGCTTTCTTGGTATTCCAATTGTGTGTATATATCACTTAAAAAATATACTTTAGTGTTTCGTGTCTTTCTTTAGCTCTTTTATTTATTTTTTTAAAATGGTTGTTATAACGTCTTTTTTATAGTTAGTCTGATGCCTATGTTTCTTTAGGGACTGTTTATGGAGATTTAAATTGTTCCTTTGAATGAGCTGTGTTTCCTCATTTTTTATATATGCCTTGTGATCTTTTGTTGAAAAATGTTAATTTGTAAAAATAGTCACCTCTCTTTGTGTTGGCAGTTTGTCGGGTATTGGGTAAGACCTCCAATCAGCCTGGTATAAAAATTTAAGGTTTTCTCAGACCTTTTCAAAGCCTGCACCCTCTCTGGGCCCGGCTGCTTGTTTTTTGTCTGATTGCTCCATACACATAGCTGCATCTCAATGTCTTAATTTCCCTGAGATTCTGACTCCTGCTTCTTCTTGGGTTCTTATCTATTCTACTGTATCCATCAATTAATAATCTCTTGCCCTAAGTGTTTGCAGGTCTGTGATCCCTGTGGTTTTCACAAGCCATGTCCACTGATTCCCTATGCTTCCTCTAGCCTTAGGTATTAGCTATGCCATTTTTGACCGTATGAGGTCTGAGTTAGGTGACCCAGAAAATAGTCTGTCAGGCAATTCCCAGATAGGTTCGAATGTTGCTTATTTGATGTTGCTTATTTGAGAGTGGTCTACTCTCTGTGAATCACAGAAGAGAGCTGGGAACTGACCATCACTTCCTCAAAGTGCATCATGTAAGAGTCAGATGGGGAGGAGATGGTGTAAGAGTCAGAAGCAGATGGCACAAAACTTCCTACCCTGACCAGGAATCGAACTCTGTGCCCCCTGCAATGGGAGCACAGAGTCCTAACCATTGAGCCACCAGGGAATTCCCAGAGAGTGACTCCTTCTTGATAGGGCATTCACTTTAGGGCTTTGGATCTTTGACTAATATCCAGAGGTCCAAGCAAGTTACTTTACCCAATCCCTAACGGTTGATTTGGGCTTCCCGAGTGCCTCAGTGGTAAAGAATCCTCCTGCCAGTGCAGGAGACCCAGGAGATGCAGGTTTCAATCCCTGGGTTAGGAAGGTGTCCTGGAGGAGGAAATGGCAACCCACTCCAACATTCTTGCCTGGAGAATTCCATGGATAGAGGAGCCTGGTGGGCTACAACCCATGGGATTGCAAAGAGTTAGACACAACAGAGCAACTAACAGCTTCACTATGACTGCATTACTATTTCTCTCTTCAGTTCCGCCTGGTGTCTCATGTTGGAGACCTCTTATATTAGATACATACATATTTATATTTGCTACATCTTCTTAGTAAGTTGACTTTCTAAACCTTATGTTATTTTTTGTCTCCACTGCCTGTTACTGTTTCAGTTGTTTCCCCATCTATTTGCCATGAAGCTATGGGATTGGACGCCATGATCTTAGTTTTCTGAATGTTGAGTTTTAAGCCAACTTTTTCACTGTCTTCTTTCAACTTCATCAAGAGGCTCTTTGGTTCTTCTTCACTTTCTGCCATAAGGGTGGTGTCATCTGCATGTCTGGGGTTATTGATATTTCTCCTGGCAAGCTTGATTCCATGTTGTGCTTCATCCAGTCCAGCATTTCACATGATGCACTCTGCATGTAAGTTGAATAAGCAGGATGACAATATACAGCCTTGACATACTCCTTTCCCAATTTGGAATCACTCTGTTGTTCCATGTCCAGTTCTAGCTGTTGCTTCCTGACATGCATACAGAGTTCTCAGGAGGCAGGTAAGGTGGTCTGGTATTCCCATCTCTTTAAGAATGTTCCAGTTTGTTGTGATCCACACAGTTAAAGGCTTTGGCATAGTCAATAAAGCAGAAGTAGATGTTTTTCTGGCACTCTCTTGCTTTTTCTGTGATCCAGAGGATGTTGGCAATTTGATCTCTGGTTCCTCTGCCTTTTCTAAATCCAGCTTGAACATCTGAAAGTTCATGGTTCACGTTCAGTTGAAGCCTGGCTTGGAGAATTTTGAGCATTAATTTGCTAGTGTGAGACGAGTGCAATGGTGTGGTAGTTTGAACATTCTCTGGCGTTGCCTTTCTTTGGGATTGGAATGAAAACTGACCTTTACCAGTCCTGTGGCCGCTGCTGAGTTTTCCAAATTTGCTGACATATTGAGTGCAGCACTTTAACAGCATCATCTTTTAGGATTTGAAATTTCTCAACTGGAATTCCATCGCCTCCACTAGCTTTGTTCATAGTAATGCTTCCTAGGGCCCACTTGACTTCACATTCCAGGATGTCTGGCTCTAGGTGAGTGATCACACCATTATAGTTATCTGGGTTATGAAGATCATTTTTGTATAGCTCTTCTGGGTTTTCTTGCCACCTCTTCTTAATATCTTCTGCTTCTGTTAGGTCCATACCATTTCTATCCTTTGTTGTGCCCATCTTTGCATGAAATGTTCACTTGATATCTCTAATTTTCTTGAAGAGATCTCTAGTCTTTCCCATTCTATTGTTTTCCTCTATTTCTTTGCACTGATCCCTGAGGAAGGCTTTCTTATCTCTCCCTGCTATTCTTTGGAATTCTGCATTCAAATAGGTATATCTTTCCTTTTCTCCTTTGCCTTTAACTTCTTTTCTCAGCTATTTGTAAGGCCTCCTCAGACAACCATTTTGCTTTTTGCATTTTTTTTCTTGGGAATGGTCTTGATCACTGCCTCCTATACAATGTCACAAACCTCCATCCATAATTCTTCAGGCACTCTATCAGATCTAATCCCTTGAATCTATTTGTCACTTGCACTGTATAATCATAAGGGATTTGATTTGTGTCATACCTGAATGGTCTAGTGGTTTTCCCTACTTTCTTCAATTTAAGTCTGAATTTGGCAATAAGGAGGTGATCTGAGCCACAGTCAGCTCCCAGTCTTGCTTTTGCTGACTGTATAGAGCTTCTCTACCTTTGGCTACAAAGAATATAATCAATCTGATTTCAGTATTGACTATCTGGTGATGTCCATGTGTAGAGTATTCTCTTGTGTTGTTGGAAAAGGGTGTTTGCTATGACCAGAGCATTCTCTTGGAAAAACTTTGTTAGCCTTTGCCCTGCTTCATTCTGTATTCCAAGGCCAAATTTGTCTGTTACTCCAAGTATCTCTTGACTTCCTATTTTTGCATTCCAGTCCCCTATAATGAAAAGGACATCTTTTTGGCTGTTAGTTCTAGAAGGTCTTGTAAGTCTTCATAGAACCGTTCAACTTCAGCTTCTTCAGTGTTACTGGTCAGGGCAGTATCACAGTATATATACAGTATATACTGTGATATAGTATATGGTATACTGTGATACACAGTATGTACTGTGATATCACAGTATCACAGGCTTGGATTACTGTGGTAATGAATGGAAACGAACAGAGATCATTCTGTCATTTTTGAGATCGCACCCAAGTACTACATTTTGGACTCTTTTGTTGACTATGAGGGCTACTCCACTTCTTCTAAGGGATTCTTGCCCACGGGAGTAGATACTATGGTCATCTGAGTTAAATTCATCCGTTCCAGTCCGTTTATTTCAGGGATTCCTAAAATGTTGATGTTCACTCTTGCCATCTCCTGCTTAACTACTTCCAATTTACCTTGATTCATGGACCTAACATTCCAGGTTCATATGCAATATTGTTCTTTACAGCTTTGGACTTTACTTCCATCACCAATCACATCCACAACTGGGTGTTGTTTTTGCTTTGGCTCTGTCTCTTCATTCTTTCTGGAGTTATTTCTCCACTGTTCTCCTTGTTGTTATTACTCAAACCTATTTTGTGTTGTGTAGTGTGGCCACCCTGCTCTCTATTGGTTACATGGAATATATTTTTCTTTTATTTCACTTTCAGTTTATATGTTTCCTTAGATCTAAAGAGAGTCTTGTAGGCAGCATGCAGTTGGATTGTTTGTTTTATTTTTAAACTCATTCAGCCAATCTATATCTTCTGATTGGAGAGTTAGATCCATTTATACTTAGTTACTAATAGAGAATTTAATATTACCATTTTGTTAATCTCCATCCATTTTTCCCTATGTTCTTCTCTTACTGTATTCTTTTGTATTTCATTTTTTTTTGTAGTAGCATGCTTTCATTCCTTTTTTGTTTCCTTTCAAGTATCTTTTGTACATACTCTCTTTTTCACTTCCATAGGGATAAGATGAAGTATTTTAAAGTCATAACAATCTATTTTGAACTGATAACAATCTCAGTTGAACAGAAAAACTTTACTCCTTTGCTTCTCCACCCCCATTTTATGTTATTGCTGTCACAGTTATATTTTTATAGTGTATATTTCTTAATATGAGTTTATAGTTTTTATGCTTTTGTCCCTTAAATTCTGTACTAAAATTAAAAGTTGTTTACACATCATTACAATACTATAAGACTATATTTGTCTGATTTTTTCTTTATCAGAAAACTTTATGTTTTCATATGGTTTTCTATTGCTATGTCATCACCTTTCTTTTCAATTTAAAGACATCCCCTTTACTTTTCTTTAGTTCAGGTCCAGTATGATTAACTCCCTCAGCTTTTGTTTATCAATGACACCTAAGTTTCTCCTTCAGTTTTGAAGGACAGTTTTTCTGGATATAACTTTTTGTGTTTGGCAGTTTTTTTCTCATCCAGCACTTTGAATATATCATCCCACTTTCTTCTCATCTGAAAGATTTTTGCTGAGAATTTCACTGATAATTTTTTAATTGATTTATTTATTTTAATTGGAAGCTAATTTCTTTAAAATATTGTGGTGGTTTTTGCCATGTATCAACATGAATTATCCACGGGTGTACATGTGTCCCCCCATCCTGGACTCCCCCCTCCCATCCCGTCCCTCTGGGTTGTCCCAATGCACTGGCTTTGAGTGCCCTGCTTCATGCATCAAACTTGCACTGGTCATCTATTTCACATATAATAATATACATATTTCAATGCTATTCTCTCAAATCATCCCATCCTCATCTTCTCCCACAGAGTCCAAAAGTCTGTTCTTTTCATCTGTGTCTCTTTTGCTGTCCTGCATGTAGGGTCATCATTACCATCTTTCTAAATTCCATATATATGCATTTATATACTGTATTGGTGTTTCTCTTTCTGACTTACTTCACTCTGTATAATAGGTTCCAGTTTCATCCACATCATTAGAACTGACTCAAATGCATTCTTTTCTATAGCTGAGTAATAGTTCATTGTGTATATGTACCACAGCTTTCTTATCCATTTGTCTTCTGATGGACATCTAAGTGGCTTCCACGTTCTAGCTATTGTAAACAGTGCTGCAGTGAACACTGCAGTACACGTGTCTCTTTCAATTCTGGTTTCCTTGGTGTGTGCGCCCAGTAGTGGGATTGCTGGGTCATATGGCAATTCTATTTCCAGTTTTTTAAGGACTCTTCACACTGTTCTCCATAGTGGCTGTACTAGTTTGCATTCCCACCAACAGTGTAAGAGGGTTCCCTTTTCTCCACACCCTCTCCAGCATTTACTGTTTATAGACTTTTTGACAGCAGCCATTCTGACCAGTGTAAATGGTACCACATTGTGGTTTTGATTTGTATTTCTCTGATAATGAGTGATGATGAGCATCTTTTCATGTGTTTGTTATCCATATGTATGTCTTCTTTGGAGAAATGTCTGTTCAATTCTTTGGCCCAGTTTTTGATTGGGTTGTTTATTTTTCTGGTATTTAGCTACATGAGCTGCTTGTAATTTTGGAGATTAATACCTTGTCAATTGTTTCATTTGCTATTACGTTCTCCCATTCTGAAGCCAGCCTTTTCACCTTGCTTATAGTTTCCTTCATTGTGCAAAAGTTTTTAAGTTTAATTAGGTCCCATTTGTTTATTTTTGTTTTTATTTCCATTACTCTGAGAGGTGGTGGCTCATAGAGGATTCTGCTGTGATTTCTGTCAGAGTGTGTTCTGACTATGTTTTCCTCTAAGATTTTATATTTTCTGGTCTTACATTTAGATCTTTAATCCATTTTGAGTTTATTTTTGTGTATGCTGTTAGAAAGTGTTCTAGTTTCATTCTTTTATAGGTGATTGACCAGTTTTCCCAGCACCAATTGTTACAGATATTGTCTTTTCTCCATTGTATATTTTTGCCTCCTTTGTCAAAGATAAGGTGTCCATAGGTGCATGAATTTATCTCTGGGCTTTCTATTTTGTTCCATTGATCTACATTTCTGTCTTTGTGCCAGTACCATAGTATAGTATAGTCCGAAGTCAGGAAGATTGATTCCTCCAGTTCCTCAAGATTGCTTTGGCTATTCCAGGTTTTTTTTGTATTTCCATACAAATCGTGAAATTATTTGTTCTAGTTCTGTGAAAAACACCATTGGTAGCTTTGATAGGGATTGCACTGAATCTATAGATTGCTTTGGGTAGTATACTTAATTTCACTATGCTGATTCTTCCAATCCACGAACATGGTATATTTCTCCATCTATTTGTGTCATCTTTGATTTCTTTCATCATCCACTGATAATCTTATGGGAGCTCCTATGTACATGACAACTCACTTTTTTTCAATACTACTTTGAAGATTCTCTCTTTGTCTATGATTTTGACAGTGTTGTTATGATGTATGTTGGTGCATATATTTTGGGATTAATACTACTTAGAATTTGTTGAGCTCCTTGAATTTATATGTCTATTTTCTTCCCTAGATTTGGAAAGTTTTCAGCCAGTTTCTTCAGATAGCCTCTCTGCCGCTTTATTTCTCTCTTCTTCTAGGACTCCCATATTGCATGTATTGTTCCACTTGATGGTATCTTTTAAGTCCCTTAGGCAATTCTTTTCTTCACTGTTTTTTCTTTTTGTTCCCCTGACTTGATAATTTCAGATGACTTGTTTCAAGTTCACACATTCCTTCTTCTGCTTTATCAAGTTTGCAGTTGAACTTCCCTAGTGCATTTTTCATTGTAGTTATTGTATTTTTCAGCTCCAGAATTACTGATAGATCTTTTTTAGAGTTTCTTTTTGTTGGTATTCTTGTTTTTTATGCATAATTTTTCTGATGTCATTTAATTTTCTGTGTTCTCTTTTCATTCATTGGGCACCTTTAAGTGGTTATTTTAAATTCTTTGTCAGGTAGTCCAAGGGTTTGTATTTTCTTTGTATGCTTTGTGACCTTCTGTTGAAATTTGGGAAATGAAAAAACAGTCATCCATCCCAGTCTTTATGAACTCAGTAGTCAACCTCATAGAAACAGAATATAGAATGGTGCTATCCAGAGACCAGAAGGAGGGGGAAACCAGGAATTGTTGTTCAATGGATAGAATTTTGGTTTTGTATGATGAAAAAGTTATAGAGATCTGTTTCACAATAGTTTGAACAGACTTAGCATTACCAAACAGTACACTTACAAGTAGTTAATATGGGAAATTTTACATTGCATGTTTTTTACCACAAAAAATAAATTAATTAAAAAGCTATATCAGACATCATACTTGATGGTAAAATGTTAGCAGTCCTTTTGAAATCAGAAACAAAGTAAGTTGTTGGCATCACTGTTTATAGTCAATATTATAATGGCTCAGTGAGATAAAAAATAAAATTACTCTAGGAAGAAAACTAGTGTTAGTCACAACATTATGCTTATCTACAGTGAAAACATAAAAGTATTGAATACTGAATTTGGATTTCAGCACTATGATTACCTGGTTACCTTGAATATCATTCCCATTGAAAATTATTAATTTAGTTTACCTATTAGTTTAGCTAATAATTTAGATTCTCCATGTTTTGAGTATATCACTGAGTTTGCAAAAAGATAAGACGTATAGGAAGGAAGCCAAAATCTAAAGAAAGCAGGAACTCACAGAGGTAGGATGACTTCTTCCAAGGAGGAATTTGTCAAGCTTCAGGGAAACTGACATTTAGCTTGCATTGACTAATGGGGTATGGGCAACACCAGACACCTTAGGGCCTCATCAAGGTAGACAATCCAACAACATAAAAATCTAATAAAATTCTAATCCCAGCGTGCAATACCCTTAACCTAAGAAGAAAATAAGAGACAAAATCTCCCCAATCTTTTCTGTTTCATAAGTAATATTAAGTGTAGTGAAAAACATTTCCCTTGAAATTCAATCAGTAGGACTTCAGATGAATTTGGAATCTGAATATAAATTAACTGAGAGGAACACCCCCCCCCAAGAAAAAATAATAATAAAACCTCAAGCTAAGAATTTATTTTAAGGTGATGCTGGTTTTGGAAGCACCTGACAGAAGCATATGTACAAAATCTGGAAGAAATCTCTCAATCCAGCCTCCAAAGAAATCTCCAAGAATTACCAAGGAATTCTCCAATGACAGGAGCTCAGAAAAACCTAAAACACAAAACACAGAATGAAATAAGGCACCATGAACAAGAATCAGCAGAAGAAAAGAGAAAAAATCAGGTCCCTAAATACTTCAGATATTGGCATTTTCATTTAAAATAATTATATTTAATGTGTAAGGGGGTGGGGCATTGTTCCCATTCCTTAGATAGGATTCAGAGGGATTCAGAGGAAAGTGACTAATATGTACACAGGCACATGGTGAGTTAGCCAAGCCTGTCTCCCCAGCAATGGGCAGTGGGAGCAGATTCTGCTGACCAGCATCTGTATGACTTTAGCATACACTTTAACACACTGAACCTCAGTTTCCTTATCTATAACGCTAGGGCTTACTCTCATCTCTCAAGGTTACTAGGAGGCTGAAATATGGTAGATAATGCTTGTGACTGTAGATCGTGGTCTACAGAAATGCACAGACACTCAAGCTGCTGAGTTGTCTTCCACCCAATGCCATAAGACCACCACCTAGTTCAGAGGTGAAACAGCATCCTGAGGGCATTCAAACCCGGTCCCTGTCAAAAATCACAGGTAGAAACTGTACCCCACTGTACCTCATACCCCTCCAGAATGCCGGATCTCCAGTTCAAGGAATAAGCTCTCTCCTAATGAACTGCAAGTCTGTATTGCTGGAATCCTCCAGTTAGATATGTGGACATGGCTAAGACTACTTCTTTTCAGTCAAGTGGTTTCCTTGGGATGCCTGCAATGATGGCTCCATTAACACAAAAGCACTTGAGTACCTTTTATTCTTCAGAAAGGAGGTTAGTAAACCTGGGAAACTGAGAGGGTAACAGGCAGGAAGGCCAGGGGTTTCCAAATGGAAGAAATAGGCTGCAAGTGTCAGACATTTTTTATCTCTCCCTTAAGTGGCAGGAGGAAAAAAACTAGTGGGATATATATGCATATATATATATATATATATATATATATATATATATATATATATATATATATACACACACACACACATATATATACACACACACACATATATATATACATATACATATATTTTTTCCCCTTCTCTATACATATTTTTTTTTGCCAGAGTTTTTCCTTTCTTTTTTTTAAATTTTTTAATTTTTTTATTTTTCAGTGGGTTTTGTCATACACTGATATGAATCAGCCATAGAGTTACACGTATTCCCCATCCGGGTCCCCCATCCCACCTCCCTCTCCACCCGATTCCTCTGGGTCTTCCCATCCCACCAGGCCTGAGCACTTGACTCATGCATCCCACCTGGGCTGGTGGTCTGTTTCACCACAGATAATATACATGCTGTTCTTTCGAAACATCCCACCCTCACCTTCTCCCACAGAGTTCAAAAGTCTGTTCTGTACTTCTGCATCTCTTCTTCTGCCTTGCATATAGGGCCATCGTTACCATCTTTCTAAATTCCATATATATGTATTAGTATACTGTAATTTTCTTTATCTTTCTGGCTTACTTCACTCTGTATAATGGGCTCCAGTTTCATCCATCTCATTAGAACTGATTCAAATGAATTCTTTTTAATGGCTGAGTAATATTCCATGGTGTATATGTACCACAGCTTCCTTATCCATTCATCTGCTGATGGGCATCTGGGTTGCTTCCATGTCCTGGTTATTATAAACAGTGCTGCAATGAACATTGGGGTGCACGTGTCTCTTTCAGATCTGGATTCCTCGGTGTGTATGCCCAGAAGTGGTATTGCTGGGTCATATGGCAGTTCTATTTCCAGTTTTTTAAGAAATCTCCACACTGTTTTCCATAGTGGCTGTACTAGTTTGCATTCCCACCAACAGTGTAAGAGGGTTCCCTTTTCTCCACACCCTCTCCAGCATTTATTGCTTGTAGACTTTTGGATAGCAACCATCCTGACTTGGAAGATAAAAACCATATGATTATCTCAATAGATGCAGAGAAAGCCTTTGACAAAATTCAACACTCATTTATGATTAAAACTCTCCAGAAAGCAGGAATAGAAGGAACATACCTCAACATAATAAAAGCTATATATGAGAAACCCACAGCAAGCATCACCCTCAATGGTGAAAAATTGAAAGCATTTCCTCTGAAATCAGGAACAAGACAAGGATGCCCACTCTCACCACTACCATTCAACATAGTGTTGGAAGTTTTGGCCACAGCAATCAGAGCAGAAAAAGACGTAAAAGGAATCCAGATAGGAAAAGAAGAAGTGAAACTCTCGCTGTTTGCAGATGACATGATCCTCTACATAGAAAACCCTAAAGACTCTACCAGAAAATTACTAGAGCTAATCAATGAATATAGTAAAGTTGCAGGATATAAAATTAACACACAGAAATCCCTTGCATTCCTATATACTAACAATGAAAAACAGAAAGGGAAATTAAGGAAACAATAACATTCACCATTGCAACAAAAAGAATAAAATACTTAGGAGTATATCTACCTAAAGAAACAAAAGACCTATACATAAAAAACTATAAAACATTGATGAAAGAAATCAAAGAGGACACAAACAGATGGAGAAACATACTGTGTTCATGGATTGGAAGAATCAATATTGTCAAAATGGCTATTCTACCCAAAGCAATCTATAGATTCTATACACATTTAAAAAGAGATTTCTCTTAAAATTCTGTGTTGCCATAATGACACTTGGTTCCACCTGAACTTAACTATTCTCAAACCTTGAGCTAACCAATGCATTTTTCTTATGGAAATGTTTGTCTTAAGCTATGTTAATGTACTATGCATTTACCCCAGACTGTCTTCAAGTCAATTCGCCTAAAGGCTCAGAACTGACTTGACAAACCAGTACGTTATACATTGTTCTCTTAATCTATGTTCAGTTCAGTTCAGTTCAGTTGCTCAGTCATGTCCAACTCTTTGCGACCCCATGAATCGCAGCACGCCATGCCTCCCTGTCCATCACAAACTCCCGGAGTTTACTCAAACTCATGTCCATCGAGTCGGTGATGCCATCCAGCCATCTCATCCTCTGTCGTCCTCTTATCCTCCTGCCCCCAATCCCTCCCAGCATCAGGATATTTTCCAATGAGTCAACTCTTCACATGAGGTGGCCAAAGTATTAGAGTTTCAGCTTCAACATCAGTCCTTCCAATGAACACCCAGTACTGATTTCCTTTAGGATGGACTGGTTGGATCTCCTTGCAGTCCAAGGGACTCTCAAGAGTCTTCTCCAACACCACACTTCAAAAGCATCAATTCTTCGGTGCTCAGCTTTCTTCACAGTCCAACTCTCACATCCATAGATGACCACTGGAAAAACCATAGCCTTGACTAGACAGACCTTTGTTGGCAAAGTAATGTCTCTGCTTTTTAATATGCTATCTAGGTTGGTCATAGCTTTCCTTCCAAGGAGTAAGTGTCTTTTAATTTCATGGCTGCAATTACTATATATTTGTATGGGAATCTGCCTTTCTTCAAGATTCATGTCAATCGTTTTATGGCCAGGAGGACCCACCTGGTTCCAAGATTATCTCAAAATGCATCTTAATCTCAAGATGCACCAGGGTGAGGGGCCTGGTGCCATTCTCTGAGTTTTGAGACATTTCCTTTCTTTAATTAACTGCTAGTAGCTATATAACATCCAGCTAAAGACTAGTGGGGGGGGGGTATTCTTTCTGACCCTTTCTGATGTCTATGTCAGAAGCTTTATCTATCTCATTTGTACTTTAATAAAACTTTATTACACAAAAACTCTAAGCAATCAAGCCTCGTTTCTGCCCGCCCGCCTCCCCCCTCCCCCCCCCCCCGCCACCCCGAATTGAATTCTTCTCCTCCGGAGGCCAGGAATCCCAGCATCTTTTCGTGGTTCAACAACAACCTTTCAAAGCCTCAAAGGATAAAAGAAACAAGCCACACTGCACCCTCTTTGAAACTTCCTAGGAAAGGCCCTCCAGTCAGGAGTGCTCATCAGGAATCTGCTACATCTTTATGCACAGCAAAGCAAAAGTCACCATCTATATCATAAGGAGATGACTCCATTAAAAGACACTAATCAGAACACTCTTCCTCCCAACATGCTCAGAACTCTACTGAGAAGATTTCATAACCCCCGGGCAACTCCCATCTCCAGCCAGCTACTTCTCTTTTTAAATTTTATTAATTATTTATATTTGGCTACACTAAGTCTTCATTTGCTGAGCCTGGGCTTTCTCTAGTTGCATCAAATGGGGGCTACTCTCTAGTTGGGGCACACAGGCTTCTCCTTGTGGTGGCATCTCTTGTTGTGGAGGACAGGCTCTAGGCAATGTGGGCTTCAATAGTTGAGGAGCTTGGGCTCAGTTGCCACATGGCATGAGGAGTCTTCCTGGACCAGGGACTGAACCAATATCCTCTTCACTGGAAGGTGGATTGCTAACCACCGGACAACCAGGGAAGTCCCAGCTACCCACTTCTTTTTTTTTTAGATTTTGTTTGATTACTCTTTTTTTTAGATTTTGTTTGATTACTCTTTTTTTTTTTTTTTTTTGCTTCTCAATTTTTTTTTCATTTATTTTTATTAGTTGGAGGCTAATTACTTCACAACATTGAAATGGGTTTTGTCATACATTGACATGAATCAGCCATGGAGTTACATGCATTCCCCATCCTGATCCCCCGTCCCACCTCCCTCTCCACCCGATCCTCTGGGTCTTCCCAGTGCACCAGGCCCAAGCACTTGTCTCATGCATCCCACCTGGGCTGGTGATCTGTTTCATTATAGATAATATACATGTTTCAATGCTGTTCTCTCGAAACTTCCCACCCTCACCTTCTCCCACAGAGTCCAAAAGTCTGTTCTGTACATCTGTGTCTCTTTTTCTGTTTTGCATATAAGGTTATCATTACCATCTTTCCAAATCCCATATATATGTGTTAGTATACTGTAATGTTCTTTATCTTTCTGGCTTACTTCACTCTGTATAATGGGCTCCAGTTTCATCCATCTCATTAGAACTGATTCAAATGTATTCTTTTTAACGGCTGAGTAATATTCCATGGTGTATATGTACCACAGCTTCCTTATCCATTCATCTGCTGATGGGCATCTAGGTTGTTTCCATGTCCTGGCTATTATAAACAGTGCTGTGATGAACATTGGGGTGCACGTGTCTCTTTCAGTTCTGGTTTCCTTGGTGTGTATGCCCAGAAGTGGTATTGCTGGGTCATATGGCAGTTCTATTTCCAGTTTTTTAAGAAATCTCCACACTGTTCCCCATAGTGCCAGCCACCCACTTCTGAAGGAAGGTGGGAGCAAGGTATCACAGAACAATACAGGAGCACCAGCCCATTCCATGGTCAGGTGGCAGGTACTCCTCATTGGCCTTGAGACCATTTTTTTTTTAACCTGTGGTTGGTCCCACAGTGTGGTAACAGGGGTCGTGTGTCTGAAGCTTCATTCTCTGGGAGGTACATATTTGGAGCTGCCTAGGATATCAGAGGGAGGAGGTGTGTGAAATGGTAATATACAGAGCCCTGAGTTAGCATGGAGCACTGTCTCAGCCTCTCTTCACTGTCTTCAGGCCTTAGTCTGAGGGACAACTGCATATAAAGCCTAAGGAAGAAAACCAAAAGAACTCGACAAAAACAAAACAAACAAAAACTCCCTCAACAAAGGAAACCTCGGAGAAGGCACAAATGAGTCAGAGGGTAAGAATGTAGGATATTTTGGAGTCCAGCTGCTTTGTATTCGTGGACCAAGACCCACCTCCCTGAGCCTATTTCTCCATCGGTACAATGAGGATAATGTAGCATCTATCCCCTAGACTTGAAAGGATTGAACAAGATAATGTGCATCAAGTTTAGAAGTCTAACCCTAACATGAGTGGAAGGTAGGTATAAAAAAAAAAAGGTAAATACTCAATGGATTTTAAGTAATTATAAAGGGGATAAAGGAAAACCATCCCTGATCTATCGGTCTTCTTTCCTCTCCACCTGAATCATGGGTCCCAAGTCAGGCCTCCCAAAGGCTGGCCCATGTTAGCCTATGTAGATGTGATCGTGAAGACAGTCTGATCTTGACTTAATAGACTTTAGGAAACCCGGTGATTAGCTCATGGACAGTAAGCGTCAATGGTAAGCCAGTGCACAAGACCTGACCCCCTGGCCAGGCACTCTGGCGGCTACTGCTCTGCCCCACTTTCATCAAAATCTCTGTCCTTGACCTACTCAGTGAACTGCCTTGAGCCAGTACCCCGAATCTGCTCCACATGCACAGACTTCTCTCCTACACACAGGTTGTTAAGTTCCAGCAGTCTGTAGACTAATTCCTGCCACCTGGTTACTCTGACAGCACCTCAAACAGAAACTGACTCTATAGAGGCCCTGCCAGGACCCCATCTTTCTCCACAGGGCACCCCCAAAAAATGCCCTTGGGTCAAGGTGTCCCCTTGCACTGGTGTTAGGCCTCAGGGGAGACTGCACTGCTGGAGCAGTGAGCAGGGAGTGGGGGCCATTCAGCCTCACCCTGCCATTGGGAGAATGTTGAGGGTGGAAGGTCAGGAGAGATGAGTGACCCCATATCATGGAGAAGACAAGAGGTGACATTCTTCTGTCGTGCAGTCATGGCCCAGGTACCACAAATACTGGCTGGGACACAAAAATGCTGCTTGCTTCATCGAGTGAACTTTCTTGTAACAGTTTTCATCATAGCCTTTCTTGGCTATTGTTACTTGAACCCCAGAAACCAGAAACTGGAAAACATCTCAACTGAGGCAAATGTAACTATTAAAGAACACCACACCCCACAAAGTGTAAAATTATCAAGGATGGTATATCCCCCACCAGATCTGCTTATACCACCTAGGAAAGATGTCCTTCTTGTGACCCCCTGACTGGCTCCCATCATCTGGAATGGGACTTTCAACACTGACATCCTGAATGAGCAGTTCCGGCTTCGGAACATCACCATTGGATTAACTGTGTTTGTTGTAAAAAAAAAAATACATTTTCCACCTGAAGCTGTTCCTGGAGATGGCAGAGATGTACTTTATGGTGGGACACAGGGTGAACTACTATATCTTCACTGATCGGCCAGACTACTTTCCTCGCATTCCCCTTCAGAAAAGACTGCAGATGGTCATATTCAAGGTCCAGAGGTATGCCCGCTGGCAGAAGATTTCCATTCACTGCATGGAGGTGATCAGCAATTTTATTGAGCAGCGCTTCCACCAGAAGGTGGATTACCTTGTGTGTGCAAATGTGGATATGAAGTTTAGTGATGATGTGGGTGTGGAGATCATCTCCTCCTTGTTCAGCACCCTCCATCCTGTCTTCTATGGATTGACTCGGAAATACTTTGAATATGAACACCAGCCTCAGTCACAGGCCCATATTCCTGAAGATAAGGGGGGATTTTATTATATAGGGGCCTTATTTGGGGGTCCATGCCCAAGGTTTACAGACTTCCCAAGGCCTGCCATGAGGCAATGATGGTTGACCAGGCCAATCACATCGAGGCCACACAAAATGATGAGAGCCACCTGAACAAATACCTGCTTTACCACAAACCCACCAAGATCCTTTCCCCTGAGTATATGTTGGATAGTCAAATATTCAATTATTTGGAGCCAAATCAGGTACAGAATTTGGTCCATGCTGTACATCGGTATCAGAGAAGGCAATGGCAACCCACTCCAGTACTCTTGCCTGAAAATCCCATGGACAGAGGAGCCTGGTAGGCTGCAGTCCATGGAATCACTGAGTTGGGCACAACTGAGTGACTTCACTTTCACTTTTCACTTTCATGCATTGGAGAAGGAAATGGCAACCCACTCCAGTGTTCTCGCCTGGAGAATCCCAGGGACGGGGTAGCCTGGTAGGCTGCCATCTCTGGGGTCGCACAGAGTTGGACATGACTAAAGTGACTTAGCAGCAGCAGCTGCAGTATATCGGTATAGATTTAGGATCATGAAGAAGAAAAACTGATGAGCAAAGCTTCCAGGAATGGCTCAGAGAGGGGCCATGCTCAGCTAGCCTGAGTCTTCCTCTTGGCATGCCATCTTTCATTAAAACCAGTTTTAGCAGAAAAAATGCTTCCTTTTACTGTCTGGTTGAAGCCTAGCACCACCTCCCCAAGTATATTCAGGCCCAGAGCCATCCCATCTCCCTCCCTCCCACCACCAATAACAATTTGGCTGGCATGGTTCCTGGGTTAAGGTAAGTTCCCAGATTTGCCCCCACCTTTAGCTTCTCACAGTGTACTCCTAACACCCTTCAGAAAGGAGGAGACAGGCAATCTCAGTCTATCCTGCCAAACAAGGGATCAGGGATGACATCTTCTCCAGAACAAGGAAGGTGGCCCCAGGCACACAGTCTCCTGTTTGCTGTGACAGAGAGGCTCACAGGACTTGCCTCAGCCTCGGTCAAGCAGATGCAAAAAAGTCTTCAGCTTTAAGCCAAATTCCTTCCTCTTCTGGGCTTCCCTGTGACTCAGACAGTAAAGAATCTACCTGCATTGCAGGAGACCTGGGTTTGACCCCTAGGTTGGGAAGATCCCATGGAGAAGGGAATGGCAACCCACTCCATATTTTTGCCTGGAGAATCCATGGACAGAGAAACCTGGGAGGCTACATTCCATGGGGTCGCAAAGAGTTGGACACAACTGAGCGACTAACACTTCTCAGAAGTCGAAAATAAGTTGTAGTGTGAGGCAGGAGGAGAACACAATGCCAAAATCAAGGTCCTCTTTCTTGGCACTTGGCAACCTATGTGTTTTACCACCAGAAAACTTTAATTCCAACAATCAGTGATTTCACAGTTTAGTCCAAATAATAAAATACCATCACGGTACTATCCTAAAGTAAAAGTGTTAGTCATTCATCATGTCCAGGCTCTGCTTTGGTGTGGATGTAGGCACTTGACATATATTTGATGACCAGATACCTCTGCCCCAGACTTGCCCCAGAGAAGAACAGTAGAGACCCAACAAGTAGTTATTTTTAGCATGCCTTGGCTGCCTGACCTCCTTCATTCTTATTTGCTGAATTCAGTTCTCTAGCTTTCCAGTGATTCTGATAGGTTTTCAATAAGTTATCTTTCTACTTTAAATTGGCAGGCGTATGTTTCTTTGCTTGCAATTCTAAATCTTAAATAACAGATGCAGAGAATATGCCTCATCAATAGCTAAGTAGAATAGGCCCAGTTTTGTCTGTCAGGAAGTGTTGGGCTTTTTTCACACTAAATAGGGCTACAAAATTAAAAATACATATTGTAAAGCAGTGAATTAATTTTCCATTTTAACAGTATAGCAATAGAAAAATAAATCCAAAGTAGACAGAACTAAAGAAATGATAATAGAAAATATACAGTAGAGAAAAATTAACACCAAAAAATTGACTTTTAAAAGATTGACAAAATTGACAAACTTCTAGAAAGACTGACCAGGAAATAAAAGGAGAAAACTGAAACTATCAGGTATAAGTGGAGGCATCACTATGGATTGGACAGTCACTCTAGGAATAACAAGTGACCCCGAGCATTTTTCCATGAAGAAAATTTCACTTTTGTAGGGCTTTCCCATGAATTCTATTACAAAATTAAGATATTTTTCCAATGTTACACAAACTCTGAAAATGGAAGAGATTTCTCCTAACTTATTCAATGAAGACAGCATTACCATAAAACAAAAACATAATACAGAAATGTAAAAATTAATATTTCTCAGGAACATAGGCATAAAATCTTCAATGAAATTTTAGGAAATCAAATCCAATCCAACCAAATACAAGAGGGTGATCTAGCATGACCAGCCCTTTGGATGGGGTTTGTCTCAGGAATCAAGGTTGGTTTAACATTCAAAAACCAGTCAATGTAATTCACCATATTAGGAGAATAAAGGGGAAGAAGTCATATGATTATTTCAAATGTTTGTGCAGAGTGATACCAACCCCTATCAAAAAAATTTCTCAGCCAGACAGACATTGGAGGAATTTCCTTTATGTGATGAAGCAAATATACAAAGAACCCAGCTAACAGTATATTGAACACTTTTCCCTTAAGATCTGGGACCTGGAAAGCATGTCCATTGTTCTCCATCAGTATTTGATATTTTACTAGATGTCAGAAAAAAACATAAAGGTAATAAAATACAGATAAAAAAGATTTTAAAAACTCTTTATTCACAGAAGTCATGAATGTGTATGTAGAAAAGCATGAGAAATCTACAAAGATACTACCAGAAGTACAGAGTGATTTTAACAAGTTTCCAGCATACAAAAATCAATATGTAAACCAATTCTATATTCTCTATGCTACCAGTAAACAACTGAAAACTAAAACTTAAAAGATACCATTTACAACAGCATTTTTAAGACCTCATAAAGTACTAAAGTACAAATTAGCAAACACTGTACAAGATCTATGCACCTAAAACTATTAATACAAAATAGGGGTTGGCAAATTTTTCTCTAAAGGACCAAATAGGAATTATTATAGGCTTTGCAGCTTATGTATGGTCTCTGTTGCATATTCCTCTGTTTTAGTTTGTTTTCACAATGTTTTTAAAATGTTAATACCATTTTAAGCTCATTGGGACAACAAAACATGCTGTGGATCAAATTTGACCCACAAGCTGGAATTTATGGAACCCTGCTACAAAATATTATCTGAGAGAAAATTTTTTCAAAAGACCTAAACATAGGGAGAGACTTCCCTGGTGGTCCAGTGGCTAAGATTCCATGCTCCCAATGCAGGGGGCCTGGTTTCGATCCCGGCTTGGGGAATTAAGGTCCCACATGCCACAACCAAGACCCTGTGCAGCAAAATAAGTATTTTAAAAGACCTAAGTATAGGGAAAGTTATACCATACTCTTGTGGACTAGAAAAGCTAGTTAAGTTGTTCATCTCAGTTCATCATACACTGAAAGCTAGTGTATGGAATCATAAATTATAAGAGTGACTGGTTCCCTTGGGGCATGAAGGCTTGTAGGTGGCCACGGTGGATCCACCACCCACTTGGTGTGCCCGGGGTCCATGCACATGGGAGAAGATCTCTCACAGTTGTGGAGTTTGCTGGCAGGCTCATATAAAAGACAACTGCATCATGCGGATGTGTTGCCAACTGACAGTAACTATCCTACATCTCCTGGGAGACTGAAGCTCAGTGTGGCCAATGGCTGACATATGAGGTGAGCAAGAAGACTTTGTCATAGGCAGTGACAGCGTTCATTGCAGGGAAACTGTACATTAAGTATCAAAAATGGAAATATATGATGCGTTCCTGCAGAAGAGGTACCATAGGCCGGTGGTTAAGTTTGTGAGCTCTGGAATCAGCCTGAGCTCAAATTCTAGCTGAGCTACTACCTACCCATGTGACTTGCAAAACAGCCTAAGGTTTAAATGCTGTTTTACCAAATTTGTAAAACTAAGAGAAACTGCCTGCCAGGAGAGAATGTGTTGTGCAACAGCCACATCTCTGCGTGAGAAACCTTCACAGTCCAGCTGGTGAGGCGCATGGATCTTGCCTCTCCAGGGTGGCCACAGAAAAGGCATACCTGACTCCAGGAGCTGGAGTGGAGCTGGAGTGGCCTCTGGAGGAGGCAGTATTCGGAGCCTTGACCTACCATCACCGAGGGGGCAGGCAGGGCTGCAGGAGTTAACTGGGGGCATCCGAAAGGAAGAGCCTGGGGTAAATGCACCACCTCCCGCACCCCCCCACACGTCTCAGCAAGTACCCTGCTGTAGCTGTCCCACAATGTCTGGGTTCACAGCAACCACATGAGACGAGGCTAGGGCTGAGCATCCCGTCCTCCCACCCCGCCCCCACCCCCGTCTCCCCAGCTTCGGTCTCTCTGCCCCAGCCTCCCACAAGCAAGGCCCCCATGCTGGTAGGACCTAGGCTCCTCTCCTGCTCTGGCTTTGAGCAGACTCTGCCCACTAGTGATGACAGAGAAAGGGTTGGTGGACCTTCAGGCACAGGTGGCCTCTGCTGCCCTCGAGTCAGGAACTGAAGTGCGCACAGACGCGGGGACACATATCTGGGGATGACAGGTATGCAGGCTCTTGGAAGTTGTAGTACTGAACAATCTTGTCAAACCAAACACTCGTAACCAGCAGCAGAAAGGCAGAAGGCGGTAGAAGGTCCTGCTGGGGTTTGGCCTCTGGGCCTCATCCTTTGCCTTTGGCATTTTTTCCTTATGCCACTTGCTGGTGTGTGCCCAGCTGGCGCTCTTTCTCTCTCACATGTTCCTGTGTCTAAAGCATCAGATCAAACAGTGCACGCTTTACGTTGGAGGACCAGGCCGCTAAGAGAACTCTCCCAAGTCGCAGACTCTACACTCCCGGGATCAGACAGTGCACGAACTGCCCCTTGTGGGCAACCTGCTCAGCAAGCTTCACTCTGGCCCCTTCCCCACCCCTGGTTACACCTGTGTTTCCTTTTTGGCTGAGGGAATCCCACTGCCCTGTCTCTCTCCTGGCCCTTTTCTTAGGCAGTTCTATGTGAATCCAGTGCCTCTGCCTCTCCATGTTACTTAAGAGGCAGTATCAGATGAGACAGCCTCAGTGCTCCTCTCTGAGGGTCCTGAATTGGGTGGGAGGGGGCTCTCTGAAGAAGCCTCTGGTGTCTGCTTGTATCTCAAAAAGTCTAGCTACTGAGAAATGGTCAATATTTTCCCTCAGGGGTACAAACTGACTCTCCTTCTGGGCTATCCAATCACCCTCCAAAGCCTGACTTAGAGGAGACTGAGCTGAAGACACTGGGAATGTGAAAGAAGGGAATATCTAAGGAGGAAAGAATCAAAAAGTGTCCAAAACGCAGGACTTTCAGAAAAGGGGTCCTTACAGCAATAAAAGTATACCACCAGCACCTAGGCTCCTGGTGACAAGTTGTCATGTATTTGGGAGCAGTCCTGAGCCTCTGAAGGGAAACCTCTATTTCAAGAAGAGAGCTTAGGTAAGATATCACCGGCATCTTTATGAGCTCATATCCCAAAGGCCCTACCACACAGCCCCACTGGAGGCTTCTGGCCTCTTTGCAAGAGTGATCCAAGTGCAGCTGGCCTCTCTGGCCCAGCCACAGTCTGCTTCCTACGGCCAGAGTGGTTGAGAAAGTTTGACGAAGAGCACTGACTCAGTTCTTCAGCTTTACTGAAGTCAAAGAAGTAGACTCAGAGAAGAAGGCTTTCAGATACATTGTCAAGGAGAAATTCTCAACCCATATCTGTCAGTTGTGGGCTCTGTAAACAGAGCACAGCAATGCCACTACTGCTGCCACCATTGTGGCTACTACCGCTGTTGTGGGATCGAGTGAGAGGCCCTGTGTCCCACCTTCCAGTGTACGGTCATTGCTGAAGGCCTGAGCTTGGAGAAGAACACAGCACCACCAAAACCATAGGATAAAACTGAGGCCACTGCTGATAGCGGTGCCACTCAACCTGCCTGTTCCCTTGTGCTGTTAGTTGCCAGGGACTATAGTTCCATTGCCACTGGCCACTCTCCCCTTGCAGATTCCAGAGACTACACCATTAGTAGCCACTGATTTGACCGACCTGTCACTATCCCCCATTTCAGTCATGAAATGAGATGCACAATTTCAAATTCTCCTTCTTTTGCTGTTGCTGCTGTTCCTCACTCCAGATTCCAACCCATATGTGGGGCTCCAGGTACTAACAAGAATGAACGGATGCTATCAGCAATCTAGTCCCTCAGTCATAGTTTCGCAGGATCTTCTGCTCTCACCATACCTCCTGACACCTCCCTCCTCTCCTCAAAGCCTACCTTCTATAGAACTGAATCACCTTCACCTAGGTGGGTGGATTCTCCTCCCTCTTTTTTTACAGACTTTTCTTCAAATCCCTTTCATGAGCATCCCAGACTTCGTCAACTAGCCCATCACTGCTTCTGCAATCACTTCCTCTGTGTGAGCTCCCTGGCATTTTACCAGGTCTATCCCAGTACAGAGCAGATATACCCTGCAAAGGTCAGCCACCATTTGCCCACCTGCTTTTATGGTCCACAGCCCTACCTGAATTTTCAAACTTCCCTTTGGGGCAGGAGCCATTGTTCAGCTGGGGATCTATATGGGCAGCAGAAAGAGTCACTCTCCCCAGTGTCCCTTGTCTTTTCTGGCTCACCTACCACTGATTCTGCAGTCACCTCAATCCAGTAACCAGCACCTCTTCGGACATGGCATCCAAGCCTGTCTTTGACTCTGATGAAATTGATGTGGATACCATAACCAACTCCCAGTCTATTATCTTCTTGCCTCCTCTTGACAGCTTTAAGAGCTCCGTCCCTTTGGGAAACCCAGCTGCCCCAGTTAATCCTCCCACTTAGCGTCTACTGCATCCCTGGAACCCCAAAGTAGCACAGCTCAGCTTTGGGGAGTTTGACATCCCATGTTCTAACTCTGACATCCCTGTGGACAACAAACCAGCCTTTGGTGGCACTTTACCTCATTTCACTCTTTCTTGCTCTGGAACTGCCACCAGAATGCACAGTATTGAGGACTGCGGCTCACTTTTTGTCAACATCCCTTGAGAACCATTTGCATTTAAGGGATTTTCAGCATCTGTGGGTAGTGGCAGCTTTGGAGTCATTGTGTATGTCCCAGGCCCCAGTTCCATGTCTGAAACACTCAGCTTTGGAGCAAGGCCAAGTGGGACACCCAGAACCACAGCTAATTTGGGGGAAGAAGGCTTAGACCTGAGCACCAGGGTCCTGTCAGGCTACTATACTCCTGTTACAATTGGAGAAGCGAGTGCTACTGAGAGCAAATCTGTCTTGGGAGATACTTTCCTTCCTGCCTAAAATAAGAACACCTAGAGTCAGCCCAGCCACCTCCTACCACAGGATGAGAGCATCACTGAGAAGGAACATGCGCCAGAAGACACTTCTGTCCTTCCATGTGTTCAGATTGCCTGGAACCCATCCAGTCAGGGTACACCTGTTGCAGATAAGGATATAGAACCATAACTGTGCTGGAGACACTTATTTTTGTGCCTATAGTCTATAGTCATCAAAAGGGTGAGCACTTCACCTATGCTTAGAGGTCTTTATGTCCCTACCTACAGTGAGAACTCCTGGGTCCCACCTAGACAGAGCACGTGTTTTGCAACAGGAAGGGCCAACACCATCCCAGTGTTTAGCATCTTCTCTTTCTGCTTCTGATCTGAATACTTGGGCCCACCCAGCCAAGAGCAAATCTGTTGCTCCAGGAGAAGTCTGCACCACTGAGAAGAAACACATGCCAGAAGACACTGCTGTCCCTGCCTTCCACCAGACACCTTGTCCATCTGGACACAGCACATCTTTTGCTGTCTGATGGGCCAGCATCATATCTGTAATTGGAAGGGCAACCGTCAAGAGTACTTGGGGCACATAGTTCAGAGCACAGGTTATATGATGGGCAAAGGTAGCGCCATACCTGTGCTTCTAGATATTTATGTTCCCGCCACCATTCAGACTGGCTGGGTGCTTATGGTCAGACCACAATCTAATGGAACAACACCATACACTTTTAGGAAGCTATGTCTATTCTTACCGTCACTCAGAATACCTGGGCACCACCCAGAACACTCCCTCTAATGTGGAGGCATGAATACTACTAAGGAAACACAAACGTCAGTAACTTTGCTGGTATCTTTCAGAGCAAACGAAGCTCTGAAATGGTCACGGCAATCAGCAATCTCACCTCAGGGCACTTTTATCACCCATCCATGTTTCTTTGGAGACAGAAGTATTGGATCACCAATCCACTCATTTTCTTCTGCTGAAAGAAACAATGTCTCTGCAACTAGAAGCAAATGCTATCTAGAAAAGGTAGTTACCATGAATGGACTTGGCTCTTCTGGGAAGAGGCTCAGCCCCTTCTAGTTATGTCAAACAAACTTAACCTGCCCTCTGTCCTCCTAGAGTAAGCTGGAGGCCCAAAACCTCAGAGTGCTTATGTATGTGTAAAAGGGTGTGGTTTCAGATGAGACTGGTCAGAAGTCAACACACTGGCCTCGCGAAGTTCCACTGTAGAGAGAAGAAAGAGATCAGTAAGTATCAACCATGTCATTCATACCTGGTTTCAACTGTTAGCCTGGCTAAAGGCTAGTTTTCCTCTGGTCTTGGATGACAGTATCCCCTTGCAGCTTAAAGCTGCCCCCACCTTTGCCTTACCCATTTGCCTCAAAATGCCCTTTCTTTCTTAGATTATGTGTGTGTGTGTGTGTGTGTGTGTGTGTGTGTGTATAATAATCTTCCTGACCCAAGGATCAAACCCATGTCTCCTATGGTCCTGCACTGCAGGTAGATTCTTTACCACTGAGCCACCAGGGAAGCCTATATACATATGTGTGTGTGTGTGTGTGTGTGTGTATACAAGAGTGCTGGAGTGGGTTGTGCCATTTCCTTCACATATACATATATATATAAAGTCAGTCATATATATTTTTAAAAGTTTATACAAAACCAGTTATATATCTATATTATATGACTGGTCTTATATAAACACACAGGGATTAAACCCAGGTCTCCCTCATTGCAGGCCAATTCTTTACCAGCTGAGCCACAAGGGAAGCCCAAGAACACTGGAGTGGGTAGCCTATCCCTTCTGTGGTGAATCTTCCCGACCCAGGAATCAAACCAGGGTCTCCTGCATTGCAGGCGGATTCTTTACCAACTGAGCTATCAGGGAAGCCCCTATAAACACACACACACATATATATATGGTGTGACTACACTGCATCCTATTTGCTGAACTACAGAACTCTGAAAAGTCAAATCAGGCTCAACACATCACCAGTCATGCAAGGGAATTTTTCCTCCGCAGTTGGGTAAAAGAGCAAAGATATATGAGCAAAGGCTCAATTAATAAGAACAAGACTATAATATAAAGTTTATACATGAAATATATATAAATAAATATATATATACTAAAAATAAGATGTGGTATAGCCATACTCTACAACTGCATATGCTGAATCTGAAATTTCCATATTTTATTGAAAAATTTAAAAAATTTGGCCACTCTGTATGGCATGTGGAGTCTTAGTTCCCAGACCAGGGATCCAACCTGTGTCCTCTACACTGGCAGTGCCAAGTCTTAACCACTGGACTACCACGGAAGTCTCTGAAATCTAAATATTTTAAATGTGAGGGATGGCAACCCATGAGGAACTGAAGCTCAGAGAAGAGAGTGGTGAGCCTCTCTTGCCTCTTCCCTCTGTGCTCCTCTCCCATCCCTCTGATTTCACTGAAGTGTGAAATCACACTGAAGTGTGTTTCAGGGAAACACAGTTAACAATTCTGGGCTTTTAAAGATAATCAAATGTCTCATCTGTGTCTTTCTCTTTCATTTAGACTTAGGCAATTCATCCCCACACATTCATAACTCTACCAGAGAGGATGGATGTGGCATCTAGGCTCTCACAGCCACTCTGTAAGCACTGCAGTTTTAGGTTTAGGATATCACATATTATACTGGAAATGTTTTCATGCTCCATAAAAATCAGAAAAGCTCCTTCTTTCAAGGAAAAAACTGGAAAAGACCAATTTGAAAAAATAGTTGGTTTCTGGCATTACTCTAAAGGCCTAAAACAGCAAATCCCAATAGTAATAATTTCACAGGGAAGCCTGACGTGCTGCAGTCCATGGGGTCACAAAGAGTCAGACACAACTGAGCGACTGAACAACAATGACACCCAGATCTGGCTAACTGTATAATTCTGCTGTCTCCACTAGACTTATTTCTTGAAAATATTTCTTGTCTAAGACAATTTATCTGTTATAAGAACTATCTGAAGCTGGGAGAAAAAGAAAAACACCATTTTCCTCAGCTGTTATATGTTTTGTTATTTATCCAGTGATGATTCTGTACTAAACATTCTGCTGGGCCAAAGGATACAGAGTTTAAAGACATCTCTTACCCCCAAAGGAATTTACAATACAGAAGGAAAGACAAAGACTATATGTTAAAGCTGAAGTGCTTATTAGGGATGTGGGAGCAAATAAGGACAGATAAAGAGCAGATAAAACTTAGAATTAATAAGCAGTTCTTCAGAAACTCCTTCCAAAAATGAAGACAAGGAAATTCTGTCATGGTCGGTTGTTTGGGATTCCGCATTTTTACTGCTGAGGGCCCAGGTTTGATCTATGGTTGGGGAACTAAGATCCTACAAGCCATTTGGTGCAACAAAATAAAATAACCATAGTCCATGCCTGGATGGCCAGACTATGGACTATTTTTTTTAAAAAAAGAAGAAGACAAGGAGACTTCAAGTTTCACATTTAAGGAGCCTGGGGGTTGCCACTCTGTCCTAACAAGGAAAAAGCTAAACAGACTGAAAAATCAACAAATTTTCTTCGATCTGGGAAACAGGTGAGCCCACAGGGCAAACCGGGCACTGCCCCTAAGACTGGAGAGACAGGTGAATCCGAGGAGGAGTCACAGCTTACCAGAACAAAGACTTGGGAGCAGAAACCACTGTGGGAACCAGTGCCAGAGAAGGAAAACCTGAACTGTCATTGACAAGCTTCTGGAAGCTCAGTGTGGACAAGTCTGAAAAGTTAACAATTCTATGGAGACCCATTCAGAAGGAGGCCTCCCCAGAGACATGCCAGAAATCAAAGAAGAAACATTGTTAAGATTACATGGTCATTAAAAGGATAATAAAGGAACACCATAAACAAATCTATGCCCACAAATTTGATAAACTAGATGAAATGGACCAATTATTCAAGAGACACAATTTGCCAAAATTCACACAAGAAGAAACAGACCATTTGAATAAGCCTAAATCTCTTCAGGAAATGAATTCAATAGTTAGTTACTTTCCAAAACACAAAGCCTGAAGCCCAAATGGGTTCACTTGGAATTCTACCAGACATTTAAGAAAGAAATTATATCAATTCTCTACAATCTATTTTAGAGGACAGAAGCAGAGAAAAGACTTCCTCAACCCACTCTCTGATGCCAGCATCCCTAACACCAAAACCAGATACCTATGACAAGAAAATTTCAGAACAATGTTTCATGAACATAGACTTAAAAATTCTCAACAAACTATAAGCAAACCACATCCAACAAAGTATTGGACTTCCCAGGTGGTGCTAGTGTAGAAGCATCTGCCAATGCAGAAGACACGAGATGCAGGTTCGATTCCTGGATCAGGAAAATCCCTTGGAGGAGGGCATGGCAACCCACTCCAGTACTCTTTCTTGGAGAGTCCCATGGACAGAGGAGCCTGGAGGGCTACACTCCAAGCCGTCACAAAGAGCTAGACACGACTGAAGTGACTGAACATGCATATAAAGTATTACACACCATGACCAAGTGGGATTTAGCCCAGTCATGGAAGGCTGGTTCAAAATCTAAAGGAGTGACATCAGCATCATGATAGTGAGAGCTGTTCTTTTTTTCTCTCCCCTTTGATTTACAAGTCATCAGATCTCTAAAACTGAGGGGGAAAAATGCTTCTGCCCAGCATACCAGGACAAACTGAGCGATCCATCCATCCGTGCACCCAAAAGTGGGTAGACTGGACCATGGAGCAGGTGACAGAGCACAGGAAGTGGCAGCAGAGGTCATGACGGGAGAGATGGCAACAACCAGTCCAGCAGCAAGATGAAAATTAAGTAATACAATCCATCACATCATCAAGCTAAAAAAGAAAAATCAAATGGTCAGGTTCATAGATACAGAAGCAGCACTGGACAAACTCTGACATCCATTTGAAATCAGAACTCTCAGCAAACTCGGGATTTCCTGGTGGCTCATACGGTAAAGAATCTGCCTGCAATGTGGGAGACCCAAGTTTGATCCCTGGGTCCGGAAGATCCCCTGGAGAAGGAAATGACGACCCACTCCAGGATTCTTGCCTGGGAAATCCCATGGATGGAGGAGCCCATAGGGTCGCAAAGAGTCGGACAAGACTGAGCAACTATACTTTCTTTTAGTAAACTAAGAATAGAAAGGACCTTCCTCAACTAGGTAAAGAATATCTACAAAAACCTAAAGCTATCAGCATACCTAACAGTGAGAAACCTGAAGTTTTTTTCACTAAGATCAGAAACAAGGAAAAGATTTCCCTTCCCACCACTCCTTCTCAACACCATACTGAAATACTAGTTAATGCAGTAAGGCAACAAAATAAAATAAAAGGTATACAGATTAAGAAAAGAGATAAACTGTTTTTTTTTTTTTTTTTTTTTTTTTTTTTAGAGACATGATCATCTGTATAGAAAAATCAAAGAATCATCATATAAAACTCCTGGAACAAACATGCAATTATAGCCTAGTTGCAAATGATGATTAAATGCTTTTTAAAAGCATTTAAAAATCAGAATGGTGTAACTGGTTCAGACATCCAAAATGGAGCTGGGTGGCCATTGTGAAAGTCAATTTAAACACATTCTTGCATCTCTGGGAATTTAAATGTTCTCTGAAGGTACTCTGCTATATCAAACTCAGGGACACCACTAGACTTTTTCAAAACAATATCTACTAAAAGCTACTAGCTGCAACCTCGTAGTTTCAAAGTCTCTTTCCATGCCAACCCCCCAACTTTTGCAACTGGGTAATCATTTCAGACCTCAACCTATTCTTGCTTTACAAACACCCTTACTTTGTGCCAGCTCCAATCGTAATTCTTGGTACATAATTTACATAATCTTTTTTTTCTTTTTTTGCCTTTATAAACCTCCTCATGGGCTGCAGTCATAACAAACCACAAATAAAAGCTTATTTATTTCAATTAAGTCTCCATTTCTGAAATTTTGGTTAACATTAAATAGGTAGATTTAGATAGATAAATATATTTTCTCTGTACTACCAATGAACTACTTTAAAGACATTATTTAACATTTATAAATCCCGGAAAACACTTAAGAATAAGTTAGCAAAAAGCTAAGCAAGACCTGTACACAGAAAACTGTAGCACATGCAAGCTTTCTATGAAATGGCCAGATAGCAAATAACAGAAATTTTGTGGTGAACATTTTAATCTCAGGCTTCCTAGTGGCTCAGTGGTAAAGAATTCGCCTGCCAATGCAGAAGAGCCAGGAGACATGGGTTCGATCCTTAGGTCAGGAAGATCTCCTAGAGGAGAAAATGACAACCAACTCCAAAAATCTTTTATGGAAATCCCATGGAAAGAGGAGCCTGGTGGGCTACAGTCCATGGGGTCACAAAGAGTTGGAAGCAACTGAACACGAACACATGCAAACATATGATCTCATACATTCTTCTTTTAGGTTATAATTAGCTGACCTTTATTACAAACATTGCTGAGAAAAAAGTTTTGCTGTTGTTCAGTTGCAAAGTCAAGTCCGACTCTTTGCAACCCCATGGACTGCAGCACATCAGACTTCCCTGTCCTTCACTATCTCCCAGAGTTTGCTCAAACTCATGTCCATTGAGTCGAAGATGCTATCCAACCATCTCATCCTCTGTTGGCCCCTTCTCCTCCTGCCCTCAATCTTTTCCAGCATCAGTCTTTTCCAATGAGATGGCTCTTTCCAGCAGGTTTGCCAAAATATTGGAGCTTCAGCTTCAGCATCAGTATTTCCAATGAATATTCAGGGTTGATTTTCTTTAGGATTGACTGGTTTGATCTCCTGGCTGTCCAAAGGACTCTCAAGAATCTTTCCCAGCACCACAATTCAAAAGCATCAATTCTTTGGTGCTAAGCTTTCTTTATGGTCCAACTCTCACATCTGTACATGACTACCACAGCTTTGACTACACAGACATTTGTTGGCAAAATGATGTCTCTGCTTTTTAATATGCTGTCTAGGTTTGTCATAGCTTTTCTTCGAAGGAGCGTCTTTAAATTTCATGGCTGCAGTCACCATCTACAGTGATTTTGGAGCCCTAAAAAATAGTCTCTCGCTGTTTCTATTTTTTCCCCATCTATTTGTCATGAAGTGATGAGACCAGATGCCATGATCTTGGTTTTTTGAATGTTGAGTTTTAAGCCAGCTTTTTCACTCTCCTCTTTCAACTTCATCAAGAGGCTCCTTAGTTCTTTTTTGATTTCTTCCATTAGAGTGGTGTCATCTGTGTATCTGAGGTTATTGATATTTCTCCTGGGAATGTTGATTCCAACTTGAGCTTCATCCAACCCAGCATTTTGCATGGTGTTCTCTGCATATAAGTTAAATAAGCAGGGTGACAACATACAGCCTTGACGTACTCCTTTCCCAATTTTGAACAAGTCCATTGTTCCATGTCTGATTTTAGCTGTTGCTCCTTGACCTGTTGTTAGGAGACAGGTAAGGTGGTCTGGCATTCTCATCTCTAAGAATTTTCCAGTTTGTTGTGATCCACACAATCAAAGGTTTTAGCATAGTCAATGAAGCAGGAGTAGATGTTTCCCTGAAATTCCCTTGCTTTTTCTATGATCCAGTGGATGTTGGTAATTTGATCTCTGGTTCCTTTGCCTTTTCAAAATCCAGTTTGGACATCTGGAAGTTCTTGGTTCACATATCTTAAAGCCTAGCTTGAAGGATTTTGAGCATTACTTTGCTAGCATGTTAAAATGAGTGCCACTGTGCAGTAGTTTGAACATTCTTTGGCATTGCCTTTCTTTGGAATTGGAATGAAAACTGACCTTTTCCAGTATTGAGGCCACTGCTGAGTTTTCCAAATTTGCTTGCATATTGAGTGCAGCACTTTAACAGCATCATCTTTTAGGATTTGAAATAGTTCAGCTGGAATTCCATCACCTCCACTAGCTTTGTTAGTAGTAATGCTTAAAGCTCATTTGACTTCACATTCCAAGATGTCTGACTCTAGGTGAGACATCATACCATTGTGGTTATCTGGGTCATGAAGATATTGTTTGTATAGTTCTTCTGTATATTCTTGACACCTCTTCTTAATCTCTTCTGCTTCTGTTAGGTCCTTGTGGTTTCTGTCCTTTGTCATGCCCATATTTGCATGAAATGTTCCTTTGGTATCTCCAATTTTCCTGAAGAGACCTCTAGTCTTTCTCATTCTACTGTTTTTCTCTATTTCTTTGCATTGTTTGCTTAAGAAGGTTTTCTTACCTCTCCTTGCTATTCTCTGGAACTCTGCATTAGTTGGGTATATTTTCCCCCTTTTCCTTTGCCCTTTGCGTCTCTTGTTTTCTCAGCTGTTTGTAAAGCCTCCTCAGACCACCATTTTGCCTTGCTGCATTTCTTTTTCTTTGGGATAATTTTGGTCACTGCCTCTTGTACAATGTTATGAACCTCTGTCTGGAGTTTTTCAGGAACTGTGTCTATCAGATCTAATCCCCTGAATCTACTTGTCACCTCCACTGTATAATCATAAGGGATTTGATTTAGGTCATACCTGAATGGCCTAGTGGTTTTCCCTAGTGTTCTCAACTTAAGCGTGAATTTTGCAATGAGTACCATAAAGACTAATTTTTTTAATTATAAGTGATGCTGGCATGATGAGGTGCCACAGCCCAGGTGGTTAAATTCAGGAGCTCTAGAATCAGATGGACTGGGTTCAAATTCTGGGCTGCTGCTATCATCTATACCACCTTAAAAAAAAAAAAAAAAGTATAAGGCTTATATGCTGTTTTATCAAATGTGAAGAAAGGAAAAGAGAACATGGTTACCAGGAAAAGATGTTGTGGAAGGCAGCGTCCCAGGTTTCACCTCGGAAAGCTTCAGTGCCCAGATGGTAATGCTGCTAGCCATACCTTTCCCTGGCACCAGGGTATGGAGGGGGGCTGGAGACCGCCGGGGAGGAGGCAGTGTCGGGAGCTCTGAAGTACTGTATGAGGAGGAGAGGTAGGAAAAACGTGTCCTTTATAGCAGCTGCCTGAAAAGGAAGATGCTGAGGGGTCTTACGCCCCTGCTGCTCTGGTCTCTCCTCCCCACCTCAGCCCCCCGCCCTCTGCGGCCTCCAGGGCTTCCTGGGCGGACGCCGGTTGCCCCAGGAGCTTCAGGGCTCTCGCCCTCCCGCTACCAGGGGCTCCCTGTGCTGGGGGGATCACAGTGGCTCCAGCCTCCGCCTCCGGAGACAGGGACCGAGAGGGAAGGCGGGGGCTCACAAATGCTGGCTGCCAAGTGAGCCTCCGCTGTCCTCTCCAGGCAGTCTCCACACCCGGAGGGGCCCGTTTGGTAGTAAGCGCCTGTAACCTGGTCAGGAAGGGCCCGAAGCTCAGAGAGTTCAGCCCGGGTTGGGCCGTTGAACCTCGCCTTTGCCTTTTGTTGTCATATCCTCGCGCCCTTGTGCGCGCACTTTCTCTGTTTCCCGTTTTGCCCATTCCTATGATGGCACCCAACATCCGTTGAACAACGAGTGCTTCCGGAGGAGGGGCCGGCGGCTGGACCGTCGGAGGTTCCCCGCCCACTCCAAGGATCCCACGACGTGCAAACTGCGCTTCTCAGCAATCTTGGCACTCGGCCCTCCTGCCCCCAGGCCTCTCCTAAGTCACAGACCATTAGCGTCTTCACAGCCTGGGATCACCCCCTGCCCCCACCAACCCACCCACCTTTCCTTGAGCCTGTACCCCACCTTCGCTCCTGTTCAAATACAGTTCTGCAATTGCAGGTCGTTTTTTCCTTCGCCCCAAGGGGCAATTTCTGATCCCAAACGCTCAGAACGCCTCCCCCCGGAGTCCTTTCCTCCCGGTCCAGGCAGGACTCTCAAAAGAAGCCGGTGCTGTCTCCTGGCAGTTCCAAGGTGTTCAGCCACTCAGAAAAGTTAAGACCCGTTGTTCAGGGTGGAAATTGACTCTCTGATTGCCATCTGAGCATGCAGTCTGCCGGATCAGACTGGGTGCCATCCAGACCCAAAGGAGGCTGAGCTGAGCACCCTAGAAAAGACTAGGAAGGAATAGTGAAGGTAAAGGAAGATTAAACAATGATTGAAGGTCAGGACAACCCAGAAGGGGCCTCATCATAGCCGTGGGAGTGTACCAGTGACATCTACCCTTGGACACAATGAAATTTTAACTTCTTTCCCATGCAGCCCTGGGCTTTCAGGTGGTGCTGGTAGTAAAGAACCCACCTGCCAATGCAGGAGACAGACACTGGTTCAATCCTTGAGTCAAAAAGATTTCCTGGAGGAGGACATGGCAACCTACTCTAGAATTCTTGCCTAGAGAATCCCATGGACAGAGGAGCCTGGAGGGCTGCAGTCCATAGGATCTTGTCAGGTTGGTTTATTTCTCTTCCTCAGCTGTTGTCTCCTAGGTACAAAAACTTGAAGTAATGGACCAAAAGATGTAGAACAATAGACAAGTTATAGCTGAGTTCAACTGAAACAGATTTTTTTATTAGTCTGACATTCCCAAAGGAGTTCTTTTCATTCTTTGTATTGATCGTGCTTGGCTTCCTCCTTTTATACTTCCAGTCTCCTCCTTTTGGTTATGCCCAGTGCAAAGTAGGGCTTGCACCCACCACCAGTCAATGAAAGAGAATGCAAATAGGCATATGCTCAAGGCTGATTGACAATTGTAAGTTATATTACAGCAAGTTGTGTTGTTTATGTCTTCCCATAATTCTGTCTGTTATAATTAAATGTAGAATATTCATGAGCCCTTAATGGACACCTAACTGCCTAAGGTTACTTGTGGAAATCCCTGTGGTCATTTTGTATCCACTGTGTACCTGGGGCACATGTGCAGGAGTTGAAAAGTCTCTGTGGTTATTTTGTGGCACATCTGTGAGCTCTCCTGGGTGTGTCTGGGATGGAGTTTAGAGATCTGTCTTCATCCCTTTCAGCCAGGCCTCCCCTCGTTCCTTATGCCTAACTTCCTAAACTAACAGTCTCAAAGAGACTTTACTGAAGTGGCTCTGTATGCATGCAGTCCTGGGCTTCTGAAGGGAAATTTCCATTCCAACCACCCAGAAGATGTCTTGAGTTATAAAGTGAAAGCATCTTATATGAGCTCATTAATTTCAGGCCTAGCCATCATGCTAGAGGATCCCTGTGTGGTAGGAAATAACCAATAAGCAATCTATAATAAAAACAGAGGTTTTTTTTTTTTTTTTTCAATTGGAGTATAGTTGTTTTAAAATGTTGTGTTAGAAAAAATAAAAAATAAAATGTTGTGTTAGTTTCTGCTATGTAGCAAAGTGAATCAGCTATACATTTATTTCCTCTTTTTCAGATTTCATTTAGATTACCACAGAACATTAAGTAGAGCTCCCTGCGCTCTGCAGTAGGTTCTCATTAGTTATCTATTTTATACAAAGTAGTGTATATATGTCGATTTCAATCTCCCACGCCCCAGTATCCATACATTTGTTCTCTGTGTCTGTGTCTCTATTTCTGCTTTGCAAGCACGTTCATCTATACCATTTTTCTAGATTCCACATATATGTGTTTGTTGTTGTTCAGTTGTTCAGTCATGTCCAACTCTTTGCGACCCCACAGACTGCAGCACACCAGGCTTTCCTGTCCTTCAGCATCTCCTGGAGCTTGCTCAAACTCATGTCCATTGAGTTGGTGGTGCCATCCAATCCAACCATTTGACCTCTGTCATCCCCTTCTCCTTCTGCCTTCTGTCTCTCCCAGCATCAGGGTCTTTTCCAATGAGTTGCCTCTTTGCATCAGTTAGCCAAAGTATTGGAGCTTCAGCATCAGTCCTTCCAATAGGTATTCAGGGTTGATTTCCATAAGATTTGATCTCCTTGCAATCCAAGGAATTCTCAAGAGTCTTCTCCAGCACCACAATTCAGAAGCATCAATTCTTTGCCACTCAGCCTTCTTTATGGTCCAACTCTCACATCTGTACATGGCAACTGGAAAAACCAAGCTTTGACTATATGGACCTTTGTCTGCAAAGTGATGTGTCTGCTTTTTAATACACTGTCTAGGTTTGGCATAGCTTTTCTTCCAAGGAGCAAGTGTCTTTTAATTTCATGGCTGCAATTCCATCTGCAGTGATTTTGGAGCCCAAGAAAATAAAGTCCCTCATTGTTTCCATTGTTTCCCCGTCTATTTGCCATGAAGTGATGGGACCAGATGCCAAGATCTTAGTTTTTTGAATGTTGAGTTTTAAGCCAGGTTTTTCACTCTCTTCTTTCACCTTCATCAAGAGGCTTTTTAGTTCCTCTTCACTTTCTGCCATAAGGGTGGTGTCATCTGCTTATCTGAGGTTATTGATATTTCTCCCAGCGATCTTGATTCCAGCTCATGCTTCATCCAGCCCTGCATTTTGCATGATGTACTCTGAATATAAATAAGCAGGGTGGCAGTATACAGCCCTGATATACTCCTTCCCAATTTTGAACCAGTCCATTGTTCCATGCCCAGACCTAATATTATTGCAGAATATTTATTCTGCACAAATAATAGCTAACCCATGTTAAGAAGTTATTCTGTCCTAGTGTTCTAACTGAATTTTCTTATTCTTCAAGGAAACCATATATAGTAGCTGATATTCTTAAAAATCCCTATTTTAATGATGAGAAAACTGAGCCACTGAGATGTTTGTAAATGCCAGATGAATATTGTTTATATTTTCCTTCTCCCATGGCTTAATTTTATCCTGAAGCCACAAAGCAAGTTCTGGTTTGGGTGACATGGTCTCTTTTTTCAATTAGAATGTAGGAATGGAGAAAGGAGAATCTGTTCACAGCAGAACTGTGCATCCTAGTTTATATTCAGACAAGCAGGTTCAATCCAATGGAGTAGGAAATGGCAACCCACTCCAGAATTCTTGTCTGGGAAAACTTATAGCCAGAGGAGCCTGGTGGGCTATAGTCCATGGGTCCCAAAGAGTCAGACATGACTGAGTGACTAATATATTACACTTATCCTAAAGGCTATTATTTAGTTTAATGAGATAACATATCTGGCCCAAGTTTCCAGTCAACTTTTATGTACAAATTCAGTGCTTATCTTTATTGGCCATCCGAGTGACCTGATTTTGGTCAAAATACCCTTATGGGCTTATCACATAGCATGACAATATTTTTTTTAATGTAAACTTAAAAAAAAAAAAAACTCTTTTGTTTTACTTGAAGTATAGTTGATTTATAATGCTTCAGGTATACAGCAAAATGTTTCAGTTAGACACATATATATCTAGTTGTTTTCCAGATTCTTTTCCATTATAGGTTATTAGAAGATATTGAATTTGGTTCTCTGTACTATACTCCTTGTTGTTAAAGGTAAATGTTTCTGTCTGGAATACATCACAGGAGGTGATATGTAATTTTAAGAAGACATCTGGTTGTGTTCATTGTTACAATTGACCACAGGAATAGAATGAAAACAGTCCATGCCTGCATTATTTCAAATAACTTTTCTCCCTGTGACTAAAGAGTAATCTATGTTTTTACTTTGTTGTCAAGGAGTATTCATTTCTTTAGCAACTTGTTATAATGATTTTAACAATGACTGTTAATCCTCATCAGAAAAAAATATCATTATTTATAGTAAGATATTCTGTTACTATTGTTTTTTCTATTCCTACTTCTTGGGCTTCCCTGGTGGCTCAGCAGTAAAGAATCCATCTGCAATGCAGGAGATGCAAGAGATGTGGATTCAATTGCTGGGTGGGGAAGATCCCCTAAAGAAGGGCATGGGAACCCACTCTAGTATTCTTGCCTGGAGAATCCCCACAGAGGAGCCTGGCGGGATACAGTCCACTCGGTTGCAAACAGTAAGACACCACTGAAGCAACTGAGAAAACACACACTTTCTGTTATAATTGTTTCTTCTGTAACTATTTCCTGTCTCTTAAACTAGCACTTTTTGGCTATCTTGAAAACATGGGTACCAGTGAAAAGCAGAAGAGAAAGTATTTGATTCTTTACTAGTAGTTAAATACTAAGTATGAGGCTATTCAATAGTGAAAAGGATTAAAAATTACTTTTTCTATCCTTTTACAGAAGTTATCATGGATTCATCTCTTATTCTCAGATTAAGAATGTATGATTCAAAATAATCATGTGTGCTCCTTTTGTTATTGCATTTGCCACAGAGAGCTCCATGTTGTCTTCTCTGATTCTTGGCCAAAGCCATGAATCTTTGAAATTTTCCATACTTCCTCAGGCTCACCTTGTATTTTCCCTGCCTCATTCCAGAAACTGTTTATTTTTTTTCAAGGATTCCCTATTTCATTTTAATGGATTATCAGTTAATTATTTGTTAATAGTGTGTTTTAATAATATCCTAATTCATTTCTTCAGTCTAGGTATTTGTTTTTGTTTTTGTAATCAGTTGCTACTTTGTGCTAGAGGGTTATCTGTCCACTCAGTGCTGAATGAAACAGGGGTTGGACTTGGTCTTGGGAAGTATATTAGCTGTCTACCACTATGTGAAAAACTACCAGAAACTAGTAGCTTAAAACTATACTCACTTATTACCACATAGTTCTGTAGGTCAGAAGTTCAGCATGCGATGGCTAAACAAAGTACCAGCTGTGGCTGCAGTTCCTTAGCACATGGAGTCCTCTTTCAACCTCTTTCTGGTTATTGGCAGAATTTCTTTTCTCATGCTTTCCATGTGGCCCCCTCTGTCTTCAAGCCAGCAGATGGCAAAGTCTCATCCCCTCAGTTTAAATGTCTCTAATTCCCCTTCTTTCCTGAGACAAGAGAAAGCTCTTTGAAGGGCTTTCCCAGAGAATCCAGGATAATCACTTTGTGATATATCAGCTAATGGGATAAACTTGATTATATACCTTTTGCCATGTGATGCAGTATCTCCATAGGCATGATGAAAGCAAAGGTCATGAAAGCCTTAATACTATCTACTAGAGGGAGGTTTGGGGGAAATAAAAATCATAACAAAGAGAAATAATTGTGCAATTGAAACAGGTAGGAATGACAAGAATGAAAACATTACAACAGAAAAGAAAAGCATGGACATCCTTAGACAAGGTTAGCAGTTTTCGGTATTCCTGATGAAGTGATGCTTTACCTTAAACCATCCCTGGGTCAGGAAGATCCCCTGAAGGAGGAACTGGCAACCCACTCCAGTATTCTTGTCTGGAGAATCCCATGGACAGAGGAGCCTGGCAGGTTACAGCCCATGGGATCGTGTTAACAGTTGGACACAACTTAGCGACTAAACCACCACCACCATATATAGGATGAGAAAGATCCAGTCTGAAAACAGCATGTGCCAAAGGATTTGGAGGAGTTGATGCCACCTGCAGATGGAGATGAGAAAATTTGTGACACATTCCAGGTGCTCAAAGGGGCAAGTGAGGTAAATAGGGAACAAAGGGAATTATGACTTGATATGAGGCCTGATTAGGTAAACAGGGACCATATTATTAATGGAAAGATATGTGCATTCTCTTCTAAGTGTAAAGTATAAAAGGAGGTGGGGAATGAAATTTCATCTATACAAGAAACATGTTTGAAATGTTAAAAAAAATATTAGTTCCCAGGAATGTTCCTTGTGTGTTTTGATTCATGGAGTCTGTGATGGTGCTTGAGTATCAGTTTTTTAACAGGCTCTTCAGAGATTCTCATCCATATCTAAGTATCAGAAATGAAACCTTTGTTGCTAATAACCAGCCTTTCTATTTTTACATACTCTCATTCTTCATTCCTCTTTGACCTTTTTTAAAATTTTCATAACAGTATTTTAGTATTATCTAGGTTACTTATTTATAATGGATACTCTTTTCAATTTGTTCACTCCATTGAAATCCAATTTTTCTCCTATAGGAAAATATAATATTTGGGAATTTTTTGTTTTCTTTCAGATTTTTCCATTGAAGGATGAAATAATCAGCTATAAAGAAATTCTCACCTATGAAAAAAATGTGCAACTTTTGCTCTGCATCAGAGAAATTTTAATAGAGAGAAATGAAGTGAATGTCAGGAATATGGGGGGAGTTTTTGTCAAGTCTCAAAGCATGTTCAACATGAGAGAACATGTTCTAGTGGAAAAACCTAACAGTGTAAAGAATGTGGAGAGAACTTTAGCAACAGACATCAGCTCACTGTACATCAGAGGTTGCATGTTGGTGAGAAATCCTAAAAATGTAAGGAATGTGGAAAAGCCTTTATTAGAGGCTCAGCCTTTGTTAAGCATGGAAGAACTCATACTGGTGAGAAACCAAATGCATGTAAGGCATGTGAGACGACCTTTAGCAGTTGCCATCAATTTACTGTGCACCAGATTCTGTGTACTAGTGAGAAACCCTGTGAATGTAGGGAATGTGGAAAAGCTTTTTATAGTAGCTCATACCTTGTTCAATATCAAAGAACCCATAACTGTGAGAAGCCCTATGAATGTAAAGAATGAAAGGAAAACTTTCATAGTGCATGGAAAGCTTATTTGGCATCAGAGTATTCAAACTGGTGAAAAACCTTTTGTCTGTAAAGAATGTGGAAAGGCCTTTAGTACCTTCTTATACCTTGTTCAACATCAGGGAATTCATCTTGTGAAAAACCCTATAAATGTAAAGAATGTGGGAACACCTTTAGCACTAACTCCCCCCCTTATTAAACATCAGAGAATTCATACAGGTGAGAAACCCTATGAGTAAGGAATGTGGGAAGGCCTTTACTGTGTATGGACAGCTTACTTCACATCAGAGTATTCACACTGGTGAGAAACCCTTTGAATGCAAGGAATGTGGAAAGGCCTTTAGACTTAGTTCATTTCTTAATGTACATCAGGGAATTCATGCAGGGGTTAAGCCCTATGAATGCAAAGAATGTGGAAAAGCCTTTAGTCAAGCCTCATACCTTGTTCAACATGAAAGGCTTTATACAGGTGAGAAACCCTATGAGTGTAAGGAGGGTGGTAACGACTTTGGTACTGGCTTATAGCTGGTTCAGCATCAGAGAATTCATACTGGTGAGAATCTCTACGAATGTCAGGTGTGTGGCAAGGTTTTTATTAGTTGCTGTCAACTTACTGTACATTAGAGGGTTCATACTAGTGAGAAATCCTCTGAGTGTAAGGAATGTGGAAAGGCCTTTAGAGTACATGTATATCTTATACAACAACAGAAAATTCACACTGATGTGAAACCCTATGAATGTAAAACATGTGCAAAGCTTTTAGTCATGCCCCATACATCGTACAACATGGGAGAATCCATACTGGTGAGAAACCCTATGAGTATAAGGAATGTGGAAAGGCCGTTAGTTCTGGCTCTTACCTTGTTCAACATCAGAGAATTCATAGTGGTGAGAAATGTTATGAATGTAACAAATGTGACAAAGCCTTTACTGTGCATGGACAACTTATTGGACATCAGAGCGTTCATACAGGTGAGAAACCCTTTGAATGTAAGGAATGTGGAAAGACCTTTAAACTTAATTCATTCCTTACTGAACATCAGAGGATACACACTGTTGAAAAACCTTTTAAATGTAAAAAATGCAGGAAGGCATTTAGACATAAAGGCCTTAAAGCACATCAGAGAAACCACATGGCTGTCAATCCCTAAGAATTTAAGGAATTTAGAAAGTTCTTTATGTATGGCTCAAATGTTGTTTAGCATCAGAGAATTTGTGCTGGTGAGAATCTTTTGAATATAAAATATGTTGGTAGGCTTTTAGAAAATATTCTTATCTTTTATTAGAGAATTCATGATATATAATTCAGAAAACATAAGAAAGCCTTCACTTGTCATTCCTGTGTTCAGATTATCAGAATATCATCATCATACTGGTGGCCAATTCAGAGAAAGTGGGAAACATTATTAATGCTCCTAATATTGACAGCATTTATGACATGTTCTAATATGATTGAATAAGTGAATTAAAAAGCCTTCCAGTTGCTTTTAAATCATTTGGAACATCAGATAATTCATCCTAATTTTTAAAAACCAGTTGGAGAAGACTCTTGAGAGTCCCTTGGACTGCAAGAAGATCCAACCAGTCCATCCTAAAGGAAATCAGTCCTGAATATTCATTGGAAGGACTGATGCTGGAGCCGGAACTCCAATACTTTGGCCACCTGATGCGAAGAGCTGACTCACTGGAAAAAACCCTGATGCTGGGAAAAATTGAGGCAGAAGAGGACAACAGAGGATGAGATGGTTGGATGGCATCACTGACTCTATGGACATGAGTCTGGGAGCTGACAATAGACAGAGAAGCCTGGCATGCTGCAGTCCTTGGGGTCACAAAGAGTTGGATACAACTGAATGACTGAACTGAACTGAACTGAATATGATACATGATAGAAAGCCTTTAGCCATGTCACACATATTAACTCTCATCATTGTCATTCCACATCTAACAACCTATTTGATACCAGGCACCATAGTTTTCATCTCAGGGCATTGTTTTAAGATGGTGATGATAATAGAATTTACATACTTGTAAAAATGTATTTTCAATATTTATTAGTTTTATTATTATTGTAGTTTTTAACTGGTAGTGAAATTTTGAGAGTAAAACCCTACAGGTGTAATTAATTTAGAAATGCCTGTCCCTCCATGCATCCATTTCAGAATGTTAGATAAATCTTCCTGGATAATACTTTGTAGAAAGAAAGAAACATGAGACAACATTAATTTAGAACTTACCTCTTAAGTTGAATCAAGCAATTCATGAAAGACACCCAGGCTTTTAATGTGTGTAAAGTTGTTGAGAATAGCTTATAGTCTGCATTCTTTGTTCAAAATTTAGGATATGATGGAAATTAATAGTACAAAGGAAAACTAAACTGTCCACTTGGAAATTTCTTTTGCAACTTTTTTTAAATGAAAATTTCAACATAGAGAAAAGTAGAAGGAATAGTGAAATTGCTGACATAGTTGGTAACATTTTATTTTATTTCTATCCCCTTTTCTATTTGTATGTAGTTATTTCTGCATGTAAGAGGAAGCTGTAGACTTTGCCCCTGAATATTAATCTTTTGCACTTAAACCCCACCTTTTTCTTGAAGGAAGTTGTTTACCAAATGCCTCACTTTCTATATTTGCTTCCTCACACTGTCATTTAATTTGTTCCTCAACTCCAGGATTTTTCTATATTGTAAGTTAAAAAGATTTCACTGGATTCTGAAGAACACTTCCAAGGTAATACTGCATGTATTTGCAAACACCTAATATCAGAGTTTTCCATAATTAGTAATACTAATTGCTAAATTACTAATAGTAATCAGTAAAACTAATTGGAATTGGTAGAGGTAATCACTGCTGGAGTTTTCTATCATACAGTTCCTGTTTTGTAACTAGTGGTCTGAATAGGGATATTATTAACATCTCCATTTGGGAAGGGATCACATGTAATGTATAAATTTGAAATTGTATTCATTGTATTACAATACAATAAATAGTATTGTAATACAATACAATAAATACAATATACAATAAATTTTGAAATTGTAGCCTATTCAGGAAAGAATAATAAAAAGATACCTATGTATCAGAACTTTTGCTATGAAGAAAGAACTGTAATTGAAACATTAATTTTAAAATAACAAAATTAATTAGAAAAATAATGCCTACAGGAAACCAGGATTAAAAGCCAGAATTTGATAGTTCACTTCTTTAACCCTACCACTTGTGCAATAATTATCACAGTGTATGCAATCAATATATCTGTTAAAATAAGGAATATTCATTTATTCTAGGGCCATTTCTTGAAGAGATTGCCTTTCTCCATTGAGTTGCTTTGTTCAAAATCAGCAAAATACATAAATAAACTTGTATTTCTGAAAACTCCCCAATGCCATGGTACCATGTGTCTCTTGTTCTTCTAGTACCAAATTGCTGCTCATCTCAAATTGCTTTGCTGAAGGTCCTTTTCATTTACACATTTTTAAATCAGCTTGTCAATTTCTATAGGGCAAAATGAATTTGAGGATTATAATATGGAATGCATTGAATCTATAGATCAATATGGAGGTTCATATGTTAACACTGTTGGATCCACAAGTCCATAAACATATATATATATATATCCTTTAATTTAGGCCTTTAATTTTTCTTAGCAATGTCTTATAATATTCAGTGTTCAGGTTTTCTACATATTTTGTTAAACTTAGACTTAAGTATGTCATAATTTTTAATATTATGATAAATTATATTACTGAATAACTGGAAAATTATATATATAATTTTCCTGCATATTGACTTTCTTTCCTATGATATCATTAGAGTTCTAATAGGTTTTTTAGACTTCTTAGAATTTTCTGCATACAAAACCATGTCATTTGTGAATAAAGATACTTTTACTACTTCCTGTCTAGTCTGAATTTCCTTCTCACTGCATTTCCTAGGGCATTTAGTATAATGTAGAATAGAAGGGATGAGCATGGACATCTTGGCTCTTGTCTAATCTTAGGAAGAAAACATATAGTTCTTTACCATTAAATATAATCTTAGCTTTTGATCTTTCATCTATGTCATTTACCAAGGTGAAAGATTGCCCTTTGATCACCAAAGTGAACTGCTTTCGGGAATTCCCTTGTGGTCGAGTGGTGAAGACTCCAAGCTCTCACTGCTGAGGGCTCGGATTCAATTCCCTAGTTGAGGAATTAAGATCCCACAAACCTCTGGACCAAAACCACTGAACCCACACCCTCTAGAGCCCATGCACTGCAAGAAGAGAAAGCCCTAGCACCACAACAAAGATGAGCGCAGCCAAAAAGAAAAAGAAATCACAGTCAAAACAGAGATGAAGAACCTTGAAAGAAATGATCGAGAAGTGACTTGTCACATTCAAAAGATACACAGTAAGATTATACACAAGAGTTTTTTCATCAGAAGACTTGGCAGCCTGAAGGCAATGGGCATGTTATGTTCAAATTGCTGAAGGAAAGAAACCTGTTAATTGAGAATCTTATATCTGGCAAAATTGTCTTTCAGAAGGGAGTGAAGATTAATAAATTCCTAAATTTAAAAAAGCTAAGGAAAAAAAAAAAGCTAAGGGAGTTTGTTACCACTAGACATGCCTAGCAAGAAATGCTGAAGGGAGTCCTTCAGGTTGAGATAAAGGCACATTAGAATAACTCAAAGCTATATGTAGAAATACTGGTAAAGGTACATACCTTGGCAATTTTTAAAACTACTATTATTGTAACTTTGGTCTGTAACTCCAGTTAAAAATTTGTACATTTGAGAAACTAATACATTAAAAAGAACAATTATTAGTCTATGTTTTTGGATATACAAAATATAAAGATGTAATTTTGTGACATCGGTAATTGAAAAGGTTGGAGATGGAACTGTATAGAAGCAGAGTTCTTATATGTTATTGAAGTTAGGCTGGTATTCAAATTGTAGTGTTATAACTTTAGGATGGTAACCACACGATAACTACAAAGAAGATAGCTATAGAATATATGTAAAAGGAAATGAGGGAATTAAAATAATTCACATTAAAATTTAAAATGATAGTCATACAAGAAATGAGGGACAAAAAAAAGCTATATGGACTATAGAAAACTAATAGCAAATGACAGAAGTAAAACCTTCCTTATCAGTAATTACTTTAAATGTAAATGATTAAACTATCCAATCAAAAGATAGAGATTGACAGAATGGACTTTTTAAAAGTGAACCAACTATAGTACATTGAGAGTGAAAGGATGGAAAAACATATTCCAAGCAAATGATAACTAAAGAGAGTAAGAATGGCTATACTTGTAGCAAACAAAACAGACTTTATAGGGAGAAAAAGGTCACAAAAGCCAAAGGAGATTTCACATGGCAATAAAAGGTTCTACACAGCAAGAAGATATAACAATTATAAACACTTAAGCACCTAATAACACATCAAGAAAATATACAAAGCAAAAAATGGCAGAATCAAAAGAGTTCGACAATAATACTTGGAGACTTGAATACCTACTCTCAGTAACGGATAGAACAACCAGACAAAAGTAATCAATAAAGAAACAGAAGACTTGATGACACAATAAACCAATTAACTCTAGTAGAAATGTACATTAAGTTGTACTGAACAACAGCAGAAAACACATTCTTCTCAAGTGCACATAGGACAACTCCATAATAGATCATGTTATGCCACAAATTAAGGCTTAATTGATCTTCAAAGGTAAATATCATACAAAGTGTCTTCTCCAATCTCAACCAGATGATGGTAGAAAATAATAAAAGGCAAACTGAAAAATTCACAAATTTGTGTAAATTAAACAATACACTCTTAAACAATCAATGGAACAAAGAAGAAGTCACAGAGAATATTAGAAAATAGTTAAAGATGAAAGAAAACAAAAACATACCACACCAAAACATATGAGGTGCAGCAAAAGCAGTATTAAGAAGGAAGTTTACAGCTTTAAAGCACGTATTAAAAAAGAAGAAAGATCTCAAATCAATAACTCAACTGTACAACTTAAGGAACTAGAATAAAAAACAAACTAAACTAAAAGCTATAAGGAAAGAAATAGTAAGATTTAAAAATAAATCAAATAAAGAATAGAAAAACAATAGAGAAAAATCAATGAATCCAGAAGATGGTGTTTCAGAAAGATTAACAAAATTGACAAGCTGTTAGCTAAAATGACTGAAGACTCAAGTTACTAAAAACAAAAATTTAAGTGGAAACATTACAACTGATTCTACAGAAATAAAAGTGATTACAAGAGTACTATCAACAGATGTATGCAAAAATGTGGATAACTTAGAATAGACAAATTCCTGGAAACACAAAATCTATCAAGACAGAGTCATGAAAAAAGAGAATATCTGAATAAAACTCTTAAGTACTAAGCAAAATGAATGAGTGATCAAAAATCTCCCAACAACACACAAATCTGTGAACCTGAAGGCTTTATTAGTGAATTTTACCAAGCATTTAAGGAAAAATTAACACCAATCCTTGTCAAAAATTTCCAAAAGATTGAAAGAGAACACTAATTCATTTACCTTGAAAGCAAAGCCAGAAAAAAATACTAGAGCAAAAGTACAGACCAATATTTCTTATGAACACTGATTCAAATATCCTTAACAAAATACTAGCAGACAGAATTCAGGAACATACTAAAAGGACTAAACACCATGTTCAAGTGGGGTTTATTCCTTGAATGCAAGGATCATTCAACATATGAAAATAATCTAACATCACATTTACAAGATAAAGGGGAAAAACAACATGATCATCTACTTGCCACAGAAAAAGTATTTTACAAAATTCAACAATATTTCACAATAAAAACACTCAACAAGTTAGGAATAGAAGAAAACTACCTCAACATAATAAAAGATATATATGTGAAACCCATAGCTAATATCATACTCAGCAGTGAAGAACTAACAGCTTTTCAAACAGGAATAAGGAAAGAATGGCCACTGTCACCACTTCTATTCAACATAGTATTGGAAGTTCTAGCCAGAGCAATCAGGCAAGAAAAAAGAGATAAAAAACATCCAAAGGGGAGAGGAATAAGTAAAATTATCTTTGTTCACAGATGAAATAATCTTAAATCTAGAAAACCCTCAAGACTCCACAAAATTACCATTAGAGTAAATTAAATCAACAAAGTAGGGTACAGAACCAATGCTGAAAACTCAGTTACATTTCTATATACTAACAATGAACAATCTGAGTAGAAAATGATGAAAACAGTTTGTTTTACAATAGCATCAATAAGAATAAAACACTTAGAAATTAGCCAAGGAGGTAAAAACTTTACTATAGAAACTATAAAACATTGTTGAAAAAAAAATTAAAGACATAAATATATAGAAACATCCCACCTTCAGGCTTCCTAGGTGGCGCTAGTGGTAAAGAACCTGCCTACCAATGCTGGAGACCTAAGAGATGTGGATTCAATCCCTGGGTCAAGAAGATCCCCTTGGATCTTCTGGAGGGCATGGCAACACACTCCAGTATTCTTGTCTGGAGAATCCTGTGGACAGAAGGGCTTGGTCCATGGGGTTGCAGAGTCAGACACAACTGAAACAACTTAGCAGGCACACATAACCCATGTTCATGGATTGGATGACTGATTGTTGTTAAGATGCTGATTCTACTCAACGCAATCTAAAGACTTCATGAACCCCAATCAAAAAAACATTTTTTGGGGGGGAAACAAAAATATATACAAAAATTCATATGGATTCTCAAGGGACACTGAATAGCTAAAACATTCTTGATAAAGGAGATCAAAGGACTTGGTGGTCCAGTGGTTGAAAGTCGCCTCCCAATGCAGGGAACACAGATTCCTGTTCCTGGTCCAGGACGATCACACATGCCTCAGGGCAACTAACTCCCTGCACCACAACTACTGAGCCTGCACTCTAGAACCCACAAGCTGCACTACTGAAGCCCATGCACCCTAGAGCCCATGTTCCACAACAAGAGAAACCACTGCAATGAGAATCCTATGCAACAAAATCAGAGTATAGCTCCCACTTGCCACAACTAGAGAAAACCCAGGTGTACCAATGAAAACCCAGCACTGCCAATTAGAAAAAATAATTGTTTTTTAAAGAAAAAGAATATCTATATTGAAGGACTCAACATTTTCCAATTTCAAAACTTACTGTAATACAAAGCAACATTAATGAAAATAGTGAGTTATTGGCATAAAAACAAAAGTACAGGCTAATGGAATAAAATAGAGTCCAGAAATAAACCCTCCAATATATGGTCAAATACTTTTTGACAAGATCAATCAATGGGAAAATTTGAATATCCACCTGCAAAAGAATGAAGTTGGACCCTTACCTAACACCTTACACAAAAATTAGCTCAAAGTTGATCAAAGACCTGAATGTAAGTAAGACCCAAAACTATAAAACTCTTGGAAGGAAACATGGGGCAAAAGTTTCATAACATTGAATTTGGCAATGATTTCCTGGATATGACACCAAAGGGACAGGCAACAACAAAACAACAACAAAAAGACAATTGAATCTCATGAGAATTAAAAACTTTTGTGCATTAAAGGACACTATCAACTGAGTAATAAGGTAACCCACAGAATGGGAGAAATTATATGCAAATCACACACCTAATAAATTAATAGTCAGCATCATAGAGACCTCCTAAAACTCAATAACAAAACACAAACGATCCTATTCAAAAAGTGGAAAGGACTTGAAATGACATTTTTCTAAAGAAGATATACAAATGACCAAGAAGCACATGAATTATTAACAGAAATACAAATCAAAATGACAATGAGATACCACATCATTCTCATCAGGATAGATATTATTTAAAAAGAAAAAACAAAAACAGAAAAAACAAGTGTTAGTAGAGATGTGGAAAAATTAGAACTCTTGTTGAAAATGTAAAATAGTATAGACACTGTGGGAAACATTATGGAGATTCCTCAAAAAATTAAAAATATAATTACTATATGATCCAGTAATTCCACTTTCAGGTATACAATGGAAAGCAGGTTTCAAAGAGATATTTGTACACCCACGTTCATAGCAGCATTAGTTGCAATAACCAAAAGGTGGAAACAAATCAAGTATCTATTAAAGGATGAATGAATAAGCAAAATATGACATATACATACAATGGTATATTATTCAGTTTAAAAGAAAAGCAATTCTGACACATGCTAAAATATGGATGAACCTTGAGGACATTATGCTAAATGAAATAAGCCAGTCACAAAATGACAGATAATATATAGCTACATTTATATGAAGTAACTAGAGTAGTCAAATTCCATTTCAGAAAGTTAGATATTGGTTTTTAGGGGCTTGGGGTGGAATAAGAAGTTATTGTTTAATGAACATAGTTTCAGTTTTGCAAAATGAAAAGAATTCTGGAGATGAACAGTAGTGATAGTTACACAACGTGACTATACTTAATACCATTAAACTGTACACCTAACAATTCTTAAGATAGGAAATTTTATGTTGTATATTTTATGAGATATTTTAAATTAAAAAACCAAAAGTTAAGGTATTCATCCATCAGAGTACTCGTGTGTGTGTGTGTGTGTGTGTGTGTGTGTGTGTGTGTGTGCTCAGTCACATAAAATTCTTTGCGACCCCATGGATTGCAGGCTGCCAGGCTCCACTATCCATATAATTTTCCAGGCAAGAATACTGGAGTGGGTTGCTTTTTCCTACTCTAGGAGATCTTCCTGACCCTGGGATCAAACCCACATCTCTTGCATTGGAGGTGGATTCTTTACCAACTCTACCATCTGGGAAGGTCCCAGGAGAGGATTACTCAGCAGTAAAAGGAATGAACTCTTCACATACACAGAATGGATGATTCTCAAGATGATTATGCTGTATGAAAGAAAACAGACCAAAAACAGAGTATAAATACTTTATGTTTCCCATTGTACAAAATTCTAGGAAAGGCAAACAAATTCACAATGAATAAAAGGTAAATCAGTACTTTCCTTGGGATGTAGCTAACAGTTCTCTGGGGAAGGCAAGGAGGGATTGTCAAGGGGCATGAGGTGGCCGTGTGGGTGATGGATGGGTTCATTATTATGGTTGTGGTGTTGGTTCCCTGAGTGTACACATATTTTAAAACTTATCAAAGTGTACACGTTAAATATGTACAGCCAAATATTGCATGGAAATTATATCTCAACAAAGCATTAAAAGAAATTGTTGCAAGTAAAAATCTGCTCTCCCACTCATTTTAGAAAATTTAAGATTTGGCATCCCCATATTGACTCTATTCCCTCTCTCCTCATGTGCTGGCATCAAAAATGGTTGGCTGTGTCACAAATGCTTCCTCCCTGGCTTACAAGATCTACCTTCTCTTAGTCCCCATTTTTCTGCCAACACAATACTGGTTTTGACATGAATAATGCAGACAGCCTACAATAATCCACAAAACCTTTAGCTGATTTCCTCTGCCAGTGGCCTTAGTCATAGGACAGAGGTCTGGAGGTCTTGAGAATTTCTGCAAGTCCTGAATCCTGCATAGTTACATTTAAGGGAATTTTGGATGCACTTTTATAACAGATACATTCCCTCTAATCTGCCAATTGGACCCAGTAAGTCTTACAGTAGGTGACATATACTGGATTTTAGACATCAAAGGCATATGACTCCTTGGCAGAGACCAGGTAATCAATGTTTACTCGACAGTGCTAAGGAATAGGAGGCATCCTCAGGAAAAAAAAGGGGGAGGCCTAAATCAGGCTGCTTCCAGATGCATTGGAGGTTGCACAACCTCCCCTTCCTCAAGGTAACCTCTGATCTACAAAAATTCATGCCCTTCAAGTCACAACATTAGGCTCACCAAACCCTACAATCTTCCCTAGGAGACCTCAGGTAGCAACACAAATGAGGCCAACTCTGGACTGAGAATTGTTCTCTGCCATCCTGCTCTTCACTAAGGCAAAAAATTTGGAGACCTGTTTGGTTCGGAAGACCTTCATTCTGTTCTCAACCCACTCCACACAGTTATCAGAATACAGGAGATTAAAGGTGACTTTATCAATAAGGCCCTTATCACCCAAACCAGAGCAATGTAAAGTCAAGGATGGATAATGTGGAAGCTGGATGAATCCATCATGAGCATCATACAAGATCAACAATGTCCTTGGAAAAGGGAAACCTCTGCAAGCTGCCAGTAGGACCCAGATCAGGTCTTCATGGCAAAGATGGGTCATGATCACAGCTAAAGCAGTCACAGCGGGAAGGAAGACATCTTCCTATGGCCTCAAGCTACTCACAATTCCCTCTTGAAAGAGGAAACAGAGGCCTGTCTTCCCTGAAAACAAGAAGAAGTGGCTGGCACACACTCTGGAGACCTGCCAGTGGGTAGAACTGAGATGACTTCTACCACAGACACTAGCAGTGACAAAAACTCTGACAAAGTTTGGGATCAGAAAATGTAGCCTTGCTCCAGAAAGCTTTCAATTTATTTAGCATCCATTGGGAATCTCTCCAGCATAGATATTTGGAAGAACAATGTTCAACTTCTGACTGACAGTTCCTTCATAAAGATCACTCTCAGAGTTCATCTCTAGGAGGTGCTGTTGTGCTGAAGAAGGAGGGAGAACACCCTCTGTACTCTTTTCTCTAGTGTGAATTTTCTGATGCCGGATGAGAGTAGACTTTTGGCTGAAGGCTTTTCCACATACATTGCACTTATATGGCTTATCTGGTTTGTGAACTTTCTGATGCTGCCTCAGATTAGAACTTTGTCTGAAGGTTTTCCCACATTCAAGGCACTCATAAGGCCGCTCACCAGTGTGAAGTCTTCGATGGTTATTAAAGCTGGAGCGTTGGCTAAAGAATTTCCCACATTCAGGGCACTGATAAGGCCGTTCACCCGTGTGAAGTCTCCGATGGCTATTGAGGCTGGAGCTTTGGCTAAACAATTTCCCACATTCATTGCACTCATAAGGCCTTTCACCAGTGTGGACTCGCTGATGTTTCATGAGGTCAGAGCTTCGGCTGAAGGCTTTCCCACATATGCTGCATCCGTACGGTCGTTCACCTGTATGAACTATCTGGTGTTGAACAAGTCCATCAAAGTGGCTAAAGAATTTCCCACATTCATTGCATTTGTAAGGTTTTTCTCCAGTGTGAACTCTCCAGTGTTTAATTAGGCTGGAGTTGCAGTTGAAGGATTTCCCACACTCATTGCATTCATGAGCACTTTTACCACTATGAACCCTCTTATGATGAATGAGGTTGGAGCGTTGGCTGAAGAACTTCCCACACTCACTGCACTCATAAGGCTTTTCTCCAGTGTGAACCCTCTTATGTTGAATAAGATTAGAACTTCGACTAAAGAATTTGCCACACTCACTGCATACATGAGGGCTTTCACCAGTGTGAACTCTCTGATGTTTGATGAGACTGGAACGCTGGCTGAAGAATTTCCCACATTCACCACACTCATAAGGCTTTCCTCGATTATGATCTCTCTGGTGTTGAAAGAGGCCAGCAGCATAGCTGAAGAATATCCCACATTTGTTGCACTCATAAGGCCTTTCTCCAGTGTGGGTTCTCTGCTGAACAAGCGAAAGTTTGTCCTTGAGAGCATTCTCAAATTCACTGTACTTCTTATGGAGTTGCACAGTGGAAAAATCCACCACACTTTCAGAGCTCTTCTCTGGCTCCCCCACACTGGTAGTGACCTGATGCTGGAGAAAACCACATCTGGCCACAGAGGCCTTCCCATCCTCCCTGAATGCAAAAGATTTCTTTGATGTGTCATATCTGCAGCTCTTCACAAGCAAGGCCCTGCCTTCATTCCTTCCAATAGACTTGTACACGTTCTGCTGCATCTGTGACTGGTGAAAGTAGGTGTTGTACTTGAACTCTTTCCTATGTGCCTCATGCATGTGTGGTTTCTGCTTGGAATGTGTTGCCTGATGTTCAGCCAGATGCAGAATGTTTTTCAAGTGTAGGCCACACAGGTTACAGGGGTAGCCCTTCTGGGTGGATGGAACTGCCTTGGGGTTCATGTTCTGTGACACTTCTACAGAAACACTGAGTTCAGCAGGTGAATTCTCACCCTCTGTTCCACAGTAAAAATCTGAAAGTAGAGAAATGCTGGTGATATTCATGTTAATTTTCATGGAAGGAAACAATCCAATCACAAATGCAAGTCTGACCCAGGAATGAGTCCATGGGACTGTTGGCAAGATGAAAGGCCTAAGGTCAAGATAAGGAATGGTCTTCCCAGGAGTCCTGTGCCTGATAAGGTCATGAAATAAGGGAGGCCATACCAGGAGCCAGGACACAAAGATGGGCACAGTATCAGATGGAAAGGCAAGTCTTCAGCTCTGTTCTCAAGAAAGCTTTTCTTGGGGACTCCAGCTGCTGATAACCTGTGAGAGCTGTGCAGAAGGGTATGTCCAGATCTGGGAAAACCTGATTGCAACTGTTTAACTGGTGTTCAAGGACTATCAGAGGAAATGTGCACATCTCATGACACATGAAGTGCAGGCCCATGCTGAAGAGTGCTGCAGAGGGAGCTGTGGAAACAGTGAGGGGCACAGACAGAGGCCTCAGTCAGAGAAGAAATGACCAGTGGTCAACATACCAAAAATAGGAAAGGAAAGGTAGAAGAGATATAAGTCCATTGGCTTGGCACCAAAAGAATGATGAACACAAGAAAAGTGGCAGGAATGATTTGAAGACAGTAGTGATGTCACATGCTCCCCCACCCACCACTTACCTCTATACACCCCTCTCGCCATGGCTGAAGTCATGTCCACTTGGTCAGGCACCCAGGGCTCTGCCCCCATCTCCAGCTGGGCAACTATGTGAGACCTGAAAGATGTAAGTCCTAAGGGGAAGATGGTGCAGGTAAGGGACCAGGTGAATTCACTTGCCCAGGTGAATTATCCCACAATAGAACACAGGAAAGGAAACAAAATTACAAAAGGAACACACAAGGGAGATCTGGCAGGAACATCCCAGTGGTCATGGCAAACAGTGACCACATCAGTGCCTAGAATTCCTGGCAGTCAGGCCTTAGGAAATGTTAGCTAAAGCAAAGGAGCCAAACAAACTGTCAGAGATCTGAACAATCACCCAGGAGATCAGTGGCTGAGTCAGACAGGATCTGCTGGGCTGACTGCAAGACTCCTCTTTCTGGGACACTTGCCCACAAGGTTTTGAGACAGTAGATGTTGAGGCTGCTTGGAGAGAGCACACAGCTCTTGGGACCCTGCACACAGCTCAGCTCTGGACCCACAGTACATATACCTGAAGAGGTGGGGGGACTTCCCTGGTGGTCCAGTGGTTAAGAATCTACCTCCCAATGCAGGGGACTTGGGTTCAATCCTTGGTCAGGGAACTAAGATCCCACATGCTGCAGAGCAACTAAACCTGTACACCACAACTAAAGAAACCCACTCACTGCAACTAGAGAAGCCTGCATATTTCAACGAAGACCCAGCACAGCCCAAAAAACAGACAGGGGGGAGGGGAGGAAGCAGTGTCCACAGCCCAGCTGTGGGAAGGAAAGAACCACCTCTTGGGAAAAGGGAATGGGTAGAGATGAGCTCAGGACACCTGGGTGGGTGTAAAAGCCTTACCAAGTGAGGCAATCAGTGCAAAGTTCTCCAGCATCACATCACAGTATAGGAGTCTCTGAGCCTTATCAAGGAGTCCCCACTCCTCCTGGGAGAAGTAAATGGTCACGTCCTCAAAGGTCACACAGCCCTGTCATGATGATGGGGACAGTTCATTCCACGATCAGCTTCTTTCCTCAGGACTCCCTCTCTGTTCACTGTTCACCCTCCTCCCCAGCTCCCCAACACAGGGGAGCTCTCAGACCCCGGTTCCATGCCTTCTATGACTGCTGTGTCAGCCCACAGAAATGCCCACAGGCGGGTAGGCAGACAGATACCAGTTGAGTTCTGTGTCTGAAATGCACGGCCCCTAATAATTATCCTAAAGCATATGATAAGAGACAAAGATACTCCAAAACTCCTAGGAGAAAGCATATTTTCTTTTTCTGTTTCTTCAAGTTATAAACCTTATCATGTTTTTTGAATGTAAACACAGCCCACTGAGCCTGAATCTGGATTAGCTCAATCAGTAGAACCTGAAATTGAAAAAAGAGAGAGAAAGAGACTTTTTAAAACACCAACTGCTAAAAAGCCTCTCTGGCTGAAACTCTAAGTCACAGCCTCCTTAAAATAGTTTGCCAAGGGCAAATACATATCTTATTTGTCTTCTCCTCAAAGAACAAAATCCGAGCAAATAATCTAACTTATTCCAACTGTTACTTATAAACTAGTAAATTTTATATGCTTCCCTAGTGGGGCAGTGGTAAAGAATTCACCTGCCAAAGCAGGAGACTCAAGAGTCTCTCGGGTTCAATCCCTGGATAGAGACGATCCCTGGGAGTAAGAAATGGTAACCCTTTTCAGTATTCTTGCCTGGAAAATTCCATGGACAGAGGAACCTGGCAAGCCCCAGTCTGTGGAGTTGCAAAGAGTCAGACACGGCTGATAGACTGAGCACACATGCATAAGTTTTATGTTGTACTTGATTCATGATTAAAGTTTTAAAATGAGGACTATGAGATCTCTGGTTGTGTCTGTCTGTAAGTCCATATGTGTATGCTACCTCCAGATGGCACTGCCAAAATTAATTTGTAAAAGACCTCTATTTAATTGGCTTATAAAAATAAGCACTTATATAAAAATTCTCAAATATGTAATAAAAAAACAACCCAAATATTTTTCAAGTTCATATATCTAGGATAATCTTTAGTAAATAAGAGCTACTTTTAAACTTGTTGGTTAAATTAATACAGGTATATCTCAGATTTAACATTAAACATAGTGTAGATAAACAACTTTTGTTCTACCTGGGTTTATTAGCCAAATGGGCTCATTTCGTCTCTGTTGCAAAGTTTGTCACCAAACAAACAAACTTAGGATAATGATTATTTTAAAGTCTCATGAGATTTTTATGAGTATTCTAAGTATGATTGTTAAAAACAAATAAATTAGGGAATTCCTTGGTGGTCCAGTCATTAGGATTTGTTGCTTTCACTGCCATGGCCCCGGGCTCAATCCTTGATCAGAGAACTAAGATCCTATAAACCATGCAACTTTGGAGTAAAAATCAATAAAAATAAATATATAAAATAGATGTAAATGTGATGAGTTTTTAGGTAGATTTTAAAACAATAATTGTGTTATGGTACGTCCACTTAAATAACTTCATAAATCCATTTGGTAAGTCATACCCTATGTTTTGCTATGTTAAATTAAATGATGGAAATTTGTTGGACGCCTAGATCATTTCCAAGTAAGATAAAGTACTGAAACATTAATTGCTAAAGTCTAAGTTTATATGTACTTTTGGCCTCTTATTACAGAGAGATTAAGTATGTTTGACTCTAGTGAATATATCTTGTGCTTCATTGAAAGACTGTACTATGAAATAGCATGTCTCTAGAAATTATACAATGTACTTATAAATTTGCCAAGCCACAAAATGTTAATAAAGTTTACAATTGTTTACTTCTTTATTTTCACTAAAAAATTAAGATTTCAAAGGATTAAGGATTCCAATTAATATATGTGGTTAAAGCTGCCAGATACAATAATAGAAATAGAATTGTTTGGGGATGAGAAAAAATAAGGTGTGGAGATGTTTTTGTTAAGGAAAATTAAAGTAATTTTGCCCTAAACCTAGTTAGTTCTAAATGGGAAAGAAAACAAGGGATAAACTAAAATGAAATTCTGTAAGATTATGAATAAAGGAGTCTTTAGACAGGAATTTTATATGTGGTCATGATTGAATAAGATTGCAATGGATTTAGTAAAGCAAATAAGTTTTAATATCAAAGTAAAGTAGTAAAAATTGGAATTTGGTTTTCTCTCTATTAAAAGAACAATATTTTGTTTTCCTATCGGTCTGCTCTTGATAATAAGAGATTATGAAAGGTTTTTCTTTACCTTTAAATAATATACTTAGGAAAAAAACAAAGATCTTCTATCTTGTCAAAATAATTACTTACATTCTGTTGCCTTTATCAGTTCTTTGATTCATTAAGTAAATCTAGTCCTATTGCTATTAAAAGAGCTAAATTTTGCTCAGAACTACATAACTGTCCATATTTGCCTAAGGTTTTGTTAGTTTCGTTGAATGGGTAACGAAACATTGCTGTGAAGATCTATTTGACTAAATCGAATTTTTAAAAATATTTTTGACAAACTTCCCTCAAATCAAATTGTAAATGAAATCTTTTCGATTTAGAACTTTGAGAGATGAGATGGTTCGGGGGCCCTCTAAAATGCCTCAAAGGTTTATTCTTTCTCCTTATAAAAAGATACTAAACCAATCAGCTATATTTGATACGTTAAATTATGTGGAAACTGTTGTCACCTTCTTTATGTTGTGTCTATATAAGTATGTGTTCTAAGTGTTCCAGAAGTTAGGTGAAATTCCTGAAGTCATATATGTCCTGGCATAAAATGTTATCTGTCATCAAAATGGAGGCTCAGACTAAAGGAATTGAACACAAGTATCAGAGAAATGCCCTAACTGACCTTCAAGCAAAGGTAGTAGCAACAGAATTTATAAAGACTGTGGCACATGTGAACAAAATCCATTCTGCTTCTGCAAAAATCCTGACCCCTTCTTGCCAGACTTTTGCCATCTTGATATCCTTGTACCAAGGCAAGAGTATGCTACTGAATAACAGAAATTAAATACGTAAACAGTAGTTGCAAACTAAACAGTCAGGGCTATGGGAAAACCAAGATGGCTACTTAGTTCTCGCCAGCTCCCTGGCAAATCTCATTTTCCCCCCTGCATTCCTTCACTCACCATTGTGCATTTAACGTGCATTTAAATAGACATTGGCAGGGAGATCTCTATAAAACAGAAAGAAACAGCCTATCAGTGATGTCTGACCTTTCAGGTCCATAACCCTGGGAAAAACTATTTTTGCCCCAGATGAGTCAGACCTCTTCTCTCTGGACCCTTTGAGCACCTGCAGCTGGATATCATTCAACTGCCACTAAGTATGGTTTATCAGAATGTTCTTTTATTACATATATGCTTTCCAGATGGGTTGAAGCCTTCCCTTGCTACAAGACTGATGACATCACAGGGGCAAAGAAATGATTTTTTTAAATGTGTTTTCTATTTGGGGTATACCTTCCATAATCTCCAGTGATCAAGGCACCCACCTCACTGGGCAAATCATTCAAACCTTAACAAAAATTTCACAAACTCCTTGGAATATCACTGTTACCCTCATGCTTAATCATCAGGCAAAGTCAACATAACTAATGGAAGAACTGGACTCAAAGTGGAACAAGAATTAATTACGTGTAATTGAATGAACTGATGAATATGATTATAGTTTTTATGACTTTTTGTTTAAAATACAATATTACTGATTTTTTAATCTTTTGTTTTCCAAATGCAAGGAATTCTTTTAAAAAGATTTACAGCAGTTTGGTGAATTGGACTTCCTTGGTAGCTCAGCTGGTAAAGAATCCGCCTGCAATACAGGAGATCCTGGTTCTATTCCTGGGTCTGAAAGTTCCCTGGAGAAGGGATAGGCTACCCACTCCAGTATTCTTGGGCTTCCCTAGTGGTTCAGATGGTAAAGAATCCTCCTGCAAGGTGGGAGACCAGGGTTCAATCCCTGGGTTGGGAAGATCCTCTGAAAAAGGAAATGGCAACCCACTCCAGTATTCTTGCCTGGAGAACACCCGTAGAAAGAGGAGCCTGGCCGGCTATAGTCCACAGGGTCGCAAAGAGTGACTAAGTGACTAAACACGGCACGGCATACCTTTCTAAGCAAAAATGAAACGTTCATTTTTCTTCCCACCTGATTGCTCCATAATTCAGAAACTCTTATGAGTATTCTTAACAATATGTTATTTTCTTAACAATATAGTTACATTTGGAAAAGTTTAATAAGAATCTGTTCTCCTTAAAATAGAACACAATTAGAAATATTGGTTATCTTATCCAGGCTTTTGACTGGAAAGTCATATTTGAGAGAGACACACACAGACTCAGATACGACCAAACAATTTGAAAGAACTTGACTTTATTTCATTATTTTTCTTTTTAGCTGCACCATAGCTTGCAGGATCTTAGTTCCCTGACCAGGGATTAAACCCTGATTCTAAACTGAACTCTTGTATGTATGATTCTAGTACTGTTAGTTTCATTGAGGTTTTGTTGTTTACCTGAAATCTGGACTAGATCCTGAAGTGTTCTAATTTCCTCCAATATCTAGCTACAACTCTTTAATGTTTCCAATTTTCTCCCACCCTTTTGACTTGGAATCATTGAGAACTAAAATTGCCCTTTTCCTGATGCCTTGAAAATTGAAGCTAGATGACTTGATACATATTTTAGAGAAACTGCCACAACAGCTCATATTTAAACAATCCTCATGCTTGCTGCTGTATGAGCCACTTAGAAAGTTTTCTTGAACACCTGGTGACATCAAAGACATTTCAAACTGCAAAAGATGCTTCGACCCTGACACCTTGAAATCTTCTTGACTGCATCCTAATGTCAGAAACTATTTTATGACTGGCTCCAAACATTAACCCTTTATTTTCCTTTGTTTTCCTAGAAATGTCTCATTAACTACCTGATTACTTGTACCATAGGCCTAGCTTCTGGAGCCCATCTGCATCACTGCCTCATGAAATGAGGTATAATTGTTCTCCCGAACTGATCTCTTCTCAGAACTAACAATTGCTTCAATGAACTGGTGCTCAGACACTCAGTCGTATCCAACTCTTTGTGATCCCATGGGCTGCAGCCTGCCAGGCTCCTCTGTCTGTGGAATTCTCAAGGCAAGAATACTGGTGTGGAGTGCCATTTTCTACTCCAGTGGCTCTTCCCCAGCCAGCAACTGAACCCACCTCTCTTATGCCTCCTGCATTGGCAGGTGGATTCTTTAACATTAGCACCACCTGGGAAGCCCTCAATAAGCTGGAGGACTCCTCTTACCTGGTCTCTTTCCACAGAGGACGTTCCAGAGGAGGGAACTACTGGGGCCTAGCATAGGCCTCCCCAAAATGTGCATCAGTGGCCTATTGATTATTTTGAATTAAAGTTATGGAAGAAACAGTCAACGCAAGAGGGACACTGTGACCCACATGTCTGTCTCCCTGAAAACAGGAAATAAATTTCTGCATAGAAAGTGCACTCCCTGGAGGTCCAACGGTTAAGAATCTGCACTTCCACTGCTGGGAGCACAGGTTTGACCCCTGGTCAGGGAACTAAGATCCCACATGTCACACATGGCCAAAAAGTAAAAAAATAAATAAATACATAAAATAAACTGGGCCAAGATATTTTTTAAAAAAGAAAGCTATTTAAAAGTGCACTCCCTGTATCTGAAGGTAAAGCACACCCTTATTGCCAAAGGGAGGGAATTTGGGCCAAGAAATCTATATAAGCAAACCTTGTCACTTCTTTAATTTACAACCTGGAGCCCAAACTTTGTTTAGATTCTTCACTAATTGAGCACCCAAAATCTAAGTTTCTTTGTCCAGTTGATTATTCACAAAGGTATTGTTTGTCTAATGAGTAAAAGATGTTGACTTTGGCCACTTTTTAGGTCCCATTTCTGACTTCACTTACATTAAAATGTATTTTTCTCCTGTTAACGTGTGTTATACTAACTTTTTATTAGTTTAATTATTTATTAGTGCAGCCACAAGAACTCAAACAAGAGGTAGAGGGAGAAATTTCCCCCTCCCTGACAGCATCCAGAGAATTCTAGGCAAATACAACCATGATCCCATCCTGCCCCAGACCTTCTATGACTCTCACTGCCAAGGGCAACATCCACCCTTGAGGTGAAGGCCTCCGGACCTGGCCATGATCCTGGCTTCAATCCAACCTACCCAGGACTACAGCAGACCCCTTGCTTCTCTGTAAGGCACATTCTGTCCCTTCATCAATCACTCATTCAAAGCCAACCTCTCTGGTCCTCTTGCCCCCACCCACCAGGGTCTAACAGCTCTCCCAGCTTGCCCCATTTGCCCCTTGGTTCTCCAGACTGACTGAAAATCCCAGAGCTCCCTCAGGGTCCACAAAGGCCTGGTGAGAATGCAGATGGCCAAATGAGCACCAGCCCACGCCTCACTGAAAAACTATTTCCATCACTACTAAGCCTCAGACCTCCTTTCATACCTATCCCTCCAGGAAAATCTGGCCAGCTGCCAGACACACTTTTCCCTACACACAGATCCCCTCCCCCCACCCAGCTACTACCACAAACACTAACTTTCCCTCATCTGTCTCTATGATGCCAAACAAGCCGGCCAAAGTACCAAAGCAAGATGCCCAGTTCTCGGGCTCCACTTTCCTTCCTCCTTCCCTCTATGGTCACTGCCACCCTCCTAAGTCAGACACACAGTTACACCCTTGTCCAAACACCAGATGCCACATTTTGGATGTTTCTCTTTTTTTCTTTTTTTTTGGTCACACCGGTTTCACCAATGGCTCAGCAGTATAGAATTAGGCTGCAATGCAGGAGACACAGGAGACGTGGGTTCAATCTCTGGGTTGGGAAGATCCCCTGGAGGAGGAAATGGCAACCCACCCCAGTATTCTTGCCTGGAAAAAGTCCCGCGGACAGAGGAGTCTGGCAGGCTATGGTCCATGGGGGTCACAAAAGAGTCAGACATGACTGAGCGACTAAGCACTCAGTGCAGCTTGTGGGATCTTAGTTCCACAAGGGACTAAGCTTATGGGATCTAAGATCCCACAAGACCAGGGATCGAACCCAAGCCCCCTGCAGTGAAAGCCTGGAATCCTAACCACTGGACTGCCAGGGAAGTCCCTGGTGTTTCTCACTGTGAAAATAAATAAAGACTAACCAAACGAAAAAAGCAAAACCTACTTATTCTAAGTTTGTTATATAAAGGGAGCTAGCCACTTAAGTTTTGTTTTGTTTTTTTAATTCATGTGTGTTCCCTTTATTTTAAAATATTTTTATTAAAAATAATTTTATTGGCACATAGTTGCTTTACATTGTTTAGTTTCTACCACACCACAAAGTAAATCAGCTATATGTATACATATATCCCCTCTTATTTGGATTTCCTTTCCGTTTAGGTCACTACAGAGCACTGAGTAGAGCTCCTATGCTATACAGTAGATTCTCATTAGTTGTCAGTTTTATACATAGTATCAATAGTGCATGTGTGTCAATCCCCACCTCCCAACCACATATGTTGGCAGAGACTCAAAGGCAGGCAGAGGAATGGGAAAGCTTTATAAGTGGGAAAAAAAAAAAATGGAAGGCTTCAGGAATGCCCTGTTGGCCTGAGAAAACTGTAGGCAAGTTAACTGGAAGCAGAGCATCCTAGGTGATCAGTTAGAGGTGCATATTTGGCTATTTCTGACTGGTCTTAAGTTGGAACAAAAACGAGAGCAGTTGTCAGTTATTAAGTCCTGGTTATTTGAGGTCAACTGTTATATAAATTATTGTTTAACTTCCTGGATTGTCACTAGAGATAGCAATCTGGGTTCCTGCCAGTCTAACTTATAGCAGAATGGCTTCCTGGGTTGTTTATTGTAGATAAGGGGGTTTGTTTCCTGGGCAGGTTGCTGCAGGTTGTGGGTCAGAGTTCTATTTTATGTACAGTCTGCCAATGTCCCTTTATATATTCAGTGTCTCTTAACCTAAACTAAGCCTCCCCCAAACACCATAACTGTGTGTCTAGCTGCTCAAGCTTCAACTCCGCTCAGGGGTCCCTGGAACATCAGAACATGGCCCAAATGTAACTTCTGCTATTTCCAGTCAAAGTTTCTCCTACAATTTCCCTTCTCAGTTGATGGTTCATCCATCCTTCCAGCTGCTAACACCAAATCCATCGAGTCGCTGCTTTTCTTTCTCAGTTTCCATCTCAGAAAATCTGGTCAGCCTCACTTAGAAGATCCACCTAGAATCCCATCGCTTCTCCTACCTGCCATCACCTGCCCTCCTCGCCTGGCCCGCAGTATTGCAGCAGCCACTGGTTGCCTTCCCCACCTTCACCCTCAGCCCACAGTCAGTTTTTCCACTTGGCACCCAGGTGATCCTGTTAGGATGTAAGTCACATCACCTTCCCCCTCCACTCTGGCTTCTGCGGCTCCCAACACTCTCAATATAGACGCCCGGCTTCTCAGCCAGCCATTCCAGGATGACTTCAGCCCACCTGCTCTCTGAACACTCCCAGCTCCATCCTGTACTTGCCCACGACTGGTTCCTATTGCCTGGGAAACCGTTTCCCATCTCATCCACTAGAGTTCAGAAATGGGACCCGCTCTCTACGATCCCTGCTCTGGATTCAGGACCGAAGGCTGGGAGTGACCACTCGCTCCCTCTCAAACCCTCTGGACCCCAGACTCAAAAGCAGAGAGATGAAAAAGACCTCAAGTCGTAGAGCAGTGCCCATCTTTGATCCCCCAGCTCCGGGTACGTGAGGATGAAGGGCTGAGCAGCTGCGGGCCCGAAGCCCATCCACTCACCTGCGCCCTGTCCATCAGCGCCGCCGCCGCCATCGCAGCCCCTGGACGCAGGAGCCCTCGGAGGCGGGTGACCGAGGCGGGTGTCGCGGGCTCAGCGTAGCGCCACGGCGCCTGGCCCCGGGCGAGGTGGAACTTCAGTCTCCTCGGGGTCAAGTGCGCCCAGGGCCGGGTGCCGCGGAGAGAGCGCGGCGCGGCGGGACCCTGGCGGACACCGCGTTCCGAGGGGTCACTGCTAGTTCAAAGGCGCAGAGGAGGGTCCTGGCCTCCCTGTCCTCCCCCTCCCGTCCCGAAAACCGCCTGGGAAGCGGTACCCGTCCAGCCCCAGCCCCAGCCCCGGACCCACGGCTCAGGGCGCACCGACGCAGTCCGGGGAAATGACTAGCTGGGCAGAAACGCAGGAAGTGCCGGCCCCCACCTCCCCGGCCCAAAGAAACGGCTCTCTCCCGGGCTGTCATTGGCCCAGCGCCAGCCGGTGACGCACCGGCACAGCCTCCTGGACAGTGTTTTCTGTCCGGCATCCGGCAAGGCGGGTCAGGGGCAGCAGGGAGGAGCGGGAAGGAGGCGGGCCGGGGAGGAGAGCGGACCTCGCGGCTAGTCGTTGACATTGGCCGGGAGGCACCGCGAGCTTTTCCTCCGTAAGGGGCGATCTCCAGACCTCTGGGACTGCCTAGGGCCAAGTGCCGCCTGCCCTCAGAAGTCTGTAATATGAGACCCACACGTGCCTGTTTGGGTGTAGGCTGGTCTCTTGATCCCCGCAGGCTCCCCGGGACCTAGATTCACTTTGAATAATGAAGATAATATCTAATATACGGGTTCTTTGTGTACTAGCATTTAAAGTTGCTTAGATTCAGTGCTTCGCAAAACGGTAACGGTAGCATCACCTGGGAATTCCTTAAAAACCCAAGTTCTCGGTCAGCAATCTAAACCTTGATTTCTAGTCTTTCCCAATCTGTTGTTTTCCTGTATTTCTTTGCATTGTTCACTTAAGAAGGCTTTCTTATCTCTCCTTGCCATTCTCTGGAACTCTGCATTCAGATGGATATATCTTTCCCTTTCTCCTTTGCCTTTCCTTTCTCTTTCTTTTCTGTTATTTGTAAAGTCCTCTCAGACAACCATTTTGCCTTGTTCCTTTTCTTTTTCTTGGGGATGGTTTTGGTCGCCACGTCCTGTACAATGTTACGAACCTCTCCATATTTCTTCAGGCACTCTGTCTACCAGATCTAATCCCTTGAATATGCCTGTCACCTCCATTACATAATCATAAGGGACTCGATCTAGGTCATACCTGAATGGCCTTAAATCCTTCAAGTTAAGCCTGAATTTCGCAATAAGGAGCTGATAATCTGAGCCACAGTTAGCTCCAGGTTTTGTTTTTGCTGACTATATAGAGCTTCCCCATCTTTGGCTGCAAAGAATATAATCAATCTGATTTTGGTATTGACCATCTGGTGATGTCCATATGTAAAGTCGTCTCTTGTGATGTTGGAAGAGAGTGTTTGCTATGATCAGTGTGTTCTCTTGGCAAAATTCTGTTAGACTTTGCCTTGCTTCATTTTGTACCCCACAGTGAAACTTACTTGTTATTCCAGGTGTCTCTAGACTTCCTACGTTTGCATTCCAATCCACTATGATGAAAAGGACATCTTTTTTTCTTGGTGTTAATTCCAGAAGGTGTTGTAGGTCTTCATAGAACCTTTCGGCTTCAGCTTCTTTGGCATTAATGGTGGGGCATAGACTTGGATTACTATGATGTTGAATGCCTTGGAAACTTGGCATTACTTGGATTACTTGGCATTACTTGGATTACTTGGATGTTGATAATATGATGTTGAATGCCTTGGAAATGAACCAAGATCATTCTGTCATTTTTGAGATTGCATCCAGGTACTGCATTTTAGATTTTTTTGTTGCTTATGAAGGCTACTCCATTTCTTCTAAAAGATTCTTGCCCTCAGTAGTAGATATATGGCCATCTGAATTAAATTCGCCCTTTTCTATCCATTTTAGTTCACTGATTCCTAAAATGCCGATGTTCACTTTTGTAATCTCCTGCTTGACCGTGTTCAGTTTACCTTGATTCCTGGACTTAACATTCCTTTATGATCCTTTTAATGACCATGGGGTCAGTAGTGAATAGTCTCTCCTTCATTTCTGAATTAGTAATCTGTGTCTTTTTTGTTTGTTTTTTTAGTTTGTTAATTTTGATGGACAGAATGGTGTCCCCCTGCACCCAAAATTTACATGTTGAAGCTCTGGACCCCAAAGTGACTGTATTGAGAGATAGGGCTGTTAGGGAGATAATTAAGATTAAATGAGGTCATAGAGGTGGAGCCCTAACCTGATAGGATCTGTGTTCTTATTAGAAGAGAAAGAGACACCAGAGATAACTTTCTTTCCACAAGCACATGGAAGAAATACCTTGTGAGAAAACAGCAGGGAGGAAGTCATCTCCAAGTCAGGAAGGGAAGTCTCACCAGAAGCCAGCTCTGATGGCTGCTTGGTCTTGGGCTTTGAGCCTCCAGAACTAAGAGAAAATAACTTTCTCTTAGTTCTGAGAAAATAAACTCTGTCCTGAACGGAGAAAATAAATTTCTGTTCTTTAGGTCACTCACTCTGTGTTAGTTTGGCATGGCAACACGAGCAGACTAATAAAGTTTGCCTAGCTGTCAATCTTGTCAATCTTTTCAAAAGAGCCAGCTTTTAGTTTTGTTGATTTTGTCTATTAATTTTGTTTTCAATTTCACTGATTTCTGCCCTTTTTTTTTTTCTGCTTACTTCACTTTTTTTTAAGCCAGACAGAGTCATTCCTTTTTTAAAAATATATATATTTAATTAGAGGATAATTGCTTTACAATGTTGTGTTGGTTTCTGCCATACAGCAACATGAATCAGTCATAGGTATGCCCATATCCTCTCCCTCTTGAACTTCCCTCCTATTAAAAAAAAAATTTATTTTATTTGTTTATTTGGCTTCGCTGGGTCTTCATTGTGGTGTGCAGGCTTCTCTTGTTGTGGAGCACAGGCTCCAGGCACGCAGACCCATGGGCTCAGTAGTTGTGGTACACAAGTTGAGCTGCTCCATGGTGTGTGGGATCTTCCTGAACCAGGGATCAAACCTGTATCTCCTGCATTGGTAGACAGATTCTTAACCACTGGACCGCCAGGGAGGTCCCATTCTTCTGCTTACTTTGCTTTTGATATTTTTTTTTATCCCTAAGGTGAAAGCTAAACTGACTTTTAAGTATGTGTTTATTTAAGTATCTTAAATATATATCTTAAGATATTTAAGTATCTAATGTATAAATTCAATGTTATAAAATTTTAAGCACTGCTTTCAATGTATCCCACAAATTTTGATGTATTGCTATTTTCATTTAGTTCAAAGTATATTTTAGCTTCTCTTGAGACATCCTTTCTAATCTGCATGTTACTTAAAATTGCATTGTTTAATCTCTAATTATTTGAGAATTTTTCCAACTATCTTTCTGTTGATGACTTCAAGTTAAATTCTATTGTGGTCTGAGGGCATACATTGCATGATTTCTCTTTAAATTTGAGTCTTTAAAATTTTTAAACTCTGTTTTATGGCCCAGGATGTGATCTATCTTGGTTGTTTGGAAGCTTGAAAAGAATGTGTATTCTACTCATGAATTTGTTTTTTAGGTTTATCATGATTTATTTCATTATCAGTCTTACAAGTTGCTGAGGTTGGGCAAAGCCAGGATAGTTGATAGCATGCACTTTGAGTTCTGATGTGTGTTTTCCAACACCACCAAGCCATTTTCCAGTTCTCAGCAGACTCTGATTAGGTGCTCTACACATTTAGCTCAATTCTGACACTGTCTACCTGGAGATAACATCAAATCCCACAGGTTAGGGGTTCAGACTCACAAGACTGCCCCCACTTCAGACACCAATCTGTGAGTCCAAATTGTCCCCTGTGCTTCTAACCAACTGACTATAAATCAGAAGTTACAACTCCCTACTTGGATTTGAGCATCTGTTAGAATGGCTCATGGAACTCACACATTTACTGATGTGTCCCATGAGTGCGTACTAAGTTGCTTCAGTTGTGTCTGACTCTTTGCGACCCCATGGACTATAGACCGCCAGTCTCCTCTGTCCATGGGATTCTTCAGGCAAGAATACTAGAGTAGGCTGCCATGCCCTCCTCCAGGTGATCTTCCTGAACCAGGGGTTGAAGCCACATCTCTCATGTGTCCTGCATTAACATGTGGCTTCTTTACCCCTAGTGCCACCTGGGAAACTTACTTATATGTCTCAGTTTATTACAAAAGCTATTAGAAAGGCTACAGATGAACAGCCAGGTGAAGAGATACACAGAGTGAGGTCTGGAAGTGTCCCAAGTGCAGGAGCTTCTGTTCCTATGAAATTGGAATGTGACACCTTCCTGGCAGGTGGATGAGTTCACCCACCTGGAATTTCATCAAATATTGTTGTTCAAGAGTTTCTATAGAGTTTAGTCTGTACCCGCCAAGATACCACCACGTCCCCTCAGTTTTCCTTCCCAGAGGTTGATGGATGGAGCTGAAGTTTTCAACCTTAAATCATTTATCTTTCTGCTGATCAGTACCATCCTAAGCCTTTGTAGGGAACTTACCTTAAGTCACCTAGTTAGCAGAAACTCAGGTGTGCTCAAAAGGGTCTCCTTAGCTCCAAAATCACTGGGGATGGTGACTGCAGCCATGAAATTAAAAGACGCTTACTCCTTGGAGGGAAAGTTATCACCAACCTAGACAGCATGTTAAAAAGCAGAGACATTACTTTGCCAACAAAGGTCTGTCTAATCAAGGGTATGGTTTTTCCAGTAGTTATATATGGATGTGACAGTTGAACTATAATGAAAGCTGAGGGCCGAAGAATTGATGCTTTTGAGCTGTGGTATTGGAGAAGACTCCTGAGAGTCCCTTGGACAGCAAGGAGATCCTGCCAGTCCATCCTAAAGGAAATCAGTCCTGAATATTCATTGGAAGGATTGATGCTGAAGCTGAAACTCCAGTACTTTGGCCACCTGATGCGAAGGGCTGACTCATTTGAAAAGACCCTGATGCTGGGAAAGATTGAAGGTGGAAGAACAAGGGGACAACAGAGGATGAGATGGTTGGATGGCATCACCAATTCAATAGACATGAGTTTGAGTAAACTCCGGGAGTTGGTGATGGACAGGGAAGCCTGGTGTGCTGCAGTCCATGGGGTCGCAAAGAGTTGAACACAACTGAGCGACTGAACTGAACTGAACTGAACTGAACTGATGAATAACAAAGATAATTCCATCACTCAGGAAATTCCAAGGGCTTTGGAAGCTTTTTACAGGAACCAGAGACAAAGACCAAATGTATTTCTTATTATATAAAACCACAGTACCTTTGGTATGATGTGGGGAAAATGACCCTTTACCTCTATGTTCTTCTTCCCCAAATCCCATCAACTCAATCTAATAATGAGAAAATCACAAGATAAATTCTCACAGAGGCACAACCTACACTACACCTGACCAGTACTACTCAAAACTGTTAAGGTCATCAAAAACAACAGAAATGAGTTATTGTCATGGCTAAGAAGAGCTTAGGGAGACATGACAGCTAAATGTAATGTGGTATTCTGGATAGAAGTCTGATACACAAAAAGTACATTGTATTAGAAATAGGAAATCTGAGTAAACCATGGGCTTCAGTCAGTAATAGTATATCAATAATGGCTCATTCACTGTAACAAGCATACCATATAACATAAGATGCTATGTGTGCGGGGAAGAAGTATAGGGAAATCTCCTGTATACCTGTTCATTTTTTCCTGTAAATCTAAAACTATTCTAAAAAACATAAAACTTATTATTAATTACAAATAAATCAGAGCGCTCTTGGAGTTTACAAGAGTGATTGTGGACAGAGGATATTCCAAGAACACTGTAGGGGTAAAGGATCTGATTAACAGCGCTGTTGTTTGCAAGTAGGGGAATTGAAACTTGCAGATATGAACACTTTCAATAACGTTTAAGATTAACCTTTGGGTTTTTGTTGTTTTTTTAAGTATTTTTTATTTGTCTGTGCTGGGTCTTAGTTGCAGCATGTGGGATCTAGTAATAGTCCCTTGACCAGGGGTTGAATCTGGGTCCCTTGCATCTGGAGCACAGAGTCTTAGCCACTGGACCACCAAGGGAAGTTCCTCAAGGTTAATCTCTGATAGTGCCATTTCCAGGGAATCAAATCTCCAGTTTCTATTTATGGACTAGTTTAGATGGGAGGACAGGCGGAAAAGCAACATTAATTTGATGATAAGTATCAGTAAATGGATAACTTAATGAGTTCATTTTAATAGTTAGGAAGTCTGAACTGACCAAAGTGGTATGTGTATGGAATGCTCGTGTATCTTCCAGTAATCATCTCATAGAGCAAGAGCTGATGTGGCCTTGTTGGTGAGGATCAGTTATCAAAGTCAGGAAACACCTTGGGCTATGAAAGGCAGGTTACTCTAATAAGAGTTTTGCAACTTTTTTTTTTCAATTAAAAATTTTTTCCTTAAAGTATTCAATTTAAATTTAATAATCTACTTGCACACTCAACAGAAAGGGCAGGAGAAATTCCCAAGTGGGGAAAAATCTCTGTAATAAAAATTAATCAATAGTAGTAATGGTGGTCCTTTTACATGGGAAAGTTTTGATCCAATGGGAGACCTGTGAATAACGATAAAGACATATCTATAACTGTAAGATAAAGGGAGTTCAGTTCAGTTCAGTCGCTCAGTTGTGTCCGACTCTTTGCAACCCCATGAATTGCAGAATGCCAGGCCTCCCTGTCCATCACCAACTCCCGGAGTTTACGCAAACTCATGTCCATCGAGTGGTTGATGCCATCCAGCCATCTCATCCTCTGTTGTCCCCTTCTCCTCCTGCCCCCAATCCCTCCCAGCATCAGGGTCTTTTCCAATGAGTCAACTCTTTGCATCAGGTGGTCAGAGTATTGGAGTTTCAACTTCAGCATCAATCCTTCCAATGAACACCCAGGATTGATCTTTAGGATGGACTGGTTGGATCTCCTTGCAGTCCAAGGGACTCTCAAGAGTCTTCTCTAGCACCACAGTTCAAAAGCATCAATTCTTCAGCGCTCAGCTTTCTTCACAGTCCAACTCTCACATCCATACATGACCACTGGAAAAACCATAGCCTTGACTAGACGGACCTTTGTTGGCAAAGTAATATCTCTGCTTTTTAATATTCTGTCTAGGTTGGTCATAACTTTCCTTCCAAGGAGTAAGCGTCTTTTAACTTCATGGCTGCAATCACCATCTGCAGTGATTTTGGAGCCCCTAAAAATAAAGTCTGACACTGTTTCCCCTTCTGTTTCCCATGAAGTGATGGGACCAGATGCCATGATCTTAGTTTTCTGAATGTTGAGCTTTAAGCCAACTTTTTCACTCTCCTCTTTCACTTGTAGCAAGAGGCTTTTTAGTTCCTCTTCACTTTCTGCCATAAGGGTGGTGTCATCTGCATATCTGTGGTTATTGATATTTCTCCCAGCAGTCTTGATTCTAGCTTGTGTTTCCTCCAGCCCAGCGTTTCTCATGATGTGCAAATTTGGCCTTGAAGTACAGAATGAAGCAGTGCAAAGGCTAATAGAGTTTTGCCAAGAGAATGCACTGGTCATAGCAAACACCCTCTTCCAACAACACAAGAGAAGGCTCTACACATGGACATTACAAGATGGTCAACACCGAAATCAGATTGATTATATTCTTTGCAGCCAAAAATGGAGAAGCTCTATACAGTCAGCAAAGACAAGACCGAGAGCTGACTGTGGCTCAGATCATGAACTCCTTATTGCCAAATTCAGACTTAAATTGAAGAAAGTAGGGAAAACCACTAGACCATTCAGATATGACCTAAATCAAATCCCTTATGATTATACAGTGAAAGTGAGAAATAGATTTAAGGGACTAGATCTGATAGAGAGCCTGATGAACTATGGATGGTGGTTCGTGACATTGTACAGGAGACAGGGATCAAGACCATCCCCATGGAAAAGATGCAAAAAAGCAAGATGACTGTCTGAGGAGGCCTTACAAATAGCTGTGAATAGAAGAGAAGTGAAAAGCAAAGGAGAAGGGGGTTAATAAAATCAAATTGCCAATGGAGAAAGAAGTCCTGCCCAATATGACTCTCTTCCATGCCCACCTTTCTCACCTGTTTTTGATAGGTGAGGCAAATGGATACCATTTGTTTCAGGGAAGAGGTAAAAATTTCTCACTGATGCCAGTTGAGGAACTGATCTGGTTTTTCTTTCTCATTTTGCCAAACCCATAGACTAAATTTCAGGCAAGGGATTAAGGAGACACCAAATGGCCATCTGGGTGGCTCCAAAGCTTATCAGAATGAATAAAACATCCAGGTGTTTCACTTAGCTTTTTAGTCTTAGGAGCTTTGAACTGGGAGGCTTTTTTAAAAATTTTATTTTATTGAGGTATAGTTGATTTATAATGTGCTAATTTCTAATGTATTGGAAAGTGATTCAGAGAAGTCTATGTCTATATTCTTTTCCATTATCACTTATCACAAGACACTGAATATAGTTCCCTGTGCCATACAGTTCCCTGTGCTATACAGTAGGATCTTGTTGTTTATCTATCCTATATATCTGCATCTGCTAACCCCAAACTCCCACTCCATCCCTTCCCCCACCTGCCCCCTGGGCAACTACACATCTGTTCTCTTTATCTGTGAATCTCTTTCTGTTTCATAGATACATTCATTTGTATAATATTTTAGATTCTACATTTAAGTGATATCATATGGTATTTGTCTTTCTCATCTGACTTGCTTCACTTAGTATGATAATCTCTAGGCCCATCCATGTTGCTTCAGATAGCATTATTTCATTCTTTTTAAAAATGTGAACATTTAAAAAAAATTTTTTTTAACATTTAAAATTTTTATGACGTCATACAAAGACTACCCTAAAGCTGAGATTAATTTTTAAAAATGCTCTTCCATACTTATGGTATTTTATGGTTTCTGTGCCTTATGGTTAGGCCTTGGTGTCATTTGAAATGGACCCTGATTTGTGAAGAGGGCTCTGTATGTCTTCTCCTCCTCTGTAGCTCTGCTTCCTAAGACAGTGTCTGAAACATAGTAATACTCAATAAATATTTGTTGAATGGATGAAAAAATTAGCACTCAGGTCCTTCAACATGTCCTCCCCTGAAACCATTATTTTCCCTTGCCTGTGTTGCTTTATTGCATCTCAAAGACCTATGTACTGCATGCCTCCCATTTCTCTTATTTCTCACAGGGAAACTCAGAGTATTTCTCTGTGGAGCAACAAGCACTGAAACTTCTCAGAAGATGAGAAAACTGCCGGCATCCTCTCTCTTCAGGTAAGAGCCTCCAGCAGGGAAGACACCCCAGCTCTGACTGCAGCTGTCTGCAATACTGTGTCAGTGTGGTGGTTACCTACCGAGTCTTGCTGAATCCTTTTTCATAATGTGGGATGGTAACCAGTTGGTAACTAGAGTATGTCTAGCTCCAGAATACAGAAAACACCTTCTATGTCCGGTTCTTAAAACCATCACACATGTGAACCCCAAAGTCCTGGGGAAATACTCTAGTATTTGAGAACCAAAGTAAATCTGTTTTTCTGGGTCTGCAGTGCTTGATTCTGGTTTACAGAATCCAAATTGGAAAAGTGATGTGTGATGACAAAATGAAAGATCGGGGGTATGAAGGTAGGGAAAACAACTTGTGTTGTCACACACTATAAGTACATAGATGTGGGACCAGAGAGAGAGCAAAGGGCGATCCAGCAGAAATACTCAAGTGGCCCCAGTTTCATGTTTTGCTGCAAGTTGTTCTTCTCCCAGTAAAACTCAGTCCAGAAATCCACTTCTGCTCCTCCTGCCCTCTAGCTTGCTCCAATCAACCATTCCTCAATCAGGGAATTCCCTTGTGGTCCAGCGGTTAAGACTCCATGCTCTTCCACTGCAAAGCGCATGGACTCCTTCCCTTATTGGGAAACTAAGATCCCACATGCCATGGGTGGGGCCAAAAAAATCTTCAGTCAGGGGAGGAACAAATTAGGATATTGGGATTAACACACACACATGACTATATATAAAATAGGTAATCAACAAGAACCTATTGTATAGCTCGGGACTCTACTCAATATTCTATAATAACCTATATGGAAAAGAATCTGAAAAATAATGGTTATGTGTATATTTGAATCACTTTGCTGTACAGCTGAAACTAACATAGCATTGTAAATCATCTATACTCTAATATACTCCAATAGTCAAAGCTATGGTTTTTCCAGTAAAGTACAGATGTGAGAGTTGGACCAGGAAGAAGGCTGAGTGCTGAAGAATTGATACTTTTGAATTGTAGCATAGAGAAGACTCTTAAGAGTCCCTTGACAGCAAGGGACTAGTCAATCCTAAAGGAAATCAATCCTGAATTTTCATCGGAAGGACTGATGCTGAAGCTCCAATACTTTGGTCACCAGATGGGAAGAGACACTGATACTGGGAAACACTGAGGGCAGAAGGAGAAGGGGGCAAGAGAGCATGAGTTGCTTGGATGGCATCATTGACTCAATGGACATGAGTTTGAGCAAACTCAAGGAGACAGTGAAGGACAGGGAAGCCTAGTGTGCTGCAGTCCTTAGGGTCCCAAAGAGTCGAACATGACTTGGTGACTGAACAGCAACGACATAACTCCAATATAAAATAAAAATTGAATTAAAAAAATAAAGAGTTTTGATCTTGGTGAGGCAGCAATGAGCAGTGGCGTGAAGCAAGATCTTAATTCTCTGCCCGGGAATCAAACCTGGGTTGCTGGGGTGAGAACCAGGAATCTTAGCCACCAGACCTGCAAGGGCTAGAGGCTAGAAGCTATTATTCTCTAGACCTTTGCCCCCAGTGAAAAGTACATTTATCATGGAGGCAGAGACTGTAAATGCAGATGTGTGCAATGTGTGCTCAGTCATTTCAGTCATGTCCAACTCTTTGTGACAATATGGACTGTAGCCTGCCAGGCTCCTGTGTCCATGGAATTCTCCAGGCAAGAATACTGGAGTGGGTGGCTCTCCTCGAGGGGATCTTCCCAACCCAGAAATCAGTGTCTCCTGTGGTTCCTGTACTGCAGGCATATTCTTTACGGCTGAGCCACTGGGGCAGCCTTATAAATGCAGGTACAAAGTTTATTATTATATACATAGCAAAACAACAAGCAGGAGAGCACCTAGAGAAGCAGTTTGTTTAGTTAACATAGAAGCAAGACAGAGATACACACCCGAAGAGAAAGAGTGTGGGAGTCCCCCCTAGTGAGGTGGAGCACAGTAAAGAGGTGGCTAAGTCATTTATATAGGACAGTGCTTCCTCCTTCAGGGCAATTATTTTCCACAACTGACGTGTCCCTGGAGTGGGCACACACACCCTCAGCCAAGATGGATCTTGAAGTGAAGGCTTGTGGGAGGAACAAGACTCATTATGGCCTGGAATTCTTCCCTGATGTTTGACCCACAAGTAGCCTTTCTGTGCGTGTGTAGTGTCTCCCTTGTCCCAAAAGACAGGGGAGCAGATATCCCTTAATCCTTTACTCAAACAAAGTTTTGCCCCTCTTTGTCCTTGCCATGACTATTATCTTGTCTATTGCCATGACTATTACCTTAAGGTGTTTACAAGAGACAAACACTGGCTATTTACCCTGTTTCTGTTGTTACTTCCATTTCAGAGTGCAAACAGGAAGCTAATTGTAAATGCCTTAACTGGAGCCCACCTATCTCTTGGCTCAAGAAAATGCAAACAGTTGTTAAGTATCCAGTCCAAGCCCACTTCCTGGTGCCCCATGAAATGTAAACAAGAGGCCAGTTGTAAATGTCTAACCTGGAGCTCATCTATCTCCTACATCAATTCCTCCATCAATTATACTCGGTAAGACCTCTCCTCAGATTGCAACATTGAGAAGCAAAAATGACATCTGTCCTGAGGATCCCAGTTCAGAACCGCCAGAGAACAAGAGACAGGAACTCAAGAGAGAGAAAGTTCATGACTCAGAGGAAGTGGTTCTTCCTGCCACAGGAAGAGTCGGCATATCCTGAGGAAACCACAGGTTTTGCAGAGCCTGAGCTCTGCCTGGTCCAGATGGAGAAGACTCGATTTGCAGTATTCAGGGTGGAACCTGTGTCTGAGGCCTTGCCTGTTTCAGACAGAATCTGACCTAGGCCCCAGAGAGGAGATTTGGTGGGTGGTGCACCCAGTCAGTTGCTCCAAGTTAAGCTCAGCAAACCAGAGATCAATCCAGTCAATGCTAAAGTAAATCAGTCCTGAATGTTCATTGGAAGGACTGATGCTGAAGCTGAAACTCCAATACTTTGGCCACCTGCGAAGAACTGACTCATTGGAAAAGACCTTGATGCTGGGAAATATTGAAGGCAGGAAGAGAAGGGGATGAAAGAGGTTGAGATGGTTGGATGGCATCACCGACTCGATGGACATGAGTTTGAGCAAGCTCCAGGAGTTGGTGATTGACATGGAAACCTGGCGTGCTGCAGTCCATGGGGTCGCAAAGAGTCGGACACAATTGAGTGACTGGACTGAACTGAACCGTGGCTCAGCAAACACAGGTACCGGTACCAAGAAAAAAGCCAGAAGCCAGTGTGGGACTGAAATACTGCCTTCACTTGAACACAGGCTGGCACACTGGGCTGAGAACCCTGTTGTGTGTGTGTCGGGGGGAGGCGAGGGAGTACAAGCACGCGTTCAACTTGCACGTGACTGGGGATCCTGATAAGGAGATGACACATGAGCGGCTACTTGTTACCAGTGGCTGCATAACAAGTTATCTCTCAGCTTAGCAGCTCAGAGCAACACACACCTATTATGTCCCAGTTTCTGTGGGACAGGCGTCCAGGCAAGGGCTTAGCTGGGGCGCCTCCTCAGACTCTCTCTCGAGGCTGCAAGCAAGGTGCCAGCCACCTGGTGCCTCACCTCATGGCTCAACCGGGAAGGAGACACTTACAAGTTCATGTCTTCCCTCACAGGCTGTAGACCAGAGGCTGCCCTCGGGTCCTCCTCTTCCCCACCCCAGCAGCATGCGTCATCAATGTGTGCAAGTCAAGGGGGGCCATTGGAGAGTCTGCTACTAAGAAAGAAGTCACAGTCTTTTGTAACCTAATCGTTCCGTCAGCTTTGCCATAGTCTTTTGGTAAGCAAGTCATGAAATCAGGAGGATGTCACTCAAAGAAGGAGATTACACAGGTGCACCAGTAAAAGGAGGTGGGGGTCATTGGAGGCCCTTGAAGAAAGGCTGCCTCCCACAAGTGGAGAAATACTTGCAGAAAAATACCTAAAACTATAAAAGGCAGGGGAACCAGAGATCAAACTGCCAACATCTGCTGGATCATCGAAAAAGCAAGAGAGTTCCAGAAAAACATCTATTTCTGCTTTATTGACTATGCCAAAGCCTTTGACTGTGTGGATCCCAATAAACTGTGGAAAATTCTTCAAGAGATGGGAGTACCAGACCACCTGACCTGCCTCTTGAGAAACCTATATACAGGTTAGGAAGCAACAGTAAGAACTGGACATGGAACAACAGACTGGTTCCAAATAAGAAAAGGAGTACGTCAAGGCTGTATATTGTCACCCTACTTATTTAACTTATATGCAGAGTACATCATGAGAAACGCTGGGCTGGAGGAAGCACAAGCTGGAATCAAGATTGCCGGGAGAAATATCAATAACCTCAGATATGTAGATGACACCACCCTTATGGCAGAAAGTGAAGAGGAACTAAAGAGTCTCTTGATGAAAGTGAAAGAGGAGAGTGAAAAAGTTGGCTTAAAGCTCAACATTCAGAAAACTAAGATCATGGCATCTGGTCCCATCACTTCATGGCAAACAGATGGGGAAACAGTGTCAGACTTCATTTTTCTGGGCTTCAAAATCACTGCAGATAGTGATTGTGGCCATGAAATTAAAAGATGCTTGCTCCTTGGAAGGAAAGTTATGACCAACCTAGACAGCATATTAAAGACCAGAGACATTACTTTGCCAACAAAGGTCCATCTAGTCAAGGCTATGATCTTTCCAGTGGTCATGTATGGATGTGAGAGTTGGGCTATAAAGAAAGCTGAGCGCAGAATTGATGCTTTTGAACTGTGGTGTTGAGGAAGACTCTTGAGAGTCCCTTGGACTGCAAGGAGATCCAACCAGTTCATCCTAAAGGAAATTAGTCCTGAATATTCATTGGAAGGACTGATGCTGAAGCTGAAATTCCAATACTTTGGCCACCTGATGCAAAGAGCTGACTCATTGGAAAAGACCCTGATGCTGGGAAAGATTTCAGGCAGGAGGAGAAGGGGATGACAGAGGATGAGAGGGTTGGATGGCATCACCAACACAATGGACATGGGTTTGGGTGGACTCCAGGAGTTGATGATGGACAGGGAGGCCTGGCGTGCTGCGGTTCATGGGGTCGCAAAGAGTCAGACATGACTGAGCGACTGAATTGACTAAACTGATACTTCCCTCTGGGTCTAGACTGTTCTTGAGGAATATTTAAGAAAACAGCTTTTTTTTTTTTTAGAAAACAATAAAATCACTTTAATTTGCTACTTTTCATTTTGAAAGATCATTGCAGTATCATTTGTAAAATTCAGCCAGGAAAGATGCCCCAGGATGGCTGAGTCCTAGGGACCACTGAAAACCGTCACCCCAGCGTGTGTTCAGGGGTGGGGAGTGGGTGGGGACTGACCGTCCTGGCGCTGCTTCTTGCTTGCACCCGACCTGATTCCAAGCTAAGACAAGATGAGCTGGGGGGAGGCTAGGGAGGTGTCAGATTCCTCTGTGATGAAGGCACCTGGTGGTGACTAATAACTGAGGTATCAGAGCACACCCCCCCCAACTCCCCTCAGCTCCAGATTCGGGTTCAGGTCTGTGAGTCCCAAGGAGAGGCCACACCTGGGCTGATGCTGGCCCTGGCCATGGTCTGTGGAGGGACCATTAGTCCTGATGCTGAAAAGTGACACGAGGCCGCAGTGTTTTAAATGAATTAAAAGGCAGAGAGGAAACTTCTTTGAAAAAATTTAGGGCTGATTTCCTAATAGTTTATAAGCACTGAACTTAATTTATCATGATACTTACTGCCTTTTAAAAATAGTAACTAACAGGGACTTCTCTGACAGCTTCTCTGACAGCTCAGTTGGTAAAGAATCCGCCTGCAATGCAGGAGACCCCAGTTCAATTCCTGGGTCAGGAAGATCCCCTGGAGAAGGGATAGACTACCCGCTCCAACATTCTTGGACTTCCCTTGTGGCTCAGCTGGTAAAGAATCCGCCTGCAATGCAGGAGACCTGGGTTCGAACCCTGAGTTGGGAAGATCCCCTGGAGAAGGGAAAGGCTACCCCCTCCAGTATTCTGGCCTAGAGAATTCCATGGACTGTATAGTCCATGGGGTCACAAAGAGTTGGACACGACTCAGCAACTTTCACTTCAGAAACTTATCTGGTGGTCTAGTGACTAATTATCCACATTCCAGTGCAGGGGACACAGGTTCTACCCCTGGTTGGGAAACTAAGATCCCAACATGCTGTGGGGCGACTAAGCCGTTGAGTCACAAGTACTGAAGCCCATGGGCTCTAGAGCCCATGCTCCGAAACAAGAGAAGCCTGAACACCAGAACTAGACAGATACCCCCAGGCACTGCAACTAGAGAGGCCTGAGCACCACAACAAAGACCCAGTGCAACCAAATAAATTTAAAAATTTTTAAAGCTAAACATGATTAAAATAGTAACTAATGGAAAATAGTTAACTTACCTATGGTTAATCAAAGCCAGAGGCTCCTCATCCCCAACTGACACCCAGTCACATTCAGCATATTGTCCTTGAGTGAGAGTCTGAGGGCATTTCAGTGACCTATTGCCCAGTAACAATAAGCTAAAATTCAGTGATTTAAAACAACATTAATTTTACTCCCAGGTCTCAGTGGGAGCAGTTCGTGTCTGGAGTGACTTGAAGATAGGGAGCTGAAGGGACTTCCCTGGCAGGCCAGTGGATAGGACTCTGTGCTTTCACTGCCACATGTGCATGCCAAGTTGCTTCAGTCATGTCTGACTCTTTGCAACCCCATGGACTGTAGCCTGCCAGGCTCCTCTGTCCACGAGATTCTCCAGGAAAGAATACTGGAGTGGGTTGCTGTGCCCTCCTCCAGGGGATTCTCCTGACCCAAGGATCGAACCCCTATCTCTTAAGTCACCTGCAATGGTAGGAGAGTTCTTTACCACTAGCACCACCTGGGAAGCCCATGGGGATGGCCAAAAAAAAAAAGGGAGCTGGAGTTTTTGCAGGCTCTCTTACTGACATGTCTGCAACTGATGCTGGCTCTCAGCAGGGTCTGTGGCCAGGACACCTAGAGGGGGCCCTTCCAGGTGGCTACTTGGGCTTCCTCACAGCATGGTGCCTGGGTTCCAAAGATGAGCACTCTGAGGGAACAAGCCAGGCGGGTATATCACCTTTTATGACTTAGCCTCGAAAGTCACCTAGTACCACTCCCACCCTAGTCTTAAGTCTGCTAGCTTCAAGGGGAGGGAGCTTAGATCCCATATCATGGTGGAGGAGCCTCAAGATCGTATCATAAGAAGTGTACTTAGAAAAAAAAAAAAAGAAGTGTACTTAGGATGGAATTCATCTTTGGAAAAATGCAATCTGCCACAGAGAGCAAACTAGCCCCCTGGCCCATCCTAGAGTTTCATGAGTGTCAGTGACAACACACATCATAAGGTGGAAAGGAGTGTGCAGTTGTGGAGAAAGAAGACAGCAGGTATAACCATGATAAATGAGAAGTACAATCCCTTCTGCCTCTTCTGCCATTGTATTGGAGGTTAAGAACAAATCCATCTGGGAACTTCCCCGGTGGTCCAGTGGCTAAGACTCTGAGCTCCCAGTGCAGAGGCCTGGGTTCAATCCCTGGTCGTGGAACTAGATCCCATATGCCACAACTAAAGATCCTGTATGCCGCAAGTAAAACATTCCACATGTTGCAACTATGACCCTGTGCCTCCAGATAAATTGTTGTTCAGTCGCCAAGTCATCTGTGACTCTTTGTGGCTTTTTCACAAATAAACAAAATAAATTTTAAAAAGAAAGAAAAGAGCAGATCCATTGGCCTGGAACAGAAAAGAGGGACTGTGCATAATTGTGGGCTTGAGTTTCTTATTTGGCCTGTTATTGCAAAGCCTATAAAATTATCTGTATTACTTTTGTATTGAAGCTAACATATTACCACAAATTTAGCAACTTAAACAATACCCATTTATTACTTCACAGTTTTGCAAGCCAGGAGTCCAGGGTGAGTAGTCTAGGCAGGTTTGTATTCAAGTTATTGCAAGGCTGAAATGAAAATGTCAGTGGCTGGGCTCTGGGGAAGGATCTGCAGAGCTCAAGAAATTGTATTTGTTAGGCAGGTTTTCAACATCATCTGGTCTTCTCTTGCTAGGTGCTGCTAGGGGGTTTCTGACCACCAGATGGCGCAAGAACCACAGTTCCTGGGGCATGGAAGCGGGGAGGGGGGAAGGCGCGGGCCTGCGTTCCGGCTCCTTTCTGCCGCCTTGATAGAGTTTCCAGCAGCATCTGGGAACTTGATAGAAAGTCAGAAGCTCAGGCCCCAAATTCAGACCCACTAAATCAAACTCTGCGTTCTGTCAGGTAAATTGTGTTCACATTGAAGTTTGAGAGGCACTCCAGCGCAGTGCTTCTCAACCTCAACTGCATGTTGGAATCACCCCAGAAGCTGTAAAAACCCTTTGATGGAGGGGTACCACCCCCCACCCCCCATCCCAGGAGTTCTGGTTATAACGGCCCTGAGGTCTGGACTGGTGAAAGTTCCCTGAGGATCTCAATGCGCAGCCAAGGTTGAGAATTGCTGCAGTTCATTCCACACTCTTAAGAACCCTGGGCCTGCAGTGTCGTCCACCTGGGTGTAGACGTTGGAGGAGGACATACCCACCCTTGGGGATCTCCCAGGATGAGGCCTTTGTTTTCAAAGTGCTTCAGAGACCCAGGTCAAACCATCGGCTTCTCAGGCAGAAATCCTACCCCCGCCCCCACTCCACCGCACTGTGCTTGGTGATGATATTCCCTGGTGATGGCGCCTCCTAATCTCGCCCGGGGACTTCTTGAGAGCAGCACGTGTGTTGTTTCCCTCCTGCGGAGTGTTTGCTCAATGAAGCACCCTCCACAATTGCTAAGGTAAGCTGGGCAGATCTCCCCACTGGAGGTGGAACAGGTGAGTCCAGCTTCAAGAAAGAAGTTGCCTGGAGGGTAAAGGAACTTGGCAGTGTTAGGATGGACTTTTAAAATATTTTTTCTTCCCCATTTACATAGAGCTTGACAGTCCAGTGTACTTTTATGTACATCCTTTCATTTTCACAGTACCCATCTGTGTTGTTAGAGTTGATTAACAGTAGTGGAAAACCGAGTGACAGGGGGGTGAACAGACACGCTGAAATTTGCAGAATGAGTCAGAATTAGAAAAAGATGTTGCTTTCCTAAATTCTCTGATTTTCTAAGTGCTATTTCCAGGATGTGGCAATAGCCAGGGACTTTCACTGAGGTCCAGTGGTTAAGACTTCATGCTTCCACTGCAGGGGACACAGGTTCAATCCCTGGTGGGGGAACTAAAATCCCTCATGCCACTCTGTGTGACTGAAAAAAAAATATTGGTGGCTTCAGAATGTGGCAATATCCAACTTTTGACCTCTTTTTCCTCAGTGGGAGTGTTTCTGGGAATTTTGTCTTTGTTTTTCCTTCTCCATTCTGCTCCCCCAAGTGGAGGGTTTGTTTCATCATTCTGGAATTTTTGATTTATCTCCTACCTGATGTCCACTGATTTATATGACTTCTCATTTTTGATAGATGGTTCACCAGGTATGGAGTAAATTCTTAATGTGTGTTAGCAATAATGATAATGATTTCACTATATGTTTCTTCAATACAAAGAACTTATTTCTCATTGTATCTCTCATGTGCATAGGTCTTATATGTATGGTATCAGTAACTTTTCACATGATACCATCACCATGCATATGAGAATATAGAATACTTCCAACACCTCAGAAGTGCCCTTGTGCCCTCCCAGTCATTACCCCATAGAAGCCAGCACTATTCCAACCTCTAGCACCATGGATTAGCTTTGCTTGTTCTTGAACTTCATATTTTTTGTATACTTAAAAAATTTTATTTTTTATTTGAAAGTATGATAACACATTGACAGGAGATTTGACAAATACAGAACAAAGTTACATTTAGTTCCACTATATTTTACAATGGGCTTCCCTGATAGCTCAGTTGGTAGAGAATCCGCCTACAATGCAGGATACCCCGGTTTGATTCCTGGGTCAGGAAGATCCCCTGGAGAAGGGATAGGCTACCCACTCCAGTATTCTTGGGCTTTCCTTGTGGCTCAGCTGATAAAGAATCTGCCTGCACTGTGGGAAACCTGGGTTTGATCCCTGGGTTGGGAAGATCCCCTGGAGAAGGGAAAGGCTACCCACTCCAGTATTCTGGCCTGGAGAACTCCATGGACTGTATAGTCCATGGGGTCACAAAGAGTTGGAAATGACTGAGCAATTTTCGTATATTACAATTAGTTTTCTAAGTAGATAAATCAAGATTTTTAGTTGGAGTTTCAGTATCAAATGTTCAGATATTAATAGAATGAATATATAGAAAAGCAGAAAGATACAGCAGACCTGAAAGTCACCATGGACCAAATCAACATAATTAAGATTTATATAATTTTCACACAATAGTAGGATACAAATTCTATTGAACATTGTATTCATGGAAATGCCTCCATACCGATGCTTGTACCAATGGTTGGCTCATTTTCATTGTTGTATAGTATTCCATGTCATGCCTCTATCACAATTTATTTGATCATTCGATTGTTGTTGGACATTTGGGTGATTTCAGGTTTTGGGCTGCTATGAAAAATGTCAAATGATGTCATCGTTATTCTTGTATTGGGTTGGTCAAAAGTTTGTTCAGGTATTCTGTAACATCTCAGGAGAAAACCTGAATGAACTTTTTGGCCAACTCAATACATGCCTTTTAGTGGATATTTGCAGTCTTTTTTCTTGGGTGATATGGTGGGTTGAATGGCAGTCTCCCCAAAAGATATATCCACAGCCTAACCCCCAGACCCTGTGAGTGTGACCTGGTTTGGAGAGTCTTTGCAGATATAATTAAGGATCTTGAGATGAGATTATCTTAGATCATATGTGCGTGCATGCTAAGTCACATAAGTTGTGTCCTACTCTTTTCAACCTTGTGGACTGTAGCCTGCCAGGCTCCTCTGTCCATGGTGTTCTCCAGGCAAGAATACTGGAGTGGGTTGCCATGCCCTCCTCCAGGGGATCCTCCAACCCAGGGATTGAACCCATATCTTTTAAGTCTCTTGCATTGGCAAGCGGGTTCTTGACCACTAGAGCTACCTCAGAAGCCCCTTGGATCATATGGGTGGGCCCTAAATCCAATAAGTGTCCTCAAGACGGACACACATGTGAAGACGGCATCAAAGACTGTGTTAATGTAGCTCCAAGTCAAGGACTGCGGGGAGCCCCCAAAAGCTGGAGAAGGCAAAGAGGGATTCTCCCTTGGAGCCTCTGGGGAGAGCTCGGCCTTGCCAACACTTAGGGCTTCCACACCCCAGAGATGAACTCCAAGATAATAATACATCTCTGTTGTTGTAAGCCACCAAGTTCATGGTACTGCGTTATGGCAGACCCAGGAAGCTTAAACAGATGGCATTTAAAATGTAACTTTATGTATACCCATGTACATTTGCTTGTCACGTGCACAACACTCAAGTGGAACATTTTAAGGTGTTTTGAGGGCAGACTTTCTCAAGCCAGACTAAGTTTTTCCCCCTCTCTGAGAACAGGTAGTGTTTGCTCAGTGCTCAAGAGTTGAGGTGGCTCCAGCAGGTTTATAGGCCTATCTACAAGCCCACGCGTCTGTGTGTGTGTGTGTGTGTGTGTGTGTGTGTGTGTGTGTGTGTGTGTGTGGTTTCCGTTAGAGACAGCTGGCTAGTCCTTGAGCAGCCACACTTCCTCTGCTGAGCAGTCAGTTCCCCTATCACTGCCCTTCCCTTACTCACCTTTGCAGGGGCAAGGCCAGTTTTTTCCTATTAAAATTAGCCATGCTTAAAATTTAAGTTTTTAATTTTGAAGTGTTTTAAAATAAAAAGCAAAAAAATATGCATCATCCTGATACATAAACAGAAAAAAAAAGTTAACCATATTAAACCTGTCCTGTTTGGAGGGCTCCCTTCCTCACAAGCCTGACAGTGGAGCAAAATGAAATCTTTCTAGTTCCTCCTTCTTTGGTCTCTGCAAGCAAGCATGCATCACCTTCTCATTTTAAGATCTGTCTAGTATGTGATGTGAAGAAACACCCACAACACAACAAAACCAACTTTTTTTTTTTACAGGACAAGCATGTTAGGATTCTTTTTCTTTTCTTTCTATAAGCACTCAGCAAGTGCTGTATTCATTTATTTATTTATTAGGCTGAACCATAAAATTTATTCATTTATTAGACTGAATCTTAGTTTCCTGATGAGGGATTGGCCCCATGCCCCCTGCATTGGAAGACTGGAGTCTTAGCCACTGGGTCACCACGGAAGTCCCCATTCTAGGATTCTTATACTTCTTCCAGTTCTATTTCCCCAACACCTGTGTTCTAGCATCTTGGATAGTGTGGTTGTTGAAATCATGAACCATATATGCTCATCCAAACACCACCCGTGAACACATAGTAACAGCTGAAATCATGACTGGTATACACTGTGTGCTTAAGCCCAGGCTAAGCACTGTGCTTGTATTATCTCATTAGTTCACTCCAAACTCTTGGAGGTGGGTCATAACCCTTTTCACAGTTCACAGATGAGGGCTGTAAGCACATTGACCACAGGGACCATGTCTGTCAGTGGCTTAATTTTCATTTTCTAGGAGAACAGCCAACAATGTGTGTGTCCATGGGAAGAGAGAGAGCCTACAAAATCACTGCAGTTTATCAAAAGCCTCCCCTGACATAACTGCTGAAATGAAGCCTTCGATACCTGTAAGTTTCCTTGAAGATTTCCCAATCCAGGTGAAATACAGAATCGAATGTCTACTGGGCCTTATAAGCCCTCCCTCCAACAGTTATTTGCTTTACTTATTTATTTATTTTTTAAATTGAAGTATAGTTGATTTCCAATGTTTCAGGTGTATAGCAAACTGATTCACTTACATGTATTCTTTTTCAGATTATTTTCCATTAGAGGTTATCACCAGATATTGAATCTAGATTCCTATGCTATACAGTACGTCCTTGTTGTTTTATCTATTTTGTACATGGGAGTGTGTATCTGTTAATCACAAATGCCTAATTTATTCCTCCTGCCCTCCCCTCTCTCTCCCTTGGAAACCATTAGTTGGCTTTTTATATTCCAAACAGCTATTTTCTACAGAAAATGTTATATTTAGTCTCAAGAAGTCCTTGCAGAAAGGAACCCAAATGGTCAGAAAAAAATGTATTTAGGTTTTTAGAACAGGCTATAAGACTTCCCAGGTGGTGCTAGAGGTAAAGAACCCACCTGCCAATGCAGGAGATATAAGAAATGTGGGTTCGATCCCTGGGTTGGAAAGATCCCCTGGAGGAGGGCACAGCAACCCACTCCAGTATTCTTGCCTGGAGAATTCCATGGATAGAGGAGCGTGGCAGGCTATGGTCCGTAGGGTCGCAAAGAGTCGGACACAACTGAAGTGACTTAGTATGCATTTTTTCTTACAGCAGATCTTGGGTCCCTCTTCTAGTTTTCAGGGTGGGAATAAAGTATATAAGATTAGAAGGCAGAAGGGGAGAATGGATATATGTATATGTATGGGTGAGTCTATCTGCAGGCCACCTAAAACTATCTCAACGTTGTTAATTGTCTTTACTCCAATACAAAATAAAAAGTTTAAAAAAAAAAAAAGCAAACAGAAAAGAATTCCAAAAAAAGTAAGAAGAAACTATCCTAAAAAAAAAAATTAGAAGGCAGAACAGAAAAATAGGTGCTAGGCAGGAAGTTGGTAGAAGGAAGAAACCCTTGGGAGGCCCAGTCCTTAATGCTCTAGTTGACAAAGCGGAAAAAGTTCATCTTCTTCCTTTCTTTCTTGTCAAGGTTCTGATTCCTTGGGAACTCAAGGTCCACCAAGCTACCTCCCAGATAAACCCAAGTTTAAGGACAGGAAATGGTCTTGGAGTGGGCATCTTTGCTCTGGCAGCAGCAGCACCAACACAGACTGGAGATGGTGGCCAGACAAAGCAGAAGTGCAAGAGAAAGAGATGCTCCAGGGACACAGTGTGGGAAGTCAAGGCAGAGGGCGGCTGGGAGAGGCTGTCCAGCCTGATCCACATACTGCCAGTTAGCATCTGTTTTGTTGAAATGGAGCTCAGTCTAGCCCAAAGGGAGAACTCTCGATATGCAAACAAAGAACTGAAGGGGAGAAGACCAGATAATTTGGGACTCTCCAGGGTGGAGGGTGTGGGCCTGAATTTGTTAAAATCAGACACACTTGGGGGAAGATACCCTACATATACAGAGGGAGTGGTTGAGATTTGGTAAAAAGTCAAAACTTAACCACACCCACGTGGATACACTCAGAGAAGAAACCAGAAGTCACGGTTCATTGGAAAGAGTCGGGAAATCCTGAAGTATTTGGGGAACGAAAATATCACTTTATTGCTTATTATGTGTCAGAAACACACAAGCCTCAGAGCAACTAAGCCTGCTCACTGAAGCCTGCATTCTCCAGAGCTCGTGCTCTGCAACAAGAGAAGCCCACGAACTGCAACTAGAGAAAGCCTGCACACTGCAACAGAGACCCAGCACAGCCAAAAAAATAATATATTTTTTTAAATCCACTTTTTTAAAAAAAAGAAACAAGTGATTTTCAACCCACAGTGTTTTTCCAATGGGGAAACACAGGGACCTTCACGTGGGAGCCTCATGTGGGGTGTTCTTAGGTAGCCCTGCTCTGTTTGAGATTTCACTTCCATACACCAGCCCTTCCTGTGTTTCCAAGGACATTAGGTGCTAATGAGTTTCCTTCTCCCTCCCTCTCCTAATGCCAGTCTTGAACTTCCCTCAGAGACCTGTCTGCGAAAGCAGAGATCAGAAAAGATAAAGCCCATGTCCCCCACATTACTCAACCCCAAAGAGGGAATCCGGGTCAAGCTCAGTGTTTTCTGAAGACAGTGATCTTGTACAGGAAGAGAGGCTGAGTTCCAGGACCAGATGTGCCAGGGGAGGGGAGGGACATTTTGATGCCAGGTGTCTTGGGGTGGGTGATCACATCACATGCTGGGGACTCCCCGGGCCAGCCCTGAGCTGTTTGTCAGCTGCCCACCGGACTTCCCCATTAGGAGCTTTCATAGGCATCACCAACAAGTTGTCCTAAATAGAATTCTTGATGTTTTTCTGCAAAGCCTTTTCTTATTTTGGTCATCCTCTGCCCCCTCAGTTGTTAAACCACAGGCTGATCCCCACTTCTAAATATGAAACAAGGATAATACACATTTGAGGAAAGTCTCTAACATGAAAAGCCAAGAGACTCTTAGAGAAGAGCAAAGTGGGAAGAGTTACCAACCCAGATATCAAGACTAGTTGTAAAACTACATATGTATATATATAGATATATAGAATACATATGTGTATATATATATTTGGGCTTCCCTGGTGGGTCAGAGGTTAAAGCATCTGCCTGCAATGCGGGAGACCTGGGTTCGGTCCCTGGATCAGGAAGATCCCCTGGAGAAGGAAATGGCAACCCACTCCAGTATTCTTGCCTGGAGAATCCCATGGATGGAGGAGCCTGTTGGGCTACAGTCCATGGGGTCATGTATGTGTTTATATATATGATAATTAGGCATATATAATTAAGATAGTGTGGTTCTTGCACAGGTATATACAAATGAACCAATGAAGGGCTCATGGATGGATAGATGGACAGAATGGGGATGGGTGGATAAATAGACACTTGCTGTATGACAGAGAGGAACACAAAAACACATGTAAAAGAATATTCACAGCAGTGCTATTTAAAAATACATGTTTATTTACTTGGCTGCACCAGGTCTTAGTCGCAGCATGGGAACTCTTAGCTATGGCATGTGGGATCTAGTTCCCTGACCAGGGATTGAACCCCCAGCCCTCCTGCATGGGGAGCATGGAGTCTGAGCCATTGGACCACAAGGGAAGTCCCAGGTGCACTATTTTTAACAGTCCAAACTGGGAAGCCCAGAGACACAGTTTCAACCCCTGGGTCGTAAAGATCCCCTGGAGGAGGGCATGGCAACCCACTCCAGCATTCTTGCTTGGAGAATCCTATGGACAGAGGAGACTGGCTAGCTAAGCTCTTTGCCCACAGGGTCTCAAGGAGTTGGATACGACTGAAGTGACTTAGCACACACACACACACACACAAACACACATACACACACACACACTGGGAAGCCCTCAAATATCCATCAACACAATCAATAAGTAAATAGTAGTATTTATCTCCAATTTATTTCATCAGTGGAATGCTGTACAATAGTAAAAATGAACAAATTTCAGCCACACACACTAAAGTGGATGATTTGCAAACAAAATGTTAAAATGAAAAAGCCAAACACAAAAGACTTTGAAGTGTGCTATTCTATTTATATGATGTTCAGAAACAGGCAAAACTAAATGAGGGTTTTGGAGAATATGTGCTCAGGTAATAAAACAGCAAAGAAAAACAAAAGGAAGGAATTAATGTAGAAAACGGGGCGTATTTATCTTTGGAGGGGAGAGAGATTTGGTTGGGAAGCACTTGGTGGCATCTGACGGGGGTGAGGTTGGGCGGGGGAAACAACATGCTTTTTCTTGACCTGGGTGGTGGGTCCATGGGAGTTTCCTTTATAATTGTATATTAAGTCATTTATATTTTATGCCATTTCTTGTGTGTAATATCTGTCACAGAAAGCTTTTTAAAAACATAAGATACCAAAGGGAAAAAATCTAGGAAAAGATTTAAAAGAACTTTACATGAAACATTATTATTATTTTGGCCACTCCACATGGCATGTAAGATCTAAGTTCCCTGACCAGGGATTGAACCCACCCCTCTACAGAGGAAGCATGAAGTCTGAACCACTGGCCCGCAGGGAAGTCCCAAGAAACGTTATGCTTCAAAAGTACCTTAACATATGGTAGTTGTGTTTATAGAACAATGTGAATGAAAATGATACTGAACTGTACACTTAAAAAAAGACTGACCGTAACTTTTATGTGCATTTTGCCACAACTTAAAAAAAAAACCTAAACACTCAGAGAGGGACATTGAAACATACCTAAATACATTCAGTGTAACCCCGTGTGAACATTTTGTAAAACTCAGTGTTGTAAAGATATTAATTGTTGGTTAGAGCATAACAATTAAGCTCCCATTGTTGATTTTTTCCCCCTTGGAATCTGACAAGCCAAAGCTGGTAGAAGAAGGACCAGATAGAAAGACTTGCTTCACCAGATATCAAGACTTACTTTAAAGATGAAGCAATTGAGGCAATACCTCATAGATTCAGAGTTAGGCAGATCCACAGAACCAGCCTGGGCATTTAGAGGTAGAGCCGCACAGGTGAGGCACAGATGGCCAGGTAATCAGAAGGATGCTGGCTACCCACGAGATACCCAAGAAGCAGATCCAGGAACATTCAGGGCAGCTCAGCTGCTCCTCAGAGCAGAGAGCTGGAAACAACCCAGGGTCTATGGACAGGAAAACTGGATAAATATATTGTGGTGTTAATTCCACAAGGGACCCTTGTGCAGCAGCAAAGATGGATAAAGTATAACTACCTACTTCCCTGGGAGGAATCTTTGAAATAAAGCTGAGGGAGAAAAGCTAGTCATAGAGGATGACATGCAAATGGTTGGATGGCATCACCAATTCAATGGACCTGAACTTGAGCAAACTCCAGGAGATGGTGAGGGACAGGGAAGCCTGGCATGCTGCAGTCCATGGGGTTGAGAAGAGTCGGTCACGATTTGGTGGCTGAACACAGAATGTTCCATTTTATAAAGCTCAAAATCGAGTAAAGCTAAAATTATAATAGGAATGCATGCCGATCTGATTTAAAAAATAAACTATTAAAAGAGGGAATGATAACTGATAAATGAGGGGTGATGGAGACTTCTGGAAGGGAGGCAGGGTGGGACTCACAGTGACATGCTGGCTATCAAATTGGGTCTGAGGGGTTCGTTTTACTGTTAAACTTGCTACCTCACAACTAGGCTCCAGACAGCCTTTAGTGTGTGTCAATTATCATGTAATGAAATTGAAAAAGAGCTAAGCTGTGGGGAATGCCAGCTTTTACCAATCAGGTGGAGAAGACAGAGTGAGAAGGAGCTGTCAGTAGGGTGCCCTGGAGTGCCAAGAGAACCCACCAGAAGGAAGGAATTGGAGTCTCAAAGGTTCCCGGCACTAAGAGCAGGACAGGAGGATGAGGATGGGGAAAAGTGTCAGACCTGGCCGCCTGGGGGTGACGTCTGGGCTTGGAGGAGCAGTGCTGGGGGAGAAATGGGGACAGAAGCTACACTGTGACAGGCTGCAGCCAACAGAAAAGATGGAGCCGCAGAGCCCCAGGGCAGAGTCAGGAAGGGCCTCCTCTGAGGTCGGAACACCCCCACCCCCACTCAGCCCTTTCTCCCGGGAACAGTTGGTCAGAGGGGAACCTGACTCCAGCCGGACACTCTATTCCGCCTGACAAGGTCATGACTCCCTGGCCCAGCCAGGACTCCCGGGGGGAAAGAATAGGGCCTGGTCACCTGCCCTAACGCTAGGAGCCGGAGCACACCCTGTGAGGACGGAAGGAGGAGGAAGCCATAAGGTAGGGGCATTGGGGTGTCTGGGAAGGACTCTGGGGTCCCAGCCTGGCCTGTAAGGGTCAGGTTCTTCCCAAACCAGGGGAAACCCTCTCTGGGTCCCACGGGTCAACCTTCCCTGCCTCTCCCCCCCCAGCAGCGGGGTGCCAAGAAGCCCTCACCGTGACCTGCAGTGAGGACAGACAGACACTAATCTCATCTCCCCAGACCCATGCGGCCTCCAGTATCACAATCATAACGGCAGGAACTGGCTTCGTTCCCTCCCTTTGTTTGTCTTGGGAGGGGCAATTGCTGAGCAAAGAGGGAAGGGAAATCCTGGCTTTAATCAGCCGTTACTCAGGCCCCTGGGCCCCTGGGCCCCCTCAGACCTGGCTGCTTCCTGGCCCTGTGTATCGGGAAGGGAGCTGGGGTGGCGGGTGTATAGAGAACCCAGGGCTTGACTGTAGCTCATTCACACTAGAAAAAATAAACCCCAGTCCAGGGGCATGAAGAGAAACCCCAGAACAGGGGCACACTTGCCGTGTGCCAGACCCTGGGCTAGCCCTCCACCTGTCAGAGCCCCCCGACAAGGCCCGGCCACCCTCGCAGGTCGCCATCAGGCTCTCCAGCTTCCAGAAGAGGAACCAGGGTCACAAAGGAGGGTGTTGGCCAAGACGGGAATCCCACCCAGATCTCTCTGACTCCCAAGCTATGCTCTGAAGCTCAGCTGACCCCTCCTCCCACTGGGCAGCGGGAGGTGGTGAGGGGCAGGGTTTGCATGGGAACCCTCCCCTCCACCCCTTCACCTCTTCTTTCTCCCCCAGAGGCCACACCACGGTCCAAGACCCCCGGCTGGGTGACAGAGCCATCCCCATGGCTGAGTTCCTGCCCTTGCTGCCTTGTGCACCCCTGCTGACCCAGGATGTCTGTGCCCAGGACTCACGGGTGCCCCCAGCCAAGGGGCCGAGCCAGGAGGCACACGGTGGCAGGGGCCAGGGCCTGGCCCCTAAGCGCTGGAAGCTCCTGGAGGTGCCCACCATTCAGATAACACCAGCCAGCGATGGGGAGTCACCCCCTTGCACTCCACCCCCCCAGTGCCTGCAGCTGCCGAGGACCCCAGACCCGGAGAGTTCACCCCAGGACAGGTCAGACCTAGGTGGTGGGATGGGAAGGGGGTTCTCTCTCTCAGGACTCAAGCTCAAGGGTGGGTTTCCTGTGGCTGGCACTGTCCTGGTGGGGGGTTGAAGGTCAGTTAGAATGTGGCTTTAGCCCCACAGGGGCCTGACTGGAAGTTGTGAAATACATGCAGATAAAAACTGGAATATGTGTTGGGTTAATCAGCTGTGCTCAGCTGAGCACTGCTTACTAAGACCAGAGGCAAATACTCACCAACTGGTGTTTTTCAAACTTTGGGTCATGACCCATTTAAGGGCCATGAAACCAATGTAGTACACTCCAGTGAACACTTTTTTTTCCCAAATAGAATCAGGAGAGAACTGAACATAACACAGTATAAAAAAAAAAACAAAAAATAAAACGACTAAGAAAAAAAGCAATGTAGCAGGCAGTGAACAAGTGTGGTTTGCTACCAATTTTGTGACATTACATATATAGCAGACCCTCCATCCCCATGGGAGTATTCTAAGACCCCTGTGAATAAACTCTGCAGATGCTCAAATCTCTTACATAAAATGGTGTAGTATTTGCATATTACCTACTCACACTCTCCTGTATACTTTGGAATACCTCTAGATTACTCACAGGTTTCTGTGCCATGCTCAGTCGCTTCAGTCGTGTCCAACTCTTTGCAACCATGTGGTCTGTAGCCCGCCAGGCTCCTCTGCCCACAGAATTTTCCAGGCAAGGATTCTGGAGTAGGCTGCCATTTCCTACTCCAGGGGAATCTCCCCCAAAAGGGGATTGAACCCGCATCTCTTGGGTCTCCTGCTTTGTTGGCAGATTCTTTATTGTCTGAGCCACCAGGGACGCTCCAAATGCAATGTAAACAGTTGCCAGCCAGCAAACTCAAGTTTGCTTTCTGAAAAAAATTTTTTTTTTTTTGAAAAAAAATTTTTTAACGGAAGCCCAGTTGATTTATAATGTTGTGTTAGTTTCAGGTATACAACAAAGCGATTCAATTATACATACATATATATTTTTTTTTCAGATTATTTTCTACTACAGGTTATTTATTGTAAGGTGTTGAATATACTTTCTTGTGCTATACAGTATATCCTTGCTGTTTATTTTTTTTCTTTTTGGCTAAGCCACAGGGCTTTCGAGATCTCAGTTCCTCAGCTAAGGACTGAACCCAGTACTGGCAGTGAAAGCACTGAGTCCTAACTGGACCGCTAGGGAAATCCTAGACTCCTAATTTATCGCCTTCCTGTTCTGGAAAATTTTTATACAAAAATTATTATGCTATACACCTGAAATTAATATAATATTATCTATCCAGTTTTTAAAACCTGAAGTGTCGTCAATTTACAATGTTGTCTTAGTTTCAAGTGTATTCCTCCCAGAATTTAAAAAACATTCTCTTTTGATCTTTGATTGGTTGAGTCCATAGACGTGGAACCTGCAGATATGGAGGGCTGATTCTATTTCTAATTGTGTACTTGGAGACCAATATAAAAGGTATTTCCTGTTGCAGCTCATGGGCAAAAAAAAAAATGTTTAAACAAAACTTCTACAAAGGAACACTACCTCTGGCACAAGGAGACAGGAACAAGGAGGTTGAAGGCTATAGGAGGAAAGAACTACGTTGGCCTTTAACAGAAATGTCCATTGTGTTTTTTTCCAACAATGAACATTTGGATAAGAGTTACAGTTTATGAAGTAGGGCTCTGTGTGTTAATGTGGAGAAATCTCAGAAATAAAGATGACGGAGAAAAACAGGTTGCAAAATGATAGTAGGAGCCTAATTATGTATCTTTTTAAAAGATTTTGAACAACAGGATATATTGTTAGTGGATGCATCTTGATGCAGAAAAAGGGTAGAAAAATGTACAAAAATGGTAAAATGTCCACACCTATTATATATGCTTGGTGGGGACCAAGATAACTCTTTTATTTTTCCTGTTTGAAATAAACATTCCCTAGTTTAAAATTTTTAAGTATTTAAAAAGAAAAAACAGGCCTAGAGAAATACAAAAAAAGAGAACAGTGAGACAGAGGGAAATGGTGGGAGGAGGACCTCACTGGGATCTAACCCTGAGATCTGACCTTGAGAGGCAGTTGTCCAAGAACTGAGCTTTCCTACAGAGGGAAAGGGAATGCAAAGGCCTGGGGGCAGGAACAGGAACTGGGGAGTCAGAATAACAGCAGGGAGGCTGAGTAAGCTAGAGGCAGTGAATAAAAGGGAGCCAGAGAAGTTAAGAGTGGAGTCTTTGGTAACTTTGCTTTTAGCTGGACTGAGGTGCAGTCAGAAGGCTCTGTGCTGGAGGGCTTCGACCTGACACGGGTTCACAGGCTGCTTCAGGCTGTGTGTGGGGAGCAGGCTGTAGGGGTTGGGAGGGAGCAGGGAGACCAGGGAGGAGGCTGTGTGATGGTCCAGGAGGGAGAGGATGGAGGCTGGGCCAGGGTTGGGGCAGTGAGGGAAAAGAGTTTAAACTGGATAGATTTTGTAGGAGGAGCCTACAGGGTTTGCTGAGAGACTAGAGGGAAAGAGAGGGGTCAAGGCAGGCTGAAATTTGGGGCATTCCACCCACCAAAATGGGCATCCCAGGCAGAGCTATTGGTAAAGTCTCTACCTGCCAATGCAGGAGATGCAAGAGTCGTGGGTTCGATCCCTGGGTCTGGAAGATCCCCTGGAGAAGGGAATGGCTACCCATTCCAGTATTCTTGCCTGGAGAATCCCATGGACAGAGGAGCCTGTCTGGCTACAGTCCACAGGGTTACAAAGAATTGGACAGGACTGAGTGACTGAGTACACACCCACCAAAATGGAGAAGTCAGTGGATGCTTTAGGAGGGAAGGGGTGTAAGTGTGGAAGAGCAGTGGGAATGGAGTTTTTTTCAAGAGGTAGGAACAGCCTGTTCTGGAGAGGGGTGGGGAGCAAGTCTGAGCTGGGGGGCCTGGGGCCAGGAGCTGTGAGGTTCTGCGCACATATCTGTGTTCTCGGGGGAGGAGTCCAGGACACCGAGACACCCAGGCAGCTGCTGCAGAGATAAAGGTGGGTTAGGGCATCAATGGAGGATTGCGTCCACCAGCAGTGACCTTGGCGAGTCACTTCGCATCTTTGAGGCCGGAGCTTCCCTTTCTATAAAAGGGGAGCACTCCCACCTCCCCTGCTCCCAATCCCGTCCTGTGGGAAAACCCTGACCACAGAGTTAGTGGGGTTCCCAGGACTGGGTGACTTGCTCGACGTCATGGCTGACTGCGCCTGGCACCGAAAGGGGTCCCCGGAGACGCCGCTCAGAGAGGGAGGCGGCCTAGGGCCCCACCTCTTTCCGCCAGCTGCGGTTTCCCGCGTCCCCACTGCCCCAACACCTCCGTTTCCCCGAATCTCCCTCCCATCCCCAGCCCCGCCCCCTCTCTCAGGTTCCGCCCCGGGTGGAGAGTAGGGGTACGGAGCGCGCCCGGCCCGAGGCCTCACTGGAGCGGAGGACCCCTCTCTGGGTACCAGGCGAGCGCGTCCGGCCTGTGCCCAGGCTACCACGGCGGAGTTGTGCTTCTGATCGAGTCTGTCTCTGTGTTTTTCCTTCCCTTCCCGGTCCATTTCTCTGCCTCTCTCAGATCCTCCGTCTCTCTCTTTCTCTTCTTGCTCTCTCCGGGCCCTGACGACCCCGCCGCCCCCTCTCGACCTCTGTCTCGCTCCTCCTGCTCCTGCGCCCCGTCACTCCATCTCTAATTCTCCCTCCAGCATCGGATTCCTCCCCGGGGTCTCGCTGGGTCCCCGCCGTCCCTCCCTCGCCTCTGACCAGCCCCCCCGGGGGCTCCCTCTAGTTCTCACCTCCTGCCTTCCCGCCGCCCCTCCGGTCCCTTTCTCCCTCCGGGGATCTGAGTCTGCCTGGAGGCCCAGCCGTCCCTCCCGGCCACCCTTCCCCGCCAGGGCCGAGCCCTCCCCTCTCGTCCCCTCTCGCCCCCTCCCGCGGGCGGGGGGCGGGGCCGTGACGCGCGGGGCGGAGGCAGGAAAGCGGAGCTGACGCCTCGGCGGCGTCCGGCGGCCCCGGCCTTTTGTGCGGGCTGAGGGCGGCGGGGTTGGGGCGGGGGTGGGGGGCACGGCAGCCAAAGAAGGAGAGGCGGCTGACCGGCGGGGACGCCTCACGCCGCCCAGCCCTGCACAGCCCGGCCCGGCCCTGCCCTGCGGCTGGGCGCGCCCGCCGCGCCGCATCCATGTTCGAGTGAGGACCGCGGCGGGGCCGGGGGTGCGGGCGCGGGGAGGTCCGGGGGGGTCGCTGGGGCGGGGGCTCCACGGGCTCGGCCCGGCGTGGCGCGATTGCAGCCGAGATCCAGGAGCTTGTGCACCGGGGCCGGCCGGAGGGGAGAGGAGGGAGGCCTCGGGGGCCAGGGGTGCACTCGGGGGTGGGGCGCTGACGGCGGGGTAGCCCCCCGGGTCTGCTCGGCACTGCCCGGACGCGATGCGCCTGCCTGGCGGAGCTTTGGCTGAGGGTCCGGGGCTCATCGCGCTAGGAGCGCGGCCTGCTGGGAGCGCCCCGGGCCTCCTTTGCCGCTGCTTGGGAGGTGAGGAGTGGGCGCGAGGCTGACCCGGGTCTTCGGGGCTGCGGTCAAGGTTGGGCGGAGACGAGCCCGCGCCGACCGGGCTCCCAGGCCCGTGAGTCCGGGACAGGCCCGGGAGCAGCCTCTCCAGGTCTGGGCCCCCTCCCTCGGTTCTGGTCTGTCTCGAGTCTCGAGGTTGCTCGGATGGGGTCTTATACGTGGCCGGCCGACCGCGTGCCTCAGATCCTCTGGGGTCGTGAGCGCGGAATTGACCTAGTCCCTGTCCGGGCCCAGAGTATGCTAGATTATGCATTGTAGATGTCTTGGACGTGTGTGCGTGTCTGTGTTCCTGGTGTGCAGGCAGCTGTGATCCTCGTTGGCTCTGTGTGTGTGTGTGTGGCTTCATGTGGTGGTGTAAGCTCCGAGTGTTAGTCTGACTGGGATCGTCGTGTGTGTCTGGGGCGTTGTGTGCGCGGCTGTGGCTTTCCGTGGTTGTGTGTGCACTGTACCTCATTCCATCAGACATCCGCGTGTCTAGTTGTGACTTTGGAGTGTGTGTACTGGTCTAAGCCTCCTAGTGTGCAGCAACAGCTGTGGTCCTCCTTGGCCGTGTGCCTGTGTGTGTGAATTTATTATCTTGGATTCCATCTGTGGCTCCAAGTGTCACTGTAAGTTGTCTGTGTGTTCAGTTGTGACTTTGTAGTGTGTGTGCGCCTGTGTCAGGGGCTCTTTGTTTGCTGCTGTGACCTTTCACCTCTGTGTGTGCTTGTAATTTACCTCTGTACCCATTAGCATAGTGGGCAAATGTAAGTCACCCGTGTGTCCACGTGTGACATTATTGTCTGGCCCCAGCCTTGGTGAGTATGACTGAAACCCTCTGGGGTTGTACCTTAAATCTACGTCTGATACCGTCTTTGGGTGAAAGTTCCCGTGTATGTCCCTTATGACATTGTTGTACGCCCCTGGCTTCCATGTGAGCAGCTGGGACTCTCTGGGGCTTTGTGTGTGTGAAGGGTGTGTGAAGAATACGAGAGAGACCCCTTGTGGCTCTTGGTGAGCCTGGGACCCTCCCTCTCGAGACCTTGGGTGTACCCTTGACAGTCTGGAGCAAAGTTCTCCTGTGTATAGAACATGTCCCACGCATGATTTCAAATTCAATCCCTGGCCACTGTGTCGTCGAGGTGTGTCCACAGCCTTCCGGGGCTGCGCTGTTCCTGAGTCCTTCACGGCTGTGTGTGTGCAGGGCGCTCAGTCACTCGGGAACAGCATTTGCCACGTCCATCTCGTGCCACGTAAGAGCAGGTCTTTGCTCTGTCTTCCGCTCTTGATGGGGAGTGCCATGAGAACTGAGCTGAGCCTGGACTTAATTTACCTGGGTGGTGCACGTGCTACCTGGGGGCCTCTGGGACTGTTCTTTCACTGTATGGCCCTCTCTGTCATTATGGAAATGTTAACTTTCAAGTCTCCTCCAAAACCTCCCTGGAGCTGTATGTGTGAACGTACCTGGGACTTTTCTGTTTCTGTCACGCTCTGCAGCTGCATGTCTTTGTCATGCATGCAGGTGTGTGTGTGACTTCTGGGGCATTGTGTGTGACTGTGATATTTCTGCTGGGTGTGTGGGGGTGAGGGGTGGGTGAGACATCTTACAACCGTGGGGAACTGCGGTTTGCCGGGGGCCCTGGCTATGTGTGACCCACGTGGAGGGTCTCTTCTGTGCACACGCATGCGCAGAATGCCTCTGCCCCACTCTGCCCAGAGGGAGCTGTTGGCCCAGAGGGCGGTTCAGGCCCAGGAGGCCAGAGGTGAGGTGTCTGCAGTGAGAGACCCCATTCTCTTCCAAGTGCCTCCAGCCGTGTCACCATGGCGGGGCCCCTCCCTCCACTGCTGCAGCCAGCCTGGTGGGGCAGCCGCAGGGCGTCAGCACTTCCTCCTTGTCCTGCCGAGAGCGAGATATGGGGGTGCAGGCCGTGCCCTGGCTGCGTGTGCTGGACCTGTCTGCAGGCACCCTCCCCAGACCTGCGGCTGCAGGAGTGTGGGAGGGGGGAGGTCTTGTGCTCAGTCACTTCAGTCATGTCTGACTCCTTGCAACCCCATGGACCAGGCTCCTCTGTCCATGGGATTCTCCAGGCAAGAATACTGGAGTGGATAGCCATTTTCTTCTCCAGGGGATCATTTCAGGCTGGAGATCAGGAAGATGAGGCAAGGGGGGAATGTGATCAGCCCTCCTTCAAACCCTTCCCCCAGCCTACAAGGGCCCTCAGGGTGAGGCCCAGACTTCTGCCCAGGGCCCACAGAGCCTGTGGGTGGGCCTGGGGCATCCCATCCTCCTTCTGCAGCACCCCCTGGCCACCTCACTCCTCCTCAGCCTTGCCAAGCTCAGTCCTGTTCTGGAACTCACTGTTCCTGCCCCTAAAACAGCCTTCCCCAGCCTTTTGCCAGATCCTTGTCCTTGGGGCTCAGCTCAAGTGTGCCCTGAACACCGCCCCACCCCCACCAACTTAGTCCTCCTGTATCTCCAGGGTCCTCCAACTTGAACTTGCATTAGAGCCTCCTGGGCCCCACCCCCACTTCCTGATTCAGGAGGTCTGCAGTGGGTCCCGGACTCTGCATTTCTCACCACTCTGGGCACTTCCTGTGAGCAGCGCTGCTTGGTAGCACTGACCAGTGTCTGAGGTCATCATCCTCATTTACCTGTTCTCTTACTGATCATCCCTGTTCCCCAGTCAGAAGGCCAGGTCCCTGCGGGAAGGTGGTGCATCTGTCTTGCCCCTTCTGTGTCCCCAGTGTCTGGTGCAGGGCAGGGGCTCGGTGTGCACTCAGAGAGTGAATGGCTGGAGTTGGGGTCAGTTGGGTTAGGCTGAGGTGTTTTTGCGGTACCTGTTGGAGTCAGCGTGGCACTTTGGCAGCAAATGGGCTGCGTTGACAGCAAGGCTATGTGCTCCATTTCAGTCTGACAGTTCTTAATAAAGGTGGCTTCCAGGGTGCCTTCCAGGTGGTGGGCTTTATGTATCTATGTCCTCCTCCAGACAACCCTGTGAGGTGGATGTTGCTATTAGTCCCATTATATTCAAGAAGAAACCGAGGCCCAGAAAGGTTCAGACACTTGCCTAAGGTCACACAGCGAAGTGGCCCAACTGAGATCTGCAGTGGTCTCAGGCTGCCAAGTGTTGGGCAAGTCATACACTTGGTGGAATCCAAGTTTGGGGGTGGGGTAGGTGGGGGTAGGTGGACTGAATCACTCATTCAGTCCACAAGGGCAGAAGCTTGCAGAGCACCCACTGTATGCCAGGCCTCCTTCTAGGCAGGGGGGTGCACCTGGGGATGAAAACCCCTCCCCCTGTGAAGGGCACCTGCTGGTGCGGGAGGATTTGAAACCAGAAAATACAGAAGTGCAGGAGAAGTGATGAGGAGGATAGTGGAGAGGGAAGGGGCTGGGGAGGAGGAATGTGCTTTACATGGAGAGGCAAGGGGAAGCGTCTTAGAGAAGAGAGCCCTGAGCAGGGGATGGGGTGAGGACCTTGCTTTCCCCTGAAGTGAAGTGCAACGGTGGGGAGAGCTCAGACAGGAGGGCCCTGAGCTGACCGGGGAGGAGGCTGCTGAGATGTCCAGGAGGGAGAGAACCTGGAGGCTGGGCCAGGGTCCTTGTGCAGGAAGAAGGAGGCAACATAAAAATGATGGAAATAGATCTTAGAGCTGGAGCAGGGGAAACCTGCCAGCATTAAAAATTAAGAGTAAGTAGGAAGAAGAAGCAGCTTAGGTTTTTAGCTCAGGCAACTGAGTGGAAAGTATGTGTTCAACAAATATTTATTATATGAATGAATGAATAAGTTAGTTTGAAAAATAACAGGCGTGACTGAGAGCTCACTTTATGCCAGGCTCTGTTAGAAGCCCTTTACATGTATGGACTTGTTTAACCCTCCAAACAAGAAGACGACGTGTGCTTCTTACCCCTGGGTTATAGATGAACTCACCAAGGACAGAGAGCTGGGGGGCCTGCTCTGGATCATTCTGCAAGGAGGTGGAGCAGGTGGGTGGGTGAGAGTCAGTGGGCTGAAGGGGGGCCCCCCAAAACAGGCCCATTGCCATCCCCCCAGCCTACCTCCCCCCATAAGAACCATTTTCCTCTCCCCCCAGCACAACCCCCCACTCTGGCCGGAGCACGCCAAGCAGCTCTCCATCCCTCCGTAAGCGCCTACAGCTCTTGCCCCCAAGCCGACCCCCGCCTGAGCCAGAACCGGGCACCATGGTGGAGAAGGGGTCGGATAGCTCCTCAGAGAAGGGTGGGGTGCCCGGGACACCCAGCACCCAGAGCCTGGGCAGCCGGAACTTCATCCGCAACAGCAAGGTTGGTGCCAGCTCAGGTGGGGTGGGGGCGGGGTGGGAGGATGGGGATTCAGGGGCTCTTTCTGACTCCTTTCCTTTCTCTTGCAGAAGATGCAGAGCTGGTACAGTGTAAGTATCTGGGCAGGGGGCCTTGCCGGAGGGATGAGAGGGACGGGGACAGGTACTGGGGCCCCTGGCTGCCGCTGTCAGAGAGTGGGTGCTGGGGTCAGGAGACCTGGGGGGGTGGTCTCATCCCGTGCTGCTACTTACATGCTCTGTGACCTTGAGTGAGTTGCTTAACCTCTCTGGGCTGCTCTCTCCTTGAGAAACAGTACCCACCTTACTAGACTGAAGGGAACACTTCCCGGGAGTCAATGATGATGGTGGGTGCCCGACACAGCGCCTGACTCTATAGCAATCAGTAAATGGCTCTCATTATGGTTACTCTTGTGTTATGGGCAGTGGGAGCCAGAAGTGAGCTAGATACTGAAGCCTCAGAGAGGCTGTCCCGGGCTGAGACTGAGGTGTGCTGGGAGCTTTGAGGGGCAGAATTTTAGGGGTGTGAAAATCTGTCCCAGCTCTTACCTCTCAAACCCCCAGATGCTGAGCCCCACGTACAAACAGCGGAACGAGGACTTCCGGAAACTGTTCAGCAAACTCCCTGAAGCAGAACGCCTCATTGTGGGTGAGTCGTCCCCCCACCACCCCCAGCCAGACCCTGAGCCCCCAGCTCTGCCCTCCTGACCCTCCCCGTGTGCGCCGGCCCGGCCAGGCCAGGCCAGCCTGTGACTCGGGTGTCTGCCCCTCTCTCCTCTCGGCCGCCTCAGATTACTCCTGTGCCTTGCAGCGCGAGATCCTCCTCCAGGGCCGCCTCTATCTCTCCGAGAACTGGATCTGCTTCTACAGCAACATCTTCCGCTGGGAGACAACCGTGAGCCGACTCACTTGGGACAAGGAGGGCCCCGGGGCGGGCAGCGGCCTGGCCCCTTCTGACCCACCTTTCATCCTCAGATCTCCATCCAGTTGAAGGAAGTGACGTGTCTGAAGAAGGAAAAGACGGCCAAGCTGATCCCCAATGCCATCCAGATCTGCACGGAGAACGAGAAGGTGAGCGAGAGGAGCGGTGAACAGGGGCCCCTGGGTCCCCGATCTTCATTGACTCCTTTCTCCTCCCCGCCACCCAGAGCCCTGCTCACTCTGCACCCAACTTCTCCCACGGAATACCTGTTCTCTTTACTCTTCAGCCCCAGCCTGGGCTCCCATCGTCTCTAGCCTGGACCCCTGCACCTGCTGCTGACTCAGGCCCTGCAGTCTCCCCTCACACAGCTGCTCAGGGATAGTCTTAATAGAAAAATTCTATCAGCTCAGAGGCCTTTTCTGCCAGGAAGCCTTCCCTGATGCTCCATCTATCATGATTGTTGCCTCATGGTCCAAGATGGCTGCCTCACACCAGTGGCCCAGACAGGAGAAAGAAATAGGGAGGGAAGGCTTCACAGCAGACTTCTCTTTGTGTTTTCTTGGCCAAAGGGGGATCTGTTAGCCACTCCTAAGTGGGCACAGGAGACTGGGTATGTGCCCTGGGCTTCCCCCGAGCAGCCCAGCCACTCTGGGCTGACCCTGTCTCCCGCCCTGGACTGTGAGTCCTGGTGCAGGACCAGGGGCCATCTCTTCATCACTGGGACTCCAGAGTTGCCCACTGATGGGCTGGGCACAGAACTGACATTCTGTGGGGTGAGCGAAGGGATGACAGGAGATACATCGGGCTGGGGAACTGGGAACACGGCGTGTGCACAGGTGGAACTTCCTCCTCCCTCTGACCTGGTGTCTCCTGAGCTGCTCACACCCCTCTCTCTCCTGCAGCATTTCTTCACCTCCTTTGGGGCCCGAGATCGCTGCTTCCTCCTCATCTTCCGCCTCTGGCAGAACGCGCTGCTTGAAAAGGTGGGCCTGGGCGAGTCCTGGACAAGGGGGCTAGAGGCCAGGTGGGGGTGGGGGGCACCATGGAGCCAGGGATGCTGGGACTTGGGGGACCCCTCCAGCTCTTCTCCATGGGCAGCAGCTCCCAGCGCACCTGCAGCTTCTCCATAGGTCACCCCCCACTGCCCAGCGGGCCTCCGCGGGCTGCAGTGCCATAGCCCACGCACAAGAAATGCATGCCCACGGCCCCTTGGTAACCACCTGTGAATCGGAAATGCTCTGAAGGGACTTCCCTGGCAGCCAGTGGTTAAGACTCTGAGCTTCTAATGCAGGGAACGTGGGTTCAATCCCTGGTCAGGGAACTAAGACTCGATATGCTTCATGGCCAAAAAAAAAGAAAAAAAGCTCTGAAAATGGGGAGATTTGGGATAATTTGGCAACAAAACCTCACTTGCACTAACTTGGAGATTTACAATCCCTGTCAGCAACGTCTTAACAGAACTTGGTGCTATGCTGTCTGGTATGGCAGCCACTGACAGCACGTGCCTGTTGAACTCTTGACTAGTGTGACTGAGGAACTGTATTTTTAATTTAATTTCAGTTTGAATTAATTTAAACTTAAAACATCCTGTGTGCTTCTTATATAACACAGGTCTGTATTTATCTCAGTTAATGGGCCACAAAATATTTATATGTATGACTGGGGTCAATCTTAAATATAAATGTGATTCAACATAAAATTATAGTATCCAGTATAGAATATACCAGTGATCCTCAAACCAGAGTTTCAGGAACCCTTTGCACTCTTTAATTATAGACTCCAAGGAGCTTTTGTTTAAGTGCAGTATATCTGTCAATATATACTGGATTAGAAATCAAAACTGGGAGCTTTTTAAGCATAAGATACACCACTACACTTGGATTAGCCACCAAAACAATGATAATATCACAAAGTCTCTGGGAAAACCCAACTGTGCACTCATGAAAGAATAAAAGTGAAAAAGGCAAGTAATATCTTATACTACTAACACTTATCATACTTAATGGAAATAATTTTTCCCTCATGGATTCCCTAGAAGAGTGTAGGGGACACCCAGAAGTCAGACCACACTTTGAGAACCTCTGGTATACTCTGCACTTACTGGATACTAATATAATACAGATATTTTAGGTATTACAGTATAGGCACTGTATAAGGTTTCTTAAATCCCCACATTTATTAATTTTGAATCAAGTTTTACCCCAAAGATTTTGAGTAAGGGATTTCAGACCTTTACTTATCACATTCTGATAGTCTATTATGGGCCAACTCTGAGTGGGCTGTCCTGGAATGTCCATTATGGTTGAATGAGTTTATGCATTTGGCAGCAAGCAGCAGAAAACCCAACCAGACAATGGTTTAAGCAAACAGATGCTGAAGTACTTCAGATGGTAATAATAATAGCTAGCACTTAACAGAACTACTGGGTGCCAGGAACTGTTCTGAGCTTTCCATGAATTAACTTACTTAATCATCACAAGCCACCCTTTGAGGCAATATGGTTATCTTTATTTCACCAAGGAGGCACAGAGGGAAAGCCTTGCCCATGGTCACATATGCTTTTCTGTGGCTGAGTGGGGTTCTGACCCATTGTAGTCAGGTTCTGGAGTCCACTTAATCACACTGATGCCCATGTAACAAGAGGTCTGGAGGTAGGCAATCCCAGGGGGTGGGGGGCAGTGGGGTTGAGGGCTCCCTGTGTCATTCAGGACCCAAACTCATCCATTATTTCACACCATCATCTTTCTGCTGTTAATGTTTTATTCACATGCTTATTGCCTCATGGTTGCAATATGGCTCCTACAGCTCCAAATGTCATGCCCTCACTTAAGTGTCCCAAATGTGAAGGAAGAAAGGGATGGATGGAAAGTGGGCATTCCTTTATCAGGAAGGGAAAGTTTCTTTCAGCAGACTTTTCCTTACACTTCTTTGGCTAAAACTTGGTCACATGATCACCTTTGGTTGCAGAGTTATATGGATTATATGGCAAATGTAAAACATGAATTCGTATAAGCCAGTTTTAATTTGCTGGGGCTGGGGAAGATTTTCACCCCAGACTTATCAGGGTCCTGCTGGCAAGAAGGGAGGGTGGATAGATGTTGGGGTCTGCTACTGCTGGCATGCAGCACCTCAGAAGGCCCAAACACACTCCTCTAGCAGGGCTCGCTCATATCCTGTCCGCTGAGGCAGCTGCAGCTGTGGCCATCCTCAGGGGCAAGAGTTCTGGAGCAGGAGCCTGAGGGAGGGACGGGGCAGCATCAGAGTCTTCAGGGAGGCTGAGGGCAGCCAGACTGCTGGGAATGGAGTTCAGCCCCATCACTGAGGGCAAGTCACTGAACCCCATCTTGTCAGATTGTAGCACCTGAGCTGCTCCATCACATCAGCTTGGGAGGTAGTGCAGCCAAGTGGTTAGCTCCAGGGCTGCCCCAACACTCTGGGATCACCTCAGTACCACCACTTCCTAAATAAATGATGTTGCCTACCTCTGTGGGGCTTCCCAGGTGGCGCCAGTGGCAAAGAACCTGCTCGCCAGTGCAGGAGATGTAATAGACATGGGTTCAATCCCTGGGTCTGGAAGATCCCCTGGAGTTGGAAATGGCAGTTCACTCCAGTTATCTTGCCAGGAGAATCCCGTGGACAGAGGAGCCTGGCGGGCTACAATCCATGGGGTGGCAAAGAGTCAGACACGACTGAGCACACACACACACGCACCTTTGTGCCTCATTGTCATTATGTTTAAAGGATGATAATATTAGCACCTACTGGACAAAATTGTTTTGAAGACTTGTTGAGTTGGCACACGTGAAGGGTTAGAAGAATGCCTGGCACGTGGTAACAATTCAGTGAATGTCAGTTGCTGCTGCTGCTACTATTATTAATATTACTATCTCATCAGTCTCATCATGCCACTCTGGCCATGGGTAGCTCCTGAGGATGCCTGGGAGAAGTGTTGATAGTTGGGGGGCAGGACCGCATGGTGGGTGGGAGCATTGGCTCTGGAGTCTGTCTGGGTTTGAACCTCAGAGTTGACCTCAAGCACGACTTCTCCGCTCTGGGCCTCATATTCTCGTCTATAAAACTGGGAAGGTTAACCTGTAGCAGTGAAAGTATTGTGAGAGAGGGAGAATTACCTAAGGAGAGAATTCCCTTACCTAAGGGAGAATTCCCCAGTACACTGGCTCCTACCCACTGGGTTGAGAGGTCTGCGATGGGAAGTCTTGCTCCCCCTTGTGGACACCGGGGGAACTGCTGAGGCTGAGGCAGGTGTGGGCGAGAGGGAAGGGCTCTGACTGCAAGGTAGAGGCCAACCCAACGTCCTGCCCATCCAGACGCTGAGTCCCCGCGAGCTCTGGCACCTGGTACATCAGTGCTACGGCTCAGAGCTGGGTCTCACCAGCGAGGACGAGGACTATGTCTGCCCCTTGCAGCTGAATGGCCTAGGGTGAGTCGATGGTTGGTGGCTGGTTCTGGGGGGTTGGGAGGAGACACAAGGGACTGTGTCTGTAGCTCCTGGAATCCTGGGTGGATTCAGGTGGGTGTACAAAAGTTTGGGAGACCAGGAGGGTGTGTGGGATCTCAAAGATCACAGTGGTCTCACTCCCTCTCTTTCTCCACAGGAGCCCCAAGGATGTGGGCGATGTAATCGCCCTGAGCGACATCACCCCCTCGGGGGCAGCTGACCACAGCCAGGAGCCGAGCCCCGCAGGTTCACGCCGTGGCCGCATCACCCCCAACCTGTCCCGGGCCAGCAGTGATGCAGACCATGGGGTGAGCAGGCGGGTAGAGGAGAGAGGAGGGTGCTGGGTGGGGCTGGGGAGAGGAACGGACTAACACATTGAGGGCACCAGCAGGGAGCGGACAGAGAAGAGGTGGCTAGAGGGGGAGGTGAGCGGATGGATGGAGGAATGGGATGGAGCTGGGAAAATGGGCATGGAAAATAAGCACATGTAGGGGAAGAGAGAGACAGAGGTGGGGCAGATAGATAGATGGAAAGCGGGAGAGACAGAAGAGCCAAGAGAGGAATGGATGGATGGATGGATGGATGGATGGATGGATGAGGTGGGGTGCAGTCAGATGAGGCATGGACAGGACAGGCATAAGAAAGCTTATGGCCCAGGCATCCAAGACACGCCTGACTGAAAGGCTGAGAGGAGTCCTCCTCCGGGTGGCCCCCGCGCCCCTCGCCACTCAACTATGAGCCCTCGGTACACATGACCTCCCCAGCTTTGGTTTTCCTACAGTCTCGAAGTCTTCTGGTGGATGTGGGCACCCTAGGGACAAGTTTGGATTAAACTTTTCTCTGCAGGCAGAGGAGGACAAGGAGGAGCAGACAGACAGTCAGCCAGACGCCTCCTCCAGCCAGACAGTGACCCCGGTGGCTGAACCCCCGAGCGCAGAGCCCACCCCACCTGACGGGCCCACCTCCCTGGGTCCCTTGGATCTGCTGCCCAGTGAGGAACTGTTGACAGACACGAGTAACTCCTCCTCGTCCACGGGGGAGGAAGGTGAGGCAAGTGGCCCAACTCGTTTGCTTTGGCTACACGAGACAGACTTTACTCAGACGGGCTGATCGAGGGAGTTGCTGGCTCACAGGACTGAAATAATCCACAGCAATGGGCAAATAAGGCATTCAGGTGTTCTTGTTAGATATCTGTCCATATTTCACTCTGCTTTGAAGGCAGCTTAGCAAGGTGGATAGGAGCACAGAATCTCAAGCCAGATGGATGGGGCTCAAATCCTGACCATGCCACTTCTGAGCTGTGTGACGTGGGCAAATTATTCAACCTCTGAGCCTCCTTTTCCTTATCTGAAAAATGGATTGGCAGTAATAATGCCTACTTCATAGGGCTGTCATGAAGAGAATTAAATGGCTTAATACACGTAGAATGCTTGGGCCAGTCTATAAGTGTTGGCTTATTCCCGTCAGCGGCAACAGCATTTCCATCTTCTCCACGCTGACTGCATTCTCAGGTTGCTTCTACCCTTATGGGGGCAGAGAGAGCTCCAGCCCTGCCCCAGACAAGCCTGGTGGAAAGAAAGCCTACTTTTCCCAGTGATTGCACCAAGCTCTAGGGTTGGCTCTGAATGGAGAGCTGGCCACTGTGGCTAGTGGCCTGGCCTGGGTCACACAGACATGCGCGCACACACACCCCCACCCCTGAGTCCCATAACTGTGGCTGATGACTTGGCCATCAGCCACACACACTTGTGCATGCCCACATGCACACACACACACACGCACACATACACACATACACATACACCCTGAACCAATCACCATGGCCAAAGGCTCAACTTTGAGCTTGAGGGTGGGCTTATGATAGGTCCACCCCCGTCATCACTGGGACTGCAAGTGTTGGGCCTAGGTGTGTGCTCCACCTTGAACCCACAGTGATGGCTCTGATTGTCTGACTCGGGGCACACGCCCACCCTAAAGCCATCCCGTGGTGGAGGGGGCTGTGTCAGTGCATGTCAGTGTCCACTCTGGTGCAGGAGGACGGGGTCACCCGACCGCCCCACAAGGCCTGGGAGCAGGGAGGAGCGGTCCCCCAGGGGGAACCCGAGGAACGCAGGCAGCCCCATGCACTGTCCTTCTCTGTCGCCCAGCCGACCTGGCGGCCCTGCTGCCTGACCTCTCCGGCCGTCTCCTCATCAACTCCGTCTTCCACGTGGGTGCCGAGCGGCTCCAGCAGATGCTCTTCTCAGACTCGCCCTTCCTGCAAGACTTCCTGCAGCAGTGCAAGTTCACAGGTCAGCGACTGAGCTGGCTGCGTTACAGGGCAGGGTGCGGGGAGGAGCAGGCCAGGAGACCGGCAGGAACCGCAGTGCAGATTGGGTGCGGTGGGTCAGGGCATGAGAAGCAGTGATTGTGAGACCGGAGGGGCTCCACCTCCTACCAGCTGAGTGGCCTTGGGCCAGGGGCGGACCTCCTCTATGCCCCAGTTTCTTCTGTGTGGGGCAGGTGTGATGTTATACCTGCCTTGTCGGGTTCTCGTGAGAACTAAATGAGTCAGTACTGGGCAAGTGCCTAGAATGGGAGCAGATAGGAAGCCGTTTAATAAATATGAATTAAAGACTGCTCTGTCAGGCCAGTGCAGAGCCCAGGACAGATGAACTCAAGTCCAGTGGGAACAGCAGTGAAGAGATACTGACACAGATAAGCATGTGTATCAGAGGGGTGGTTGTGATCTAGGGGGTATCAGGAAAAGATGCTGGAAGGATATAAATTGAAACTAAGGCCTGAAGGAGGAGCTTTCCAAGGGAAGTGAGAGGGGGCGGGAGAGAGGAGGCCAGCCGGTACCTGCAAAGGTCTTGAAGCTGGAGGCAGGCACTGGGAGAAGGCCTCTGGGGTTGGGCCCCCAAGGCCAGGTGTGGAGGGGGAAAGCCACAGCACCAGGGGAGGCGGAAGGGCTGACCAGGAGACCAGCAGGGAGCTCGGGAGGCTATGAAAGTGGTTCGATTTGGGGAGGGCCCTGTGTCTTTTTTTCTTGATTGATGAAAACAAACCATGCAGCATCCTCTGCATAGTGGGTAAGACTGCCTTACGTTGGGAGCACTCGAATCCCCCCAAACTATGCTTATTTTCTGGAGAGAGTGGCACATCAGATGGAGAAGCTCAGACTCTGTCCAGCAGTACTGGGGAGCCATAGAGTGTTGCAGGGAGGGACAGGGTCAGCCTTGGCTGTTAGAAGCTCCCCCTGGACCAGAGCTGGAGATGGAGGCCAGAACCTCAGGGGAAGGCTGGAGAGGTACCCTGGAATGGCAAGGATGGGATGAACCAGGACAGTGCTGAGGCAGTCACTGAATAGATAGTGACCAGGATGAGGCCCAAAGCTCTGCGGGGAGCCTGAAGGACAGTGGGGCCCAGCGAAGAGGGGCATGTTTCAGGGGTTGGGGAGGCCAGTGGGTATGCAGGGTCCTGAGGATGTCCGGGGGAGGTGTTCAAGAGGTCGCAGGACCCTAGGTCTCAGGCTCAGGGGAGAAGCCAGTACTGGTAGCATGGAGACTAGGGCTGCAGAGTGGATGCAGTGGCCCAGGAAGGTTGAGAAGTATGGGCAGGAGAGAGGTCCTGGCTCCAAGGATCAGCAGCATCTAAAGTTTTAGGCAACTAGAAGAAAGACGGGTGGCAGACACCGGTGTGGGGGCAGGGAGGAGGTGCGGGTTTAGGAGCCAGTCTAAAGAGAACTGGAACCTTCCCCAGGGGACTGGGTCTCCTACTGCCTGAGGGCAGAGGACTGGAGACTGGGGTCTTCACTCTGCCCCTCCACCCCCCAGACGTGACCTTGAGTCCCTGGAGCGGGGACAGCAAGTGCCACCAGCGCCGAGTGCTGACCTACACCATCCCCATCAGCAACCCGCTGGGGCCCAAGAGCGCCTCTGTGGTGGAGACACAGGTGAGCCGGGCAGGGGGCCCGGCGGGTGGGGGGCCGAGGGTCGGGGTAGGGCAGATGACGCTGACTCCTGGCTCCCCCCTTGGCCCCGCAGACGCTGTTCCGGCGCGGCCCCCAGGCGGGAGGGTGTGTGGTGGACTCCGAGGTGCTGACGCAGGGCATCCCTTACCAAGACTACTTCTATACTGCCCACCGCTACTGCATCCTGGGCCTCGCCCGGAACAAGGCCCGCCTCCGGTGAGCCGCGCCCTGGCCCCGCCACCTGACACCCAGGCGGTCCCAGGGCCACCCCAGCAGATGAGCAGAAGTCAGGAACACCCCGAGGTGGTTGACCTGAGCCGCCAGAAGGGCGGAGTCGCCACTGACCAGGAGGGGAAGGCGGGGAGGGTTTGGGGGGAAGACTGGGAGCTCAGCTTGGGACATGCTGTGTCTCTGAGACCCCCGCGTGGGGGTGGACACAGCCGCAGGGTGGAAGGGGTTCAAGGGTGAGGTGCGGGCTAGGATGGCAGTCTGGGTGGGCAGTGCTGGGGCAGCAGTGACGGTGGGGGACCTGCCATGGTCGCGGGTGTGCACAGAGGAGGGGCTGCGGGCTGAGTGGGGTGTTGTGTGGGGATCACAGGGAACCCTGCGGGCGGTGTCTGTTTTGTGTGTGGGTGACACGGGGCCCTCTCTGAATTAGATGAGGGCACGTACCCTCTGGAGATTGGGACAGCAAGGCTGCAGGCAGCCCCTGATCCCCTCCCCTGGCCCTGCTCCCCAGAGTGTCCTCTGAGATCCGCTACCGGAAGCAGCCCTGGAGCCTCGTGAAGTCCCTCATTGAGAAGAACTCGTGGAGCGGCATCGAGGATTACTTCCACCATCTGGGTAGGGGGCAGGGGCCCGGGCGGGCGGCAGCCGGGGTCAGGGCCGGGCCGGGGCGGCCGTGCAGAGCCCTCTCCTGTGTCCGCAGAGCGAGAGCTCGCCAAGGCCGAGAAGCTCTCCCTGGAGGAAGGCGGGAAGGACGCGCGGGGCTTGCTGTCCGGCCTGCGCCGGCGGAAGCGGCCTCTGAGCTGGAGGGCTCACGGTGATGGGACCCCGCACCCGGACCCTGACCCCTGTGCCCGGACTGGCATGCACACCTCGGGTGGGTTCCGTCAGGCCTGGCGGGGGGCCGGGGAGGAGCTGGGCGCCTGTAGAGATGAGTCCATCTGACTCAGAGTTGCTCCCCCACAGGCTCCCTCAGCTCCCGCTTCTCAGAACCGTCTGTGGACCAGGGCCCCGGGGCGGGCACCCCCAGCGCCCTGGTTCTCATCAGCATTGTGTGAGTAAGGGGGCCGGGCTTGGCGGGGTCAGACAGGCCTGGATCTGCACCCTGGCTGTGCAACCCTGGGCCAATGCTTGGCCTCTCTGGGCTTCTGCTTACGTGGGAGCATGGGCTTACCCCACAGCAAGGGTTAAAGGAAGCGATGTTTGGGATGCGCCCAGGAGGGCTCCTCAGCTTCTATCACTCAGTTTCTCGTGGAGAGGTCGAACCACACGGAGAGGGAAACCCTGGGGCTCTGGGGGCAGTGCTCAGAGGGAGCGTGGCCTCACCCAGGGAGCTGGAGGAGCGGGCTCCCAGGGAAGGTGGAATTAGGTGGGCCAGGAGAGGTTTACCCATGGAGGTTTCAGGTTTTCTGTGCTCAGCCCTGAGCTGTGTGACACGAGGGACACAGTAGTGATCAGCAGTCCTGGGGTGAGACAGGTCTGGCACCAGACCAGAGGGATGGGGTTGTGATGGAGGGAATGGGCAAGGGCAACAGGGAAGCCATGGGAGGCCGCGGAAGGCTTTCTCTAGGCCAGACAGTGGGTCACTGGGGAAGCCATCCTGGGAAAGCAGAGGACTCTGAGCTGAGACCACCCGCCCCCCACCCCCCAGAGTGGGTTTAGGCTGGAGGACCCACCTGTACAGAGGCCTGGGCTGGGGGACCCACCTGCATGGAGGCATGGGCTGGGGGTATCCTGGCCTGGGGGGACCCACCTGCACACAGGCCTTGCCTGGGGGTATCCTGGCCTGTGTGGGGGGGTATCCCACATGTACAGAGGCCTGGACTGGGGGCAGGGTGCTCTGAGAAGATAGAAATGAGATCCATGCTCCTGCCAGACCATGGGCAGTGAGAGATCAGCCTCGTGCTCAGCCTCTGGGCCTCGGTTGGCCAGTAGCAACGGTCCATGAGGGGCGTGTGACGTGCTCAGCCTGGGGCTGCTGGGGTTGGAGGTCAAGGGGTGGCCAGGACAGGCTGGGCAGCTCTCATCTCTTTGTCTCCCCCTCTCTCTGCCTTCTCAGGATCTGTGTGAGGTAGGGTCCTGCGTCCCACCCTCCCTTCCCCTGTGTCTTGCCCCCCAGCCACAACTCCTTCTCCTTACTCCGTGCCCCCGGCTCCCCCCAGTGAGGTGACTGGAACGGCAGTTAAGGGCTCAGGCATCAGGCCAGCCTGGGTTTGAACCCTGGCTTTGGCTTGTGTGACCCCAGGCATGTCACTCACCCTGTCTGAGTCTTGGTTTCCTCCTCTGGAAAGAGGGCTAGTCATGGTGCCTCTTCAAGGCATGGTCAAGTGGGTGCCCACCCACTTGTGGGAGCATTGGTATCCTGACCCCTGACCTCTGACCTCGTCTCCCCAGCCTCATCGTCCTCATTGCCCTCAACGTCCTCCTCTTTTACCGCCTCTGGTCCCTGGAGAGGACAGCTCACACTTTTGAGTCCTGGCACAGTCTGGCCCTGGCCAAGGGGTGAGTGGGTAGCCCAGGGGGTTGGGAGCTTGGGCAGGTGTGGGGGACGCCAAGACCCCACCCGGGCCCTGTCTTCCCCACAGTAAATTCCCCCAGACGGCCACGGAGTGGGCGGAGATCCTGGCCCTGCAGAAGCAGTTCCACAGCGTCGAGGTGCACAAGTGGAGGCAGATCCTGCGGGCTTCTGTGGAGCTCCTGGACGAGGTGCGGCCTGGGCTGCGGGGTCCTGCAGTCACATCCCGAGATGCAGCATAATGCATCCGGGCCTCGCTTTCCTTCTGTGTTAAATGAGGAAGCCATTCATAGTCCTCACCTCCCAGGGTTGCTAGAGAAATCAGCGAGATGGAAGATAGAATTTATTGCTTCTCATCCTGGGGAAGAAGGCCAGGATGCCTTGACTTCAGGCATGGCTGGATCCAGCCACCCAACAGTAATAAGAATCAGTCTTTTACCTTCTGTTGACTGCCCACCCCCAGGGCTGGCTTTGTTTTAGGAGCATCCCAGGTTGACTGAGATGGTACCTGCAGCTCCAAAGGAAGGAGCTCATTCTTACTGGCTACTGGGTCACGTGCCCATTCCCCCAACCAGTCACAGAAGCCAGAAGTAGATGAGGCTTGGTCCTTGAAGCCCTTCCTGCCTGTGAGGTGACTAAGGGATCATGTGAGGGATCTCATCTCCAGGAGGGGTTGCCCCAGACACCCACTGTATAGCACCGGAAGACTCCAAGCTTCCACTGCAGGGGCTGTGGATTTGATCCCTGGTCAGGGAACTAAGGCCCCATATGCTGTGGAGCGTGGCCAGAAAATAGTATTAACTAGAAAGGAGTTAGCCTGTGAGTAGTGCCCAGCTCACGTAAACACTTTGCCTGTGTTTGCTGTTATTAGTGGGATCCTGCAAAACAGGTGGTCAGTAAATGCGGTGGTGGGTCAGCACAGGTGCCAGGCGCTGGGGAGCATCTGGCCTTGACTGGGTGCCCAAGGGCATCATAGCCCATGTTGCTAGGTGATGCTAAAAGTCCTTTCTGGTCACTCTGAACCATAATGCCGAGGTCTACCTTTAGGGGCCTCATTGCACCCTGAAATCATGCTAGGAGGAAGGGGAAGGGCTGTGCGGGACAGGGACGAGGGATCATCGAGGCTGGGGTGCCATTGCTCAAAGACAGTAGGTCAGGGCTTTCCCATCCTGAATTCAGTTCTGATTATGTTTCTCTGCCAAGGGCACGGAATCAACTACACAAATTAACTCTCACAGCAGACACTGATTGAGCCAGACGGTTCTAAGAGCTAAAATGACCAACTGATTTGTTTCTCGTGGCCAGCCTTCGAGGGGGATGCTCTTGTCACCAATCCACCCCTCCCACCCCCTGCCATGTAACAGACAGGAACATTGAGGCAGAGACATTCCCAAGGTCGCATGGCAGGGAATAAGACTAGCTAACTGCACCCAACACCCTCTGTGCCAGGTCCTAGGCGTACACCTGGGAGATTCCTGGAGTAATCCTCTGATGCAGGAATATTACCGACTAGTGTCTCAGCTGAGGGACCTGGGGCAGTTAAGGGGCGTGCCCAAGGTTATCCCATAAAATGACTTGAACCCAGGCCGTCTGGGCCCCTTCCACTTGCTGCCTTTGTTGTTGTTTGTTGTTCCATCACTCAGTCTTGTCCGACTCTTTGCGACCCCATGGACTGCAGCATGCCAGGCTTCCCTGTCCTTCATTATCTCCCGGAGTTTGCTTAAACTCATGTCCATTGAGTCGGTGATACCAGCCAACCATCTCGTCCTCTGCCTGTGAGAAGTCAGACTGGGTGCAGAAAGGCTCCTCTCTCAGGACAGGCTGACCTTGGCCTCTCTGGACCTTGCCCAGGTCCTCAGCTGCAGGATGGTGGGGGTGCATCACCTCTACCAGCACTTACCCCCCAACCCTGCCCACCTCTCCCTGCAGATGAAGTTCTCACTGGAGAAGCTACATCAAGGCATCACTGTCTCAGATCCTCCCTTCGACTCCCAGCCACAGCCTGACGACAGCTTCTCCTGAGGACACATGGCCATCCTCCTAAATGGACAGATAGACACAGAGGCTCGGTGGCCACTGCTGGCACAGTGTGAGCACCGGGAGCCTCCCGCCCACCCCTCCCGGTGGCCTGGCCAGGGGCCACACAGACACGGGGACCACAGAACCGAGATGCACTTTAGACCAGCGTGTGCGAGTCCAGCTGCCGTCACCTGCCCTGCCAGGGAGCTGGCCTGGCCTTTGGCAGGCCCCCCACTAACTTATTGTGCCCGTCTGGGGTTGTGGGGGTGCCTCCTGGGGTGCACGATTCCCTCAGCTCTGGGTTTAATGTATTATATTTATTTGGGGCTGACAGAGCCCCAATAAAAGGTTGGAAATGACTGTGATTGTCCTTGTAGGGGCCCTGGGAGTGGTGAGAGCCTCCTGTTACACTTTAGGTCCCGCTGTGGTAGGAGGGGCAGACGACCCATTTTCTGGGGCCACAGACACCGACGTGACCTGGAATTCCCAAGCAGCTTTGCACCATCAGGATCCAGTGTGGGGGCTCCAAGGACAGACTGGTGGTCTGGCTCTATCCTACCTCTGATACTTAGCGGGCATGTCACCTGGAGCAGTTCAACCTCTCTGAGCTTCAGTTTCCTCTGCAATGAGCATAAGAGTAGCACCAGTCAGGGACTTGCCTGGTGGTCCAGTGGCTAAGACTCCGTGCTTCCACTGCAGAGGGTGCAGGTTTGAGCACAGGTCAGGGAACGAAGATTCTACATGCCTCACAGAGTGGCCAAGAAAAACAAAGAATAGCACCGGTCTTTCAGGATGGTTAGAAGTGAGTTTCCTCGAACTTTAGCTGCATCAGAATCTCCTGGAGGACTCTTAAAAAGCAGAATGCTGGACCCCACCCTCAGTTTGAGACTCAGCCCACCTGCCATGAGTCTGCTGAGGTCTTGCACTGCCAACAAGTTCCCAGGTGAGGCTCATGATGATTGTCCAGGGACCTCACTTTGAGAACCACTCTATAAGGATTCAAGGAATTAATAAAGGTGGCTACTTGAAACAGGGTCTGCACAGAGTAAATATTCAATAAAGGTTACTATTATGGAAGAAGAAAAATCAGGGGGGAAAAAAAGTAAGTCATATAGTGAGGACCAAGTATGTACCAGGCTCTGTGCCAAGGTCTGAAGTATTAGTCGCTCAGTTGTGCCTGACTCTGCAACCCCAGGGTGTAGCCCACCAGGGTCCTCTGTCCATTGGATTTCCCAGGCAAGAATACTGGAGTGGGTTGCCATTTCCTTTTCCAGGGGATCTTCCTGACCCAGGGATCAAACCCCCGTCTCATGCATTGCCGTCTGAGTCACCAGCAAACCCAAACGTTCATTTAATTCTCAGTTACACCATGAGATGGAGACAAATAGTTACATGCCTGGCACCACTCAGCAGAGAGGCAAGGCCTAGCCCCTGGTGTCTCCACCTTCAGATAAAAGGCCCCCTTCAGGGGGCCACACCAGAAGTTGAGGCCGCTGGGCCTTATCTTACCAATTCAGAAATGAGCCTAGAGGCAAAACGTCTGGTCCAGATAGAACCCAGATCTGTCTCACTCATCACCAGAACATCACCATCATGTTCTGGTTACAGAGTGAATGAGGAAGGGTAAAAAGAGACCTCTGACAGGTCACAGGCTGTAAGAATCTTAATTGATGGTTTGGGGCAGAGGACTGAAGAAGGGGCTGGATGGGGCAGGATGGAGCACAAGTGGTGGACCACAAGTGGTAAACGACAGAGCCAGCTTCTCCTATCCTCTAGCTAGCGATTGAGGCAAATTAACCATCCTGTGCCTCAGTTTCTCACACCTGTAAAATGGGCATAATGGTAACACCCATCTTGTAGGAAGAATTAAATGAGTTAATAGTAAGGTGCTTAGAATGGCACCAAGCCCATAGTAGGTGCTCAGCGAACATCAGCTTGCAGGTGCCCCTGTGTGGTGCCTAAGACCTGTCCTCACTGTGCCTCTGCCTGCCACCCCTGACAGGAGGGACCGGAACAGCAAGAGAGTTAATTTTTGCAGGAGAATTTCACAGCCCAGGAAGTGCTGGCACAAAGGCCCAGACCACAAAGGTGTCTGGTGTCCCTCGCGTGGTGTCCCTGGCTTCCTCTCCCTCTGCCCCGGGCCAGCCCCACCCTTGATTCCTCTTGCCTGGCAAAGTTGGGCTGGGGAGATTCTGGAACTTCACCCTATCTAGAACTGGAGGTCAGGACCTGAAGAGCAACCGTCAGCCAAAAGCCCCCACTGTGGTCCCGAAAGAGCCCCTACCCTCATCCTTTTCATTTAGCAGACAAGTCACCTGCCATTCAGGCAAGATTCCAGACCCATCTGAGGCCGGCTGTGTGACCCTAGGCAAGGGAATGGCCCTCTCCCAGCCTCAGTTTCCCAGTTCGTAAAATGCAGATTAATAACAGAACTTGCTACATACATGCTTGTGGAGATAGAAGTGGACCCAGCATATAGCAGGGCTCTAGCACTGGTAGTTATTTATTCACTTGACAAATATTTATTGAGCACCTGCAAGGTGACAAAGGGCTTCCCTGGTGGCTCAGATGGTAAAGAATCTTCCTGCAGTGCAAGAGACCTGGGTTCAATCCCTGGGTTGGGAAGAGCCCCTGGAGAAGGGAATGGCAAACCACTCCAGTATTCTTGCCTGGGAAATCCCATGGACAGAGGGGTCTGGCGGGCTACAGTCCATGGGGTCACAAAGAGTCGGACACGACTGAGCGGCTAACACAGCGCTACAAGGTGCGCAGATGAAGGTGCTGGAGACGCAGTGGTGCACGGGACAGTGTTCTCACCTTGGGGGAGCTTGTTTTCCAGGGTTGGAAGGGCAAGAGGTGAATGGAGGAACCATATAAAGAAGAGTATAATGTCAGGTAGTGACAACTGCTGTGAGGAAAAAAAAAAACTGGTAAAGGAGGTCAAGTAAGGGACGGTGGAGGCAGTTTGTCCTGAGTGGACAGAGGGCCTGATGAAGGTGATGTCAGAGCCAAGGGCTGCAGGAGGAGAGGAAGTCAGCCCTGGGGTCACCTAGGGGAAGAGGGGTCCAAGCAGAGGTGAGGAAGGACCAAGGCTCTGCGGTGGGAATGAGCTTGGTGTGTTGGAAACAGCACGGGCCTGGACGGCAGCGAGCGGGGAGGGGGGCGGGGAGGGGGAGGGCAGGGGGGGGGAGGAGTGGAAGATGACGTCAGAGACAAAGAGGGTAGCGGGGTCACGTAGGGTCCTCTTCTAGAAACGTGGCGCCTCTAGTACCCAGAGCAGAGCAGCCTCTAAGGTTTGGATCCAGGGTGTCCCTCCTGCTTGGGAGGGGTCTGGAGTATTATGGGTAGCCCCAGCCTGACACCCCCCAAGCCCACTTGGGTACCAACACAGTGACCTCCAGGCCCGAGTGCCCGGGGTCCGAGCGGGAGGTCACCAGGAGGTTCCTGGCAGGTTCCCCTGGAGATTCCAGGGGGGTGACCTCCATAATTTAAAGTCCGGAGCCCTGCGCTCAAACCGCCCTCCAAACCCTCTTGTGACTCCGAGGGGGTGGGGGGGGTCACCTTTCCCAGACTCCGCACCTGGGGGTCCCCGGAGTCTGGAGGGGTCCCACGCCCAGACCACGCGCCCCACGCCCGAAGCCGCGGTCCCTGCGCCACCACCGGGAAAGGCCGGTGCGGCGGGCGCCTCCCGGGCCGCTGCGGCAAAGGCTGGGCAGCCGCGCCCTCCCCCCGCGGTGATTCATCCCGCCCCCTCCCTCTCCCTCCTCCCTGCCGTGGCCGCCGCCGCCGCCGTCGCTGCAGTGCGCAGGAGACCGCGGCCCGCGCCCTAGCGCGCCCGAGCCGGAGCCGGGCCGGGGTCCGCGCACCTGGCGGATGTGGCCGGCTGCGCGCGCCAACGCAGCAGCCCGAGCAGCGGCCGCCGCCCGCGCGGCGGGGATGCCCGGACGCCGGGCCCCGGGGCTGGGCCCCCGGCGGTAACCGGAGCGGGGGGGCCGCGCCCCCCCTCCCCCCTCGCCGGTCCCAGAGCCGCAGCTGCTGCGCCCGCGCGCTCCCGGGGACATTCTAACCGCCGCCGGGTCCCGCCGCCTCTCGCCCCGCTATTAATACCGGCGGCCCGGGAGGGGGGCGCAGCGTGCGCAGCGCAGTCATGGGGACGCTGCTGGCCTTCGTGGTCGGCGCCGCACTGGGTGAGTGCGCGGGGGGCGCGCGCGGCGGGGGCACCGCCGGCACACTGGCCGGGCGGCGGGATTCGCGCTCGGGACTCCGGGCCGCGGGCGAGGGCCGTCCCCAGCCCATCCCCCGGCCCGGCTAAGTCCGCTTCAGAAGTTGTGCGCGCGGGGAGCGGGGCTCGGGAGGGCGCAGAGGTGCGGGTGGGCGCGAGCGGGCGAGGGCCGGGCTGGCACTGCTCGGCGGCTGCGGGCGCCCAGCCGGGGCGAGGAAACGCGGAGTCAGCTGCTCCCGGAGAGCCCCGCAGGCTGCAATGTGACACCTACAGCCGCGGGAGGTGGGAGGGGGGAGGCGGCGCCCGGAGATTGGGACCGAGACAGAGAGAGAGAGAGAGGGAGAGGAGAGGCAGGAGAGATAGAAACGGAAGGGAAGGAGCGGCGAGAGACACAGAAGTTCTCCTGAGTGCTCCGCTGGGAGACTGGGGAGCTGGAAAGTGAGGGGGGAGACAGAAAGAAGGGTGCAGAGTATGCCAGAGAGTTAGGGATCTGAGCGGTGGAGAGAGAAAAACTCGAGCGAGGCAGGAAGAGACAGAGACACAGGTAGACACAGGGAGAGATGGAATTTTAAAAGGACAGGGAAAAGTGCAGGGAGAGATGGAGAAGCCAGGAGAGGATGTCTGAGCCTGAGACAAGGACACTGAAGTGGGGCCTTCAGAGAGACCCCTGAGAGATAAAGAGGGGGCGACAAAGACTCAGGCGCTCAGGGAGATGGAAAGAGCAGAGGAGGAGGGCAGAAAACCCCGATTAATAGGGGGAAGAATGGGGGGCAAAGCAGAAGCCTCCGAGCTGGAAAGACAGCACGAGCTAGTGAGCAGGAAGGAGGAGGCAGGTAAGAATGAGGATGAGGGACTCAAAGGGACTGGAATCTGCTGGGGATGCGAAGGCCCTGTGGCGGGAAAGAGCTCAGAGAGTTTTGAGAAGCTGATGGGGGTGGGACTGGCTTCAGGAAGTGAGGAGCCTGGGAGCAGGGGTGACTGAGGCAGGAGAAGATAGGAGGGGGTGGACGGCGGGAACTTGTGGGAGTGGGGAGCAGGGCTGGAGTGTTTTTCTGCACTGGATCCCGTGCCCACCTCCTTCTCTGAGGCCTTGGCTTCTCCCAACCCATTTAGGGCTGGTTGGTTTTAGAGAGCAATCAATTCTGGTAGAACTGACACTGCCACCTTGAATTTCTAACGCTGCTGGAGTTCTGGTCCCACCACCTAGACACTGCAGTACCTTGGACAAGTGGCCTCCTGAGAAAGGGGAACTTGGGTAGCACAGACTCTAAGTTACTGACCACAGTAACTGCCCTGTTGACTGGGGGCATTCAGTGTACCGTGGGCTTCCCTAGTGGCTCAGACAGTGAAGAATCCACCTGCAATGCAGGAGACCGGGCTTCGATCTCTGGGTCAGGAAGAGCCCCTGGAGGAGGGCATGGCTACCCACTCCAGTATTTTTGCCTGGAGAATTCCATGGACAGAGGAGCCTGGTGGGCAACAGTCCATGGGGTTGCAAACAGTCGGAGACGGCTGAGCACACACACACTGTATCAGGTCCCCTGCAGCCTTGTCTGCCTTGAAACCTGCCCAGCCTCCTCCAGAAGAAAGACGATCGTTTCCCTCACTATTCACAGGGGCAATCAGAGAGGATGAGGGACTCGCCAAGGGCACGTAGCTGGTGGCAGGGCCAAGCTCCGAGCCTGGTTCTGGCCATTCCTGATTGTAGTCAAGGGGCACCAGATGGCTTCCAAGGGGCCTGAGAGCTGTCAGCCAGTGAGCCTGGCATTGCCAAGGGTGATGGGTGCCCCGGCTCGACCTGAGCCCACTGTCCCTGCAGTGTCCTCAGCCTGGGGGGGCTGCGTGGAGGTGGACTCGGAGACCGAGGCCGTGTACGGGATGACCTTCAAAATCCTGTGCATCTCCTGCAAGCGCCGCAGTGAGACCACCGCCGAGACCTTCACCGAGTGGACTTTCCGCCAGAAGGGCACAGAGGAGTTTGTCAAGGTGGGTGGGCTCCTGGCACAGGAGGGTGGGCATCTATGTGGGAGCTAGTGACGGGGAGCAGGGTTCCGGTTGGGGTTGCGAGTTTGTCTGCACCCAGGTGCCATTTCTGATGACCTGGATCCACATGCCAGGTCCACCAGGACTGGCTGGTGACCTTGGGCAAGCCGTTGAACCTCTCTGAACCTTCATTGCCTCCTCTGTAAAGAAGGGGGAGCGGGTAGCCTCCAACTCTGAGATTGGTGTGAGGACTGAGTTCCTGCACCTGGCACACGGTTGTCACAAAATATACGTCATCAGAATTATTTCGTACCAGCAAAAACTGCCGCAGATGGTTATCGTGGAAGGAAACAGAACTTTCTGACCTCCTTTTCGCCCTCTGTGTGTTTTGAATTGCGTAGGAGGGGGTTCCATAAACTTTTTGAGGGCCTGCCGGAGAATTGGAGTCTACAGCAGCACCCTGCCTGGGGAGTGTGTCTGGGGGCCGGGCAGGATGGTAGAGAATGAAGACCAGGAAGGCTGAATGGGGGCTGCGGAGGATGGCCAGGGAACACGTGCAGCGGCGTGTGTGTGTCAGGGCGAGGGACAGGTCTCGGCGGGGCGGGGGTGACTGGTGGTGACCCCGTGCCCACTGCCCCCAGATCCTGCGCTATGAGAACGAGGTGCTGCAACTGGAAGAGGATGAGCGCTTTGAGGGCCGCGTGGTGTGGAACGGCAGCCGGGGCACCAAGGACCTGCAAGACCTGTCCATCTTCATCACCAACGTCACCTACAACCACTCGGGCGACTACGAGTGCCACGTGTACCGCCTGCTCTTCTTCGACAACTATGAGCACAACACCAGCGTCGTCAAAAAGATCCACCTTGAGGTGGTGGACAAAGGTGAGGCAGGCCCCCGGGCAGCCAGATGGAGGGACCAGATGGCGGGAGCGGGGAGGATGGACGGGCTGGCTCAGCGCCTGGGCAGCGGGGGGTGGAGGCAACACCTCCCGCCTGGACTCCAGCTCCGGCCCCCGCTTCCCTTCAGCCACGGAGAGGTCACGGCGGGCCTGTCCCACGGAAGTGCTGAGTGCAGAGCTGAGCTCTGCCTCCTGCGCTGTGAACCCCGGCGGGTGCCTCTCTCTCTCTGAGCCTGAGTATCGTCCTGTAGGAATCAGGGAGATAATAGTGTCTCTCTCTCGGTGTGTCGTTGGAGCCATTCTGATATCTTGGGGAGGTGGTGAGGATGGAATGAGATGCTGGGTGTCTGAGGCTGATGTGTCTGTCATAGCAGAGCCTCGGCACACAGGGGCCATGGTCGTGGTGCTTCTGATTGTCAACAGCCTTAGTCCTGCCCCCCTGTATCACCTGGGGCAGGAAATCAGTGGTGTCACCTGTGGCGGGGCTCCTCAAATTCTACCATGTGCGGTCGTGCTGTTGTTTGGATCTTGACTCAACAGATCCGTGTTGGGCCCAGGATTCTGTCTCAGATGAGGCCAAGGCTGCAGGTCTGGGGCCACGCTGAGCAGCAAAGATCTAAGGTGTGTTTTGAACCATTTTTCATCATTTCGGCTTCAACTGCTTTGGACTCCTTCCCTGAACCATCTTCTGATTGGGTGTAAATTGGAATTCTCCAGGGCCTCAGGGACCATTGGCCTAGAGAGTCAGGGAGATATCCCAGACCTTGGGCTTGGCAGCTGAGTCCCGAGGGGCCGTCAGCACACATGCACCATCACGGCCGACGTGCATTGGTGCACCCCTTCCCCAAGACGGGGGCTGGCCTTGTTGTCCTGTATGAAGTCCCTCACTGAATCCTCCCACCCACCACCTGGTGGCTCAGACGGTAAAATATCTGCCTGCCAGTGCAGGAGGTGCAGGTTCGATCCCTGGGTCAGGAAGATCCCCTGGAGAAGGAAATGGCAACCCACTCCAATATTCTTGCCTGGGAAATTCCACGAACAGAGGAGCCTCACAGGCCACAGTCCACAGGGTCGCAAAGAGTTGGACATAACTTAGCAACGAAAAAACAACCCACCTTCTGGCGTAGAGGCTCTTCTTATCCCCATTTCGCAGATGGGGAAACCGAGGCTCAGGGAGGTAAGATTATAAGGCCAAGGTCACAGAGCTGCGACCTGGATATGAACCCAGCCAAACCTGTGTGATTGTTGTTTTTATTCTTGACATGATTCACTATACTCTGCTGTCAGCCAGAGCCTGTGGGTTCCTGTTGGTAATTAGCATTTTTACGTGTATTAGCAAAGTGATCTAGCAGAATTCAATTCAGGAGATATGTCTGAGTGCCTCTGTGGTGTAGGTCACGATGCTGGGTGGGTGGCCACCCACAGACGTCGATGATGTAGCCCTGCCCTGGTGAGTTGGGCGACGGTGGAGGAGTTGTGAAAAAGACACCCCCAAATACTGTGGCTTCAGAAAGTCTGGGTCAGTCCTGTCTCCCAAATCTGTGCTCAGGTGAAGGGTCAGGGGGTAGGAAGTTTCCTGGATGGCCTTTGGGCACCCAGGTACTTTCCATCTTGTGGCTCGGCCCTTGCTCATGATGCTGTCTTCCCCAGCATGGTGGAGTCTGGGCTCAGGCACGCCTGGGTCCCAGAAGAGCCTCTCTCTTTTTTTTTTTTTTTTAACATTATCTACCACGTTATACTGCTTCCCAGTATATGTGGGAGGCTTATATTTATGTAATGCAGGACTTATATTTAGTTGGGCTTGCCAGGTGGCGCTAGTAGTAAAGAACCCGCTTGCCAATGCAGGAGACATAAGAGACTCCGGTTGCATCCCTGGGTTGGGAAGATCCCCTGGAGAGGGGAATAACAGCACTCTCCAGTATTCTTGTCTGGGATATCCCATGGACAGAGAGCCTGGTGGACTACAGCCCATAGGGTCACAAAGAGTTGGACACGACTGAAGTGACTTAGCACGCATGAACTTATATTTATGTAATATAGGAGTGTTTCTATTATCTTCCCAGAGCCTGTATTTTTTGCACCATCCATCATACCCCAGTGTTTTTTAATCCACCATGTTATAATACTGCTTTTTTAACCGTACCCACTGTGATATAGTATGTTATGCTATACTATATGCTATAGTGTTTTCACGTTACCAAACACCAAACATAACAACAGTATTTTTTTAATTGTAATCCATCATCCCAGAGTATTTTTAATATAATCCACCATATTATCATTTTTTAATCCTTAGCCACCATGCTATATGTTCTAAAATATTATCAGTCATGTCATAGTATTTAAAATTTTTTTATTTTTTAATAATTAATATTATTAAATACTAATAAATGGATGTATTCAGCATCCGTGCTCATTTTGTAGTATTTTTAACATTATGTGTCACTCTAGGGCGTTTCATTCCCCATGGTATCATTGTATTGTTAGCATCAGTAGTCATTGTTTCTTCTTTATCATAAGCCACTGTCTTACTGCCATTTCAACATTACCTATCAGTTGGTATTGCCTCCTGGTCAATGACCCCTCAGTAATGAACTGAGTCGTTTCCAAAGCGGGGAGCAGTGGGTGCTGGAGATGAGGCCTTCACTGAGTTGGGAGGGGTGCAGAAGATGGTAGGAAGCATCTGGGTGTCTCCCACCAGGAGTGGGGCTGGCATCCGGGGACAGAAAGGCTTGTTCTGTCTGGACACACCCAGTAAGAGGGGAGCAGGTGTGGAGGTGCAGTGGTGACTGAGGCTGGCAAGACATCCGGCCCGCAGGCTGGGGCTTCAGATCTGCCCCTGGAGGCAGACAGGTGAAGCTTTGAAGAAATCAAAGACCCCCTCGGAGGAACTGCCTCTGCTCCCGGCTCTGTCTCAGTTTCTCCTCTGTGAAGCGGGGGCGACGACAGCCCCGCCTCCTGAACATCTGTGGGTTGATGGAGACTGCCCTGGACATACCATGGCCATTTCCAAGTCTCTCTTTGGCTGTGGAAGCTTTTAGCAGTAGATAAGAGCTCAGACCCTACAGTCAGTCCCACTTGGAGTTGACTCCTGGCTCTGAGTGCAATCCTGGCTGTGCATCCTTGCCTGGCACTTTCTCCTCTCTGAAGTGAAATGAAAGTTGCTCAGTCGTGTCTGACTGCGACACCGTGGACTGTAGCGCGCTATGCTCCTCTGTTTGTGAAATTCTCCAGACAAGAATACTGGAGTGGGTAGCCAGTCACAGGCCATTCACAGGGGATCTTCCGACCCAGGGATTGAGCCCAAGTCTCCGCATTGCAGGCAGATTCTTTACCGTCTGAGCCACCAGGGAAGTCCTCAGTAAACTTGTCCTGCAGATGGCCTAGAGAGCCGTGCCTGTCAACGTCCTAATCTGATTGGGAGAGCAGGATACCAGTTTACTTAAATCCGTTTGGTTGGTGAGTTCCAGGAGCAGGGGTGAGAATTCTGATGACTGAGTTTTATCCATGCTTGCTTGTATGTGTGTTCAAGTCATGTCTGACTCTGTGTGACCCCATGGACTGTAGCCCAACCACCAGGCTCTTCTGTCCGTGGAATTTCCCAGACAAGAATGCTAGAGTGGGTTGCCATTTCCTGCTCCAGTGAATCTTCCCAACCCAGGGACTGAACCCACATCTCTTGAGTCTCCTGCACTGGGAGGCAGATTCTTTACCACTGAGCTTTATCCAACATGTATTCAACTCTGTGCTTCTGGAGGTCAGCTGACATGGGAAGCCTGGACTCTCTGTATCCTTGGGGTTGTTTCAGAGTCAGGGAGATGCTCAGATGAAAAACTCAGGACAGAGCCGGGGCGAGAGCATGCTTTCACCGCAGGAGACGCATTCAGGGTATCTCTGGAGTGAAAGAACAAGCGAACAAACGGATGAGGTGTGGAGTCCTGTCCCCAGCTCCTCCTGCCGGGAAGCAGGGGAGAGGCATCAGGCCCTGCACCCCCCTCCCTGTGGCCCAGAAAGCCTCGGTACCATCTGCCTCGGGTGGAGCAGCAGAAAGCGCCCACTCCCAGGGGAGGAGGAAATGGCAACTCGCTCCAGTGTTCTTGCCTGGAAAATCCCATGGACGGAGGAGCCTGGCGAGCTACAGTTCATAGGGTTGCAAAGAGTCGGACATGACTAAGCAACTGAGCACACACCTAGGGGAGGAAGACCATGTGGGAACAGCGGGGAAAATGAGGTCCCGGCCATCCAGGAGGAGGGGCTGGGGATGCGGGGTGGACACCTGCGAAATCCGGCCGAGGATGCCACCGTGGGCTTGCGTTCTGGTCCCCCGGCTGAGCATGCCCCTTTCACAGTTTAAATTTAGGCTCCATGAAAGGAAGCTGACATTGGCAAGAGCCAGGCCCGTGGAAAGGAGAGAGGGCTTCCGGAAAACGTCAGTGAATAGCCAGCGCTTAGGCAGTGCTGACTGTGGGCACATCCACGCATGTTACAGATGTTAACTCATTTCCTCTTCCCAGCAACCCTGTGAGACGGCATGAGTATTATCATCCTTATTTTACAGCAGGGGAATAGAGGCCCAGAGAGGTGGAGTCATTTGCCTGTGGTCACACAGCAGAGGCAGAGATAAGATTTGGACCCTGACAGTCTGGCCCCAGAGCCCTGCTATTAACTACTGTGCTGTATCGCCCCAATAATAACAGTGATGATATTAATAATAGTAAACATGTATCAAGTGCTCTCTATATAGCAAGCAGTATTCTAAGGGTTTTAAAGGTTTATTTAATTCTCACAACACTCCCATGAAGGAGATACTGTGATTATCAACTTTTTACAGGTGGGGAAATTGAGACCCAGAGAGGCTGAGTCACTTGCCCAAGGTCACACAGCTGGCCAGTGGCAGAGCCAGGATTTGAACCTGGGCCTTCTCATTTCAGAGCTTCAGCTCTGGGGCACCTACAATCACCTGTATGACACGGAGGCGCCCTCGAGTTACACAGGGAGACAGGTTCAGGGCAATCTGAAAGCCCTTCCAAGGCCGATTATTAAGAATCACAGGAACAATGATGCCTCTGGGGGAGAGCATGGCCTCACTTGCCGACAAGGCCCAGGGAGGTCAAGCCACTTGCCCAGGCTTGCACAGCAAACTCAGGACACACTCAGGCTGCCACCTGACCCTGCCTGGCCCCCGCAGCCAACAGAGACATGGCGTCCATCGTGTCCGAGATCATGATGTACGTGCTCATCGTGGTGTTGACCATCTGGCTCGTGGCAGAGATGGTTTACTGCTACAAGAAGATCGCCGCTGCCACGGAGGCTGCCGCACAAGAGAATGCGTGAGTGGGGTCCTGAGGAGGGGGAAACGGCCCAGGACGCCTCGTGCTTCCCGGAGGGGAGCATGGGCTGAGTGGGGAGGCGGGTGGGGAAGTGACCCAGACACCATCTGCCAGGTCCTCCCCAGAGGGGACCGTTTGGTGCCAGAGATGGGATGAGGCTGCGATTGGGTCCCCTCCGCTCCCTGCTCAGACTCTTAGCCCCCACTTCTGCTAGGATCCCAAGCTCAGGCCTGGCATCCTCTGCCCCAGAGATACACGGCTCCAGGCCCTAGCCCTTTTTATCTGCCAGGACCCAGAAGTCTGAGCCCCCTACTCGCTGCTCCCTCAGACTCAGACTCCAGGCCCTCAGCCCCTTTCACCCCAGGACCCCGGAGTCTAGACCCCCAGAACCCCTCCTCCCTCACATTCAGGACTCCAGACCTCCAGCCTGGGCTCCTCTTGGATCCCGAGGATCCAGCCTGCCGCCTCCTCTTCCCTCTGGCCCCTGTGCCCCTGGGGACAGAGACCTCAACCCTCCTCGGTCTCCACGGGGGGAGTGGGCCGAACTGACGATGGGGTCGCTGGACACGTGGCCTTTGCCCCCACAGCTCGGAATACTTGGCCATCACCTCAGAAAGCAAAGAGAACTGTACGGGTGTCCAGGTGGCCGAATAACCCCGGTAAGGTGGGCGGGCAGGCGGGCAGGCGGGCAGGGGCTGGAGGGCCCGGGAGGTGCCAGCTGTCAGCCGTGAGGCTCCTCAGGCCCTGTCTCTCCCCTTTCAGGCCCTGGGCTCCGCCTCAAGGAAGAGCCAGCCCTAACGGGGGAACATCCAGGCGAGGCCTGCCCCCGCTGGGGGTTGGCCATTCCTGGGCCTCCACAAGCCTCAGAGTCCTGCCAACGGAGCCTCCAGGGTGGGAGGGGGCAGGGGGCTCGGCTCACACCCCTAATCCAGCCTTCTTCCTCCTGCCCCATCACCCACCCACGCCATGCATGATGGCTAAAGCAATACTACCGCTGCCCCTACCCCTGCTTCTGCTGCCTGTTTTGGGGGGGTGGCGGTGAGGTGGGGGCAGCGGCTCCGCACCCCTCCTTCTTGCTGATTTGCACACACTGGCCGCTTCGGACATGCACTAACCGGGGCCCAGTGCCTCCCTGCCTCCTCCCCGCCCAGTGGGGCTTGTGATGGCTGGAACGGTTCGGGGCAGGGGGTTCCTGGACCCCCCACCACCTGCCTCTGACCCCTGATGCCATTTCCCTCCCTGCTTCCTCCGGCTGGACCTGGGGTCTCCTCTCCCTGCAACGCGCTCTCACCCCACCCCAACCCACCCTCTCTCACCAGCCTTGGATTGTGGCCACTTAGAAAGGGGTCCATTCAGCCTCGTCTCTCTTTACACAAGTAGTTTTGTTCATGAAATAAAGATTCTTGGACTTGATTCAGTCTCTCTCGTGAGCCCAGTCCCTTCTACACCCCCTCCAAATCTGAGAGAGCCCCCTGGTGTTTCTAGGGACCCGCCCTCCTGGGCAGGTGACAGGGCCTCTGTGCACGCGTTCTGAGTGGGGGGGGGGGGCAGGGAAGGATGGAGAAGGACAGACGGGGGCCACATCTCAGGCTCAACACCTGCCTGAGGTCTCAGCGGGTGCAGCCACTTGATACTTGATTACTGTTGGGGTTTAGGGAGTGATTAGCTCAGCAGGGACCAGGAGTTTCGAGGGAGCCAGCCTGGAGCGGAGGAAGCGGACTGGTAGTGGAGGTGGGGGGTGATCAGGGAAGGAATGGAGGGGGAGGAAGAGGCACCGGGGGCCCTGCACCGGCAGGTCCCCCAGGTGAGGCCGTGGCTCTGGGTGCAGGGGTGCGTGGGGCCAGCGGCTGGGTCTGATGGCTTAGGGGCGGCCTGTCTGGGGTGAGCAGCTGTGGCCTGACTGAGTCTGGGTGGCGGCTGTCCACAGGTAGTGACCCTGTGTGTCTGGGTGTTTATCCGGCCCTGGGGTCTGACGTCGATTGACTCCTGGGCTGCTGGCGGGACAGTGCGTATCTGCCTGTGGACACTTCCGGCCGCCTGGCCTGGGCCCCAGCACTCCATGCTGCCTTTTCCGGGCCAAGTCCCCATCCCCCTTGTCTGGGACTTCCCAGCTCCAGAGGTCATCGCTGCAGGCGGCAGAGAGGCTGCCAAAGCAAACCAACCCCCGTGACTTGTAGGAAAGCAGCTGGGGGGGGGGAGGGGGCGGGGGGAGGGTGAATAGAGGTGGGGGCCGGCGTCGGGAGCGGGGACACGAAGGGGCAGAGGCTGGGGCAGGAGTTAGGGTGCAGGAGGGGTCTGGGGCCAGGGCTGGGCTGAGGCCCGGCCTGGAACTGGGAAGGCCTGGTTCAGGAGCTGGACAACGGGTGGAGGAAATGGCAGGCGCAGCGGTGGGCAGGGGGCTGGGCAGGGGGCAGAGGAGACCAGGGGCAGGGCGGCCTTGGGGCAGCTGGGGCCCTCCATCTGTGCCTCTCCACTTAACACCTCCTTCCTGGGGGCCCTGTCAGCACCCCCCAGCCTGGCCTGTCTCCCCAGACTCCGGGCCCCCAGGCCAGATCTGTCCCAACTCCACATACCCTCGCACCGGCACACCTGGGGCCCGTCCAGGCTGGAGGCAGGTTGCTGGGCGCCCCGGTCCAGCCCCTTGCAAACCCTGTCCCACCAGCCAGGTGGCCTCCAGCGCTGCCAATCCCTTGGCCCAGCCCCTCCCCGCCCCTTCCCCCGCCCCCTCCTCCTCAGGTGAGGCAGCCAGGCCTAGCAGGCCCCTCGCGCTGCCGCTGCCTCTGCCTCCGGGGCCCGCTGCGCCGCTGCGGGGCCACCATGCTCCTGCCCAGGCCTGGAGACTGACCCTAACCCGGCACCATCTCTCAGCTCCGCCCCCACCTGCCGGACCCCAGGGTAAGGAGCAGGGTCCTCAGGTTCCCGTCCCCCGGACATGGGTCCCCTCACCCCTACCCACCCTAATGCCCACTTCCCAACAGAGGTGCTCTGAGAGGGGCCAGTCAGACTTCTCTCCAAGGACCTCAGAGTTCTAGCCCCCGCTTCTTCAGACTCCCAAGATCGGGTCCCGGGCTCCTCCTCCCTCCAACCCAGGAGTCCAGGCCCCTGTGCCGCCCCTCCCTCATAAGAAGCAATCCTGGTCCCCAAACCTCTCTTTTCCCAAGACCCAGGAGTTGAGGCCTCCAGCTCTCCGCCCTCAGACCCGGGAATTCGGACCCCTCAGTCCGCTCTCCACCACGGCCCAGGCCCAGGGTCCCCCGGCGCTATAAATCCCATCATCCCCCTAGCTGCTGGTCACACGCTGACCCCATCCTTGAACCCAGCCCAGTCTGTGTCCGTGATCACGGCGTGCTCTGGCCAGGGCCCAGTCCCTCAGCCTCCCTGGATGGGCGCCTGGGACTGGGGGCACAGGGGCTGGGCTGGGCTCCCCCAGGCCCTGCCTCCCCCTTGTTCATCTCCCCACAGGTCCCGCCCCGGCCCCAGAGGTCAGCCGGGGAATCATTAACTAGAGGCCGTGACATGGCGGAGAAGGAGGGTGAGTCCCCCTGTCCCTGAGACCTGAGCTCTGCCTGCCGCCCCTCCCCTCCCTCTGTGCTGTCTTCCCAGCCCTCCGCTCCCTTGGAGCCCCCTCTCTCTGGCACCCCCTCGTGGGCCCACCCCCACCCCCTTCTGAAGCCTCCTCCATCTAATTAACTATTAACCAAATTCTCTGTGGGGCTGCAACACCACCTGCCTCCCGGCCACCCCATATGACCTTCCTGGCTCCCTGCCTCAGTTTCCCCTCACCCCCCAGTGATTTCTCAGCTACCTCTGGACCTGTCCTTTACTTGGGGTCAAGGGGGAGAAACTAGCTATCATCGTTCAGGACATAGACCCGAATCGAAAGCAGAGGCCTGCCTTTAAAAAAGATATATATATAATTTTATTTATTTACTCATGTATTTATTTCTGACTGTGCTGGGTCTTCGTTGCACGCTTTTCTCTAGTTGCGGTGCGAGGGCTTCTCATTGCGGCCGCTTCTCTTGTTGCAGAGCATGGGCTCTAGGGCACTCAGGCTTCAGTAGTTGGGGCGCATGGGCGCCTTAGTTGTGCTTCCCGGGCTCTAAGGCACAGGCTCCATAGTTCTGGTACACAGGCTTGGTTGCTCTGCGGTATGTGGGATCCTCTCGGGATCCCACATGGAACCCGAGTCTCCTGTGTTGACAGGCGGACTCTTTACCACTGAGCCAACAGGGAAGCCCCACCGGGCTGCCTTCGAATCTTCCTCTGCCACTGATTTTATTGTGCGATCTGATGGGAGTGTCGTCGTTCTTCTGGGCTTCATTTCCCCCTGGGTCAAGCGTGGGTTCTCATGCTACCTACCTACCTACATGAGGTTGTTGGGAGCACAGAACACGCACAAGGCGCCAGCCTGGGACTTCGTTCGTAAAACACGCAGGGTGCCCCAGATGCGGGGTGCCCCAGAGCTGTCATGGCAGAGGTCGGCCAACTTGGAAACCTGGGGCCCAAGACCCCCACCGATTCCAGACGTTCCTCCCACCTCCTCACACTGTGGGCAGAGCAGAGGGAGGACTTTGGACCCGGTCTGGATGGATGAGGAGAGGAGAAACAACAGAGAAACCACCCTAGGGATGGTGGGGAGAAACCACGCCTCTGGTTTGATGGACACTCGAGGGCTTATGGAAGCCCCTGGCAGGGGCTCCAGACCTCCTGGCTCCCTCTTAACCTCCTCTACACTTGAGAGCCAGCTGGAGGAGACCAGTTAGGGGTGGCTCTTTCTTCCTGCCCTCCCCGGCTGGGGCTGAGTCTCTTCTTCCTGGAACCAGGCTAGTTGGTTTCGGTCCCAGGCAGTATCACTTTCTAGTTGTTAGACCCTGGGCAAGTGGCTCACCTTCTCTGGGCCTCATTTCTTCCTCTGCGAAAAATAAAAATAAAAAAGCAGTACTAATGTCCATCTTATAGGATGGTGTGAGGATTTAAATGCCATGATATGCAGGAAGCACTGAGTGTGTTGGCTGAAATGATGGATATGGATCACTGGCCTCCTTGCGTCTCAGCACAGCTAGAAAATCAGAGCCCAAACCATCCAACTGTGGAGTGTTATTTGTGGACTCTTTGCAATCCCTGGGACTGTAGCCCACCAGGTTCCTCTGTCCATGGAATTTTCCAGGAAAGAATACTGGAGTGGATAGTCATGCCCTTCTTCAGGAGATCTTCGCAATGCAGGTTCAATAACCTGGGTTTCCCGCATTGTGGGTAGATTCTTTACCATCTGAGCCACCAGGCTCCCAGTGACCTGGGAGAAGGCACTGCTGCCTTGTTGAGCAGATGCGTGGCAAAGCCTTGCGCCTTTGGAAACCTTCCTTCTTGGAGCCCACTGAAGAGACTCACCAGGCCTGGAGCCTATGGGTAAATGAACCAGAGAAGAAAAGCGGAGTGTGTCCAGAAGGACGGCCAGGGACTGGCCTGAGGACAGACAACCAAGACACAGTGGGCTTCAGTACATCTCCAGGCAACTCAGTCCTAGTCTTGGAGGGGAGTCCTACCATCATGGCAAGCCCGGGCTTACTTGCTGGGTTACCTGGCTGGGTGGCTGAACCTCTCTGGGCTTTCTTTCCTCATCTGTACATCAGGGATGGTGATAATGCTATGTTCCTTCATTGATAGTTTGCAAGGATTTCAGGCAACTGCAAGATGGGGTTGGGCTCCCTAGGTGGCTCCAGTGGTAACACCTGCCAATGCAGGAGACATAGATGCAGATTTGATCCCTGGGTGGGGAAGATCCCCTGGAGGAGGGCATGGCAACCCTCTCCAGTATTCTTGCCTGGAGAATCCCATGGGCAGAGGAGCCTGGCAGACTGCAGTCCATAGGGTCACAAAGAGTCAGACACAACTGAAGCAGCTTGTCCCTGACACACACACTGGCAGGATGGGGTTAGGACAGGCCTAGGGTTGGTGTGTCTTCTGAGAGCTGCAGTTATGCTAACATTTGTGTTACCATTCTGCTGGTGAAGTGCGCCCAAGGTGAGGTTCTTGGCGCTCCCTGGGGACCCCGAATCAGAGGAGGTAATATCTGAGTTAACACTCAGAATAAGGCAGGAGAGAGAAGAGCAGAGAAGGCAGAGAGAAGAGCAAGGCTAACAGCTAGGGGTGACAGTCTGCCAGGTGTATGGTGGCATGTAGATAATTCGGGATTTCTGGAGGTAAAGTTGGAAATGGAGCTGGGAGGGTGATGAGATATGCAGGCTGGACCAAGTTCTGTTAGGACTCTGGTGAGAAGCTGGCCCATGAGCGGGCAGCGCTGGCTCTCTCCACAAGATGGCGCTGGTGGTTATTCTTCGTTTCTTTCTTTTCTTGTTTTTTTTTTTAACCTTGTCATTATAAGTCATGTTATAAGTTATGTTATGTCATGTTATAAGTCCTGTCATGTTATAAGTCCTGTCATTTTGGTTGCTTTTTGAAAACTCTATCAATTGTCTGGTAAGGACCCTTATGGCTGTCTGGGAATTGGGGAAAGCATGTTCAACCCCCAAATCTCTGATGCTGTGCTTACATCCTAGAGGGCCTGGCACCTTGGGCTGAGGGCCTTAGACTCTGTCCTGAGGGGCACTGGGAAGTCATGGAGGGTTCTAGGGACAGGTTGGATTTGCTCTTTGGGAAGATCCCCCAGGTTTCCATGTGGAGGCTGGACCAGAAGGAGAGATTGAACCCAGGGGTTGGAGGGGGTGGGGGCAGGGAAGGAGAGAGTGGGCAGGAGACACTCAGGAGGCCTGAGCCATGGGGAGAGGGAGGTGTTCTGCACATAGGGACAGACCTGCGGATGAGGACCTCTGAGACGGGACCTGGGGACTTAGGGAGACGTGGAGGCCAGTATGGAACCTGGGAGGTGTGATGGAGTGTGGTGATTCCAGGGGGAGGCATCTAAGAGGGTGCAGGACTCCCGATCTAGGACTAAGGAGAGTCCAGAGCTGGGGACAGAAAAGCAACCCAGTCTGTGGGGGTGGAGTGGGGAGGCATGAGGGGAAGGAGGCCGGGGCCGCCCTGTGAACCCCAGATTTCAGATAGCGTGTGAAGGGTCAGGAGATTGAGAAGTAGCAAGCAAGTCGGACAAGGGTGGTGTCCCAGAAATCAGATGGGGAGAGAATTTTGTTCGGGAAGTTGGAGTTGAGTACACGAGGACAGACACGGAGCTGTTTGAGTGGAGTTTCCGAAACAAGGAACCAAGGACATCACTTGGGAGGGTTTTGCAGCCGAATGGTGGAGGCAGAGGAACTGCACTGTGAGGAGACAAGGGCAGCCTGGCACCCCTGAAAGAACAGAGAGCAGAGCCTCAGGAGGACGCTCGGGGGTCCGGGCTTGCCGGGCTCTCTCGCCCTGACGACTCACACCAGGATGCTGCCTCTCGTGCAGTGAGGACACTTCCTGCCTTGGCAAAGATATGCGGTCAGGATGCCTCTCATGCTGGTGAACTTGGGTGAGGACGCTTCCTGTCCCACCAGAGGCACCTGTTTGGGGGTTGTCCAAAGACTCCTGAATCACAGGGCATGGAGCAAGTTTCTCCCCTCACCTTAAGCGACACAGGGTGGCCGTGCTTCCTGCCCCGGCAGTCATGCCAGGGCCTCTAGCCTGGGCTGTGAGTGGCCCAAAGCTCCGCAGGCACGTCTGAAAACAAAGGACCCAGGACCAGCCTGATGGCTTGGGGAGCCAGGACCTCCCACTGAAACCAGGAATATGGTTGGGGACCAAAGTGGGGACGGGGTCCTCCCTGGTGGCTTAGTGGGCAAGAATCTGCCTGCAGTGCAGGAGACCTGGGTTCAATCCCTGGGTTGGGAAGATCCCCTGGAGAAAGGAATGTCAAACCACTCCAGTATTCTCGCCTGGAGAATCCCATGGACAGAGGAGCCTGGAGGGCTGCAGTCCACAGGGTCGCACAGGGTCGGACACAACTGAAGTGGCTAAGCAGCGGCAGCAACAAGGTGGGGATGGGGCCTGAGAGGCCCCCTCAGGGAGACAGGGAGGGGTCAGCCAGCTGGGGCTGGGCTGGGCTGGTCCGCTGGGGCCTCTTTGGGGGAGGAGCACCCGGACAAGAATGGCTGGGTTCTCAAATTCTTGACACTCAGACAATAGCCACTGCAGGAAGGTCCTGGACCACTCCCTGCTCCTTTCTGGGTGCTGGCCTGGCCCCGTGCCCATCAGCCATACTGCCCTGACCCAGATGGCAGAACCGGAAGGTCCTGCAGATGCCAGGGGCAGTCGGGTGCACGCCAGGCCCAGCGAAGGCTTTCAGTGGCCTTTTCTCTTTGGTCCCCCCATCCCTAGCCAAAGGATTGGCTTTTCAGCCCCAGGGTCCCTGTTGCACTGGGAATAAAATTCCTCTTCTCAGGCTGCCAGGCCTCCCCAGCTGGTTCCAGGCCTTCTGTAAGCTCATGCCGTTCTGGCCACATCAGTGGCCTCTCTTGCCCTCTCACCCACCATGCTTGTTCTGGCCTTGAGGCCCTGGCCTGTACTCTTCTCTGCCCACGGTGCCCTTCCGTGAGAGCTCATTGCTTGGCTGGCCTCAGCCCTCAGGTCTCAGCTCAAAAGCCCCTTCTTGGGGAGGCCCTTCTTGAATACCCCACAGAAGACCTGCTGCCCCCGACTCATATCATTTTCTTCATAGACTTGGCCACGTTCTGAACATGATCAAGTTCATTTACTTGTTTGCTTGTTTTGGTTTCCCCCTCACTTTACACACATGAAAATGTGAGCTCTGTAAGAGCCAGCATCTCAGCTGTCTTGTTTAGGGATGTGTCCCCAGAGCCTAGAATCCCCAGGTACACAGTGGATGCTCCATAGGACCACGAGTGAATAAACCCCCATTTTACTGATGAGAAAACCGAGGCCCAGAGTGGTGAAGGGAGTTGTCCAAGATCACATAGCTATAATGATTTAAAAACATTTATTGACTAATAAAAATGGGAAAATCATTTATTGAGAACTTGCTCTACGCCAGCCACCATAGCACTGAGAGGGTGGCAAGGCTTTGTGGTTATAGGCCTGGATCCCAGTGCCAAATCAGTACTACCTCTTCCTGGCTGAGTCACCTTGGGCAGGTGGCTCCAGTTCTGTGAGCCTCAGTTTCCCCTGTCTGAAAAATAGGAATCATAACTGAGACCAGGACTGAATAATTTAATGCATTCAGAGCAGTGCTTGGTGCATAAGGCATCTGATAAGAGTACGGCTCTTAATTATTTGAAAGAATCTTCAAGTATTACTTTTAGAGGTGAGTGCTAGGTGGATGCCCATTAAATAGATGAGGAAGTTGAGGCTCAAAAAGGTGATAGTACCTGCCCAAGGTCCCATATATTGCCGTAGGTAAGGCCAATATATGTATTTTTTAATTTGGCTGGGCCATGTGGTTTGTGGGATCTTAGTTCCCTGACTAAGGATCAACCCTGTGCCCTCAGCCGTGAAAGCATGAAGTCCTAACCACTAGACTGCCAGAGAATTCCCAAGGCCAGTATTTTTAAGTGAGGCTGACACATTTCCAAATGTAGGTTCTCAACCTCTGGGGTCAATTTGTCATTGGAGCTGGGTCCTTCGGGAGAGGTCTGGTTTTGGGGGGTTCCCAGGGACAGAGGGTCTGGAACAGCAGAGAGAAATGAGACAGCGAGGAAATGCCAAACAGCAGGGAAGAGAGTTGGCAAGAGGGCAAAGGTCAGGGGTCACAGCCCCCAGGAGGCCCCAAGAACCTCTGGGAAAGTTAGCAGAAGTGACAGGTCCGAGAAGGAGATACAGAGCGCAACGTCTGTGGAAAGGAGAAGACCCTTCAGTGCCAGGAGTGTGGGCAGGGAGGGTGGCAACTGTCCCAGCCACACCCCTTCCCAGCTGGAAGCCCTGGGGGACTGGGCACCTAGTCATCCTCCCTGCAGGGGCGGGACAGGCCTACCAACTGCTCGCCCCAAGAAACTGGACCCAGGGCAGGGCAGGCTCAGGCGTGCTGAGTTAGCCTGGGGGGCAGGGCAGAGCTGGTCCCTTGCCACAGTGAGGACAGAGCTGGCAAGTGGCCCCAGCACCGTGTCTGTTGCAGGTGGCCGGACTGTGCCATGCTGCTCCGGACCCAAGGTGGCAGCTCTCACTGTGGGGACCGTCCTGCTCCTGACAGGCATCGGGGCAGCGTCCTGGGCCATTGGTGAGAGTGGACAGACCCCTGCACCTCTACCCTCCCCTGCCCCGGCAGCCCCCAGCCTGCCTGCCCTCACTTCTGCCTTCTCCGCAGTGACTGTTCTACTCAGGAGTGATCAGGAGCCGCTGTACCCAGGTGAGTAGAGCGGGCTGAGACCCTCTGGGGAGCCCTGGAGGAAATTCGCGCCTGGTGGGAGCTCAGTGAAAGGATTTTTTAAATGAATGCCCGAAGGCCTGCAGGAATGCTGGTGGTGCTTATGTACCCATGTGGCTGGTCTAACCCAGTGTTCTTCAGACTCTAAACATGTTATCCATTAAGTGCATCATGAAATCAGTGAGTTGAAAACCACATTTAAAAAAAGTATGAAACAAATTCGATTGAAAAACTCAGAGTGCCTCTCTTTGCGTAAGAAAAAGTTCTGTTAATCTTTTCTTTGGGTTTTATGAAGGTGGGACTGTTATTCCCTCCATTTTACAGATGGGGAAACTGAGGCTTGGAGCAATGCCATAGTTCACCCCAGGAAACGGAAGTTCGGGGCTACATCATAATGTAAACATGTTTCTCATTGTGAAACGTGGTCAATACATGTTTGAGAGGTAGAAGTACTATATGAATTCAGCCAGCCTTTTTCTATCGCTTCTTGGTGGTAGCTGCTGTTGTTATTTCCATTTTACAGATGTAGAAAGTGAGGACTGGAGAGGACAGGCCGTGGGCACATCATGGCACCAGGAATAGCACTTAGGCTTGACTGGAAGAGAAGTGGAGGCAGGAATAAATACCAGGGTGGCCAAAAAGTTCATTCAAGTTTTTCTATAGATGGAGAAACTAATAAATGTAGAAACTAATTATGGAATGAATGAATGAATCTTTCTAAATGCTAACTCCAAGCTACCATTCTGTGGCCCAGGGCAGCAGGAAGAAAAGGGACGTTGGGTGACAGGACTCATTTTTCACTCCCACGAGGCTCATCTAGTTCCATAAAGGACTGAGCTCACATTAAGAGCAGAAATGGACACCTAGACGGGAAAGCCACCATCAAGATCAATCACCACAGTTCACACTTGCAGAGCATTTACCTGTGCCAGGCACAGGCCTCAGGGCTTTGCAGGTATTAATTCATTAAATCCCTCCCATGGCCCATTTTAATATGGGGAAATGAGGTGTGGAGAGACCAAGTGACTTGCCCCAGGTCACAGGGATGGCAACGAGAACAGCCTGGACCCAGCGCTTGTGTAGAACTACTATACTCTCTTGTTTCTCAAGAAACAGCCCAGTGAGTTGCCGTGTTGATGGCTAACATATGCCAGGCCCTGGCTACAGCCGTTGCACAAGAGCCCTGTGAAGTTGGGGCCGTTTATCATCACTTCCATTTTGCAGATGGGGGAAACTGAGGCCCAGTGAATTGTACTGACGTGCACGTTGAATAAATGGCAGGGCAGAGGGGTCATGAACCTACCAGATGCGCCTTCGTGGCTCACTACTGCCCCTGGGCTACAAATCCCAACCCTTGGCGGACTCCAGGGCTCCTAAGGCGCCGCCCTTCTCCACCCTCACCTCATGCTTCCTCCCAGCACTCTTCAGCCCCGGCCCACGGGCCTCTGTCTCACTCTCAGAGGACCCTCCTGGCACCACAGTCTTTGCTCGCCTCCTCTTTACGCTCACACCCAGAGGCAGGTTTCTGGGTCCTGTACCATCATGACTGAGCTGAGGCTCCCACCTGGCCTGCCCTCTCTGATTCTCAGCATCCTTATCTGGAAATGGGTGGTGAGAATTAGCGGAGGTGATGATTCGTGCAATGCTTGACTCTCAGCCAACTTGGTTAACACGGACTTCTGTGTCTCAGACTTTAGGCTTTAACTTCCCCAAGCTGGACCTTTCTACCCCCAGGCTCTATACCCTCCGCCCCCCACAACCACTCTGCATATTACCACCACCCCCTCTATGACCCTCTTCACACAGCTCATGATTTACTCCTGGTGAATTTCAGAAGGGCAGGGGCATTTTGTTTACTGCCGTAGACAGTGTCTGGTGCATAGAAGGTGCTCAGGAAACCTTTGTTCAATGAATAAGCGTGAAGACAAATCTCAGAGGTGAACTAACTTGTCCTGGGCTTCAGCTGAAAAGTAATGAGGCCACACTTCAGACCTGACTCTGGCCGCTGCCAGCACAGTACCCTCCCGTGACACTAGGGTTTCTCAAAAACGTTGGGAAATTACAAAACGAACAAACAGAAACAACCCAGAAATGATATCCCCAGCTCACTTTTCTGGGATTTTTCACATCTCTAAATATATCAGACAATTTGGTAAGCAAACCAGGTGACCCAGAACGTACTTTCTGCATGGCTTAAAATAATACAAACAAAAAAAAGAGTTTAAAAGTGAGAAACAGTGGTACAAAATATAGCTTTAAAAATACTTGGAGGGGGCATTTGACATTCCTTCCTCTCTCCCTCCTCCTCCTCCTTCCGCTCCTCCTTCCAAATACATCCATAAAATGATAATTTTTTTTTCCCTAAAACCTCACAGTTTCTGGAAATCACAATCTCTGGAGCACTGAGAAGTCATTTAAAAATAAGAATTCACTCCCACCCCCAGCTGGTGTTTTTTTTTTTTTTTTTTTTTTTTTATTTTTGCACCGCTCCTGGAGGTACTGCAATACCAGGTCGATGCGTGGAGTGGACGGAGCAAGCTCCTATTCCAACTCCCTGCTCCAAAAATCCATTTAATATATTGTCCTCGGATAGAGGACGTATCAGATATTAAACTGATAAGAACAGATACTACACCCAGGTGGTGTTTTGAACCCCAAGTCTTGGTCTGGGAACTCAAGGGGTGGTAGATATCACCCAGTGAAGGTACCAGACATTCCCGGCCCCATCCCAGAACAGGAAGCCATGATTAAGGCCAGTTAACCAGGAAGCTCCTAGTATAGGCCGTACATGAGTATATTTGGGGAAAAGGAGCTGATAAGGTTCGTATGAGAGCCACAGAAGGAGCAGGGAGTATGCAGGTAGGCAGGTTTGGATTCAAATCCTGACTTTGCCGGTTCTTAGTCATATTCTCAGGGGCAAGTATGTCCTCTCTAAGGCTCAGTTTTCCCATCTGTAAGATGGGTATAGAGATGGTCTCTCCCTCCCAGGATGATTGTGGGATAGAACCCCCCAGATATGACGCATAGCATGGAGTCAGCCCATCCCCAGAAAATGTAGTCAGTGTTACTATTTTTTAAATTTATTTTTAATTGGAGGATCATTGCTTTACGATGTTATATTGGTTTCTGCGTATAAGAACATGAATCAGCTATATATCCCCTCCCTCTTGAACCTCTCTCCCACTCCCCACCCCATCCCACACCTCTAGGTCATCACAGAGCACCAGGTTGAGCCACTTCCCACTGGCTACTGATTTTATATATAGTAATGTGTATGTTTCAGTGTTGCTCTCTCCGTTTGTCCCACCCACTCCTTCACCAGTGTATTACTGTGCCTTTTTTGTTTAACCCTTAGGAGGAAAGTTGCCTGAGAGGATGTCTTGTTGTTCAGTTGCTCAGTTGTGTCTGACTCTTTGTGACCCCATGGACTGCAGCACACCAGGCTTCCCTGTCCTTCACCCACTCCTGGAGTTTGCTCAAACTCATGTCCATTGAGTCAGTGATGCCATTCAACCATCTCATCCTCTGTTGTCTCCTTCTCCTCTGGCCCTCAATCCTTCCCAGCATCAGTGTCTTTTCCAATGAGTCAGCTCTTCGCATCAGGCAGCCAAAGTATTGGAGCTTTAACATCAATCCTTCCAATGAATATCCAAGATTGATTTTTCAGGGTTGATTTCCTTTAGGATTGATTGGTTTGATCTCCTTAATGTTCAAGGGACACTCAAGAGTCTTCTCCGGCACTACAGTTTGAAAGCATCAGTTCTTTGGTACTCAGCCTTCTTTATGTTCCAACTTTCACATCCGTACATGACTATGGAAAAACCATAGCTTTGACTATATGGACCTTTGCCGGCAAAGTGATGTCTCTGCTTTTTAATATGCTGTCTAGGTTTGTTACAGCTTTTCTTCCAAAGAGCAGGTGTATTTTAGTTTCATGACTGCAATCACAGGCAACATTAAAAGCTTGGGGTTTGGAGTCACTCAGGCCTGAATGCAAATCTTCTCTTTGCCTTTCTCTGTCCTCAGCAGGACAGGGTTCTCCCCGGAAGTTCTGCCTCCCTTTGTCCAGATCTGTGGGGCTGTGGGACGACTGCTCAGCTTGGGTGTGGCCTCACCACATTCTTCCTCCAAGGATGCAAAGTTGAGTTTGGACCAGATTCACTGTCCCAGAATGTGCTCTTAGAACACCAGCCATGCAGGAGGCTCTGGAGAAAAGGGGTTCACAGCTGATCTTTCCCCAAACCTACTTCTCCCCACCTTGCCCATCTCAATCAGTGGCAGCTCATCCTTCTACTGACTCAGACTGAACACCTTGAAATTGCCCTTGGCCCCTCTTTTCCTTCCACCCACATCCAATCACAGCTGACCCTGTGGGCTCCACCCACAAATTCTGTGCAGAATCTGAACTCTGCTCCTCCACTGTCCCCACCCTGGCCCCGCCTCCATCATCTTCCTCCTGGACCATCACACAGCCTCCTCCTTGGTCTCCCTAGTCCCATCCTGCCCCCTACAGTCTGCTCCGTACACACAGCCAGAGGGTGCCTGTGAGTCCCTGAGTCAGATCAGGGCTCTCCTGGCTCAGCCCTCACTCCTGGTAAAAGTCAAAGTCAGTCTAGTCTTGTCTCCCGCCCCCTTCTCCCCTCGCTCACTCTGCCCAGACCTCTTGCTGTTCCTTCAACAACCCCGCCCCCCTCCTTGGGATCTTTGCATTTGCAATTCTCTTGGCCTAGTTCTCTGTTCCCTCACCTGTCTTCTCACCTCCTTCAGATCTCCGCTTGCATACCACCTTCTCAGTGCAGCCTTCCCTGCCCACCTACAGGAAAGTGCAGCCTCCTGTCTCTCCCCATGTCAGCACTCCCCTGCCTCTCTGTCAAGCTTGACTCGTCTCCCAGGCCCCTCTTTTGTGACACAGCATCTATTTTACTTCTCCCTCCGGTTTGTTATCCATCTCACCCATTGGCCTTTGAGCTCCCCACAGCTGGGGGTTTTGTCTGATTTGTTCATCGTCCAAAATAGAGCCTGGCACAGCCTGAGCGTTTGCTAAAGCACACCTAAGGGAGGGCTGTGACCTGGCTTAGGTGTGGCAAGGGTCCTCTGGCCATGTGTGAGGAGCAGGCTGGGAGGGGCTGAGGGGAGCATCACTCAGGGCATTAAGCAGGAGGAGGAATCCCCCATAAGCACTCTGCAGCCTTGCTGTGTATCTGCCTCTTGTCACAGTTTGTGACGCTGTGTTTGATTGGGTGATTTTTTTTTTTAAATTGCTGTCTGTCTCCCCTACAGATGGACTTTGTGCTTGGTGAGGGTACAGCCCAGAGATGTCTTGGTCATTTTTATGTCCCCCAGCATCACCCCACATAGGACCGGGCATGGAGTATGTGTCTAGTTAACACTTGTTGAATGAACAAATGAATGAATACTGCATCCTCTGCTTGAATAATTATCCTGCAACTTAGTATGTATTCAAGGCTCTGACAAGTCCTGCAGAAAAAAGATAACTCTTCTTTTTTAAGATTATAAGAAATCTATTTAGATATTTTGGCAATGTGATGTAAAAGAGAAAAGGAAAAACCAAGAGACTGGCTAAACAAAAAGGGAAATTATTAACTCACTTAAGTAATGATTCTGGAGGTTCTTTAAGCCTGATTCCATTAAGGAGCTATAAAAATGTTATCAGAATCTCTTGACTTTCCTCTACATTGGTTTAACACCACTGCCCCCCCATTCCCACTCCTGCAGGCAAAGGTGGACTTTGAAAAATCTAGCTTCCAGCTCTTGGGCAACCAGTTTAGGAATCCTGGTGGCAAGGGGAATGCCCCCTCCCCTACCTTGCCCGGTTTCCCCATGGCGATGCAGCCAGAGTCTTAGGACCCCCAGTCTTTGGTCCAACTTGAGTCCTGAGCTCTTCCAGAGGCAGTCTCAAATGTGCGGAGCCCAGGGTGCTCCGATCGGGCCTGCCAGGACTCGGGACTAGACTGGCACGGGCAGAGAAGAGGCCAGGAGGGCTCGGGCGGGAAGGCGACCCCGGCGGTCCTCTTGTTGCCCTGCAGTGCAGGTCGGCCCGGCGGATGCTCGGCTCACGGTGTTCGACCAGACGGAGGGCACGTGGCGCCTGCTTTGCTCCTCGCGCTCCAACGCCAGGGTGGCGGGGCTCAGCTGCGAGGAGATGGGCTTCCTCAGGTACCCGGGCGCCCCTGGTGGGGGGCTGGGAGGGCGGGGGGCGCAGGTCTGACCGCTGCCCTGCCCAGGGCGTTGGACTACTCGGAGCTGGACGTGCGGACGGCGGGCGCCAATGGCACGTCGGGCTTCTTCTGCGTGGACGAGGGGAGGCTGCCGCATGCCCGGAGGTTGCTCGAGGTCCTCTCCGTGTGGTGAGGAGGGCGGCGGGCAGGTGGGGCGCACGCCGCGGGCCCCACCACCCCTGGGCACCCATGCTCCCCCGGGTGCCTTCCGTCCGTCTTAATTGGCCTCTATTTTTGTCTCTGTGTCTTCACCCCCGTCCCTCCCACAGCGACTGTCCCAGAGGCCGTTTCCTGGCTGCCAGCTGCCAAGGTGAGGCCCCAAAACTCAGAGCCCTCTTCTGAGACTCCCTGCCCCTACTGTGGCAGGGCCATGGCCCATCAGGTACCCCCAGACAGGCCTTATGCTCTTAGACCCTCCAAGGATGGAGCTGTGTGCTCTCGGACTCCCCCAGGGTGGGGGGTCCACATCCCCTCAGCCTCCCAAAGTAGGACCATGTCCCTCTAGGTCCCCACAGATGGGGCTGTGTCTCCTCGGACAGACCCCTTCTCCCTAGAGCACAGCCATGTTCCGCAGACCCCTCAGGTTAAGATCGTGACCACTCGCTCTCCCCGGAGTGGGCCATGACCTCTCAGACCCCCGGGGCAGGGGGTCCAGGCCTCCCGCTGGCCCCTGACTGCCCCTCTCCCCACAGACTGTGGCCACCGAAAACTGCCCGTCGATCGCATTGTGGGCGGCCAGGACACCAGCCTGGGCAGGTGGCCGTGGCAAGTCAGTCTTCGCTACGATGGCACGCATCTCTGTGGGGGGTCCGTGCTCTCCAGGGACTGGGTGCTGACGGCCGCCCACTGCTTCCCTGAGTGAGTGTCCCCCGGGGCACTGAGGGGAGAGGCTGGGGAGCCGTGCGCTGGAGGAGGCTGAGCCTAGACAGGTGGCCACCCTCCCCTCCTATCCCCGGTAGGCGGAACCGGGTCCTGTCACGATGGCGAGTGTTTGCTGGTGCTGTGGCCCAGACTTCACCCCACGGTGTGCAACTGGGGGTGCAGGCCGTCATCTACCATGGGGGCTATCTCCCCTTTCGAGACCCCAACAGCGAGGAGAATAGCAATGACATCGCCCTGGTCCACCTCTCCGGCACCCTGCCCCTCACAGGTATGTCTGGGCCTGATCCCGGGCCTGGGGACTCCAGGGGCCAGGAGGACAGAGGAAGAGCTGGGGCACAGAATTCATGGTGATGAGGGAAATGATCTCCAGGGGCACTCACTGTGCCTTCATTAGGTGGGGGCAGTTAGTGCAGCCACTTTGGAAAACCATGTGCAAGTGTTACCTTTTGGCCCCGCAGTTCCACTCCTAGGTACGTACCCCAAAGAAATGAAGATACCTTGCTACACAAAAACTAGTGCACGGGTGTTCATAAGCAGCGTATTTACAGCAGCCAAAAGGTGGAAGCCACCCAGATCTCTACCATCTGCCATGTGGATAAACAAAACATGCTAGACCCGTACAATGGAATCATCTTAGGTTAGAAAGGAATGAAGTGCTGACTGATCCAGGGTACAGAGTGGATGACCCTGGAACAGCACTGTGCTCAGAAGGAAGTCAGACCCACACGGCCACATTCTATATGATTCCATTTCTATGAAATGTCCAGAACAGGTAAACCTACAGAGATAGAAAGTACATCAGTGGTTCCCCAGACGTGGGCATGGCAGAGAAACGTTGGGAGGTCAGAGGTAAAGGCGGTGATGAAAATGTTCTGAAATCAATTGTGGTGGTGGTTGTACCTTCCTTATTGCCAGGCAAGCTAGTCCCTGAATCTAAAACCTGTCTAAAACTCATTGACTTGTGTACTTTAAGTGTGGTTAATTGTGTGCTTGAATTGTGTGGTACAGGAATTTTATCTCCAAAAAAGCTATTACCAAAATAAAAGAAAGAAATGGAAAAAAAAAAAGTGTATGAATGAATGAGAAAGTCAGGAGTTATTTATTCTCTTTGTAGCTCTCCAGAGCATTTCCTTGTCAATGAGAAAGATTCACCTGGGTGTCAGTATGTCTTTCATACCTCGTCTACACATGCCTTTTGAATTAAGAGTGGGCTGTGGGCTTCAGCTTTCAGAAGGCCACCGAGTGGTGGTAACAGTAATAATAATAACGTTGATGATAAGGAAGTTATCATAGCAATGATGATGAACCTTCAGCAGGCATCAGTATGATGATGATAATAATAATGAGAAAGAGGGACTTCGCTGGCAGTCCAGTGGTTAGAACTGCACCTTCCAATGCAGCGGGTGTGGGTTTGATCCCTGGTTGGGAGCTAAGACCCACATGCCCTCTCTGCCAAAAAAAAAAAAACTCAAACATAAAACAGAAGCAGTTTTGTAGCAAATTCAATAAAGAATTTAAAAATGGCCCATATAAAAAAAATTAAAAAGTCTTGGGCTTCCCTGGTGGTTCGTTGGTTAAGAATCTGCCTACCAATGCAGGAGACATAGGTTCATTCCCTGATTCAGAGCAACTAAGCCCAAGTACCACAACTACTGGAGCCTGATCGCTGTAGGCCTCTGTTCCACAAGAGAAGTCACTGCAATGAGAAGCCCATGCACCAGAACCAGAGAGTAGCCCCACTACGGCTCGAAACAAGTAGTAAAAAGCCCTCACAGTCACAAAGACTCAGTACAGCCTTAAATAAATAAATAAGATTTTAAAACATCTTAAAAAATAATAATGAAAGAATACAATAATAGTGATGATAGGATGAACTCCAACACTTGCATGTGCCTCCTGTGTGCAGCCACCGGCCTCAACGTGTCACAAGCACGCACTCATTTCATTGTCACAGCAGCCTGGGAGGGTGGGTTCTCTTATGATCCTGTGTTGTTTTTTTTTCATAAGGGTAAAATTCCCGACACAGAGAAGGTACATAATACCCCACATTCCCACAACTGGCAAATGGCAAAGGTTTGAGCCCAAGTTGCATGGCTCTGGAGTCTGTGCCTATAAGCCCCTGGCTGAGCTGCCAGGAAAGTCAGTACTATTTTGTAGTTTGCATTATTGTCTTTTTTTAATAATTAAAAAAATAATTGTTTATTTATTTGACTGTGCTGAGTCTTAGTGGTGGCATGGGGAATCTTTAGTTGCGGCTTGTGAGATCTAGTTCCTTGACCAGGGATTGAACCCTGGGCCCCTGTGTTGGGAGCTCAGAGTCTTAGCCTCTGGTCACCAGGGAAGTCTGCCTTATTCTTATTTTTAATGGTTATTGTCTTTTGAATAGTCCATGATACTAGTTCTCCATTTAAGGGAACAATACATGTGAGTGGCCTGCATTTGGACATGGGGCTGAGGGGAGTGGTGTGGGCTTTGGGGTCAGATACTCAGCAGCTCTGCGTTCTTGGGTATGTGGCTTCACCTCTCCAAACCTCAGTTTCCCTCATCTGTTAAATGACTCCTGAAGGCTATCGAAATGCTGAAAAGGGTTAATCTGAGTCAAATTGCTTAGAGCAATGCCGGCATTCAGTTAATACTAACAATCATTGCTGTTGTTGTTTATTACTATTGCTAGTTATGTGAGCATTTCCTGTTAGCCAGGCATGCTATTCAACACTTCACCAATTTCTCATGATACACCTCTGGGCGGAGGGGGGGAATGATTATTCTTTCCATTTTGCACCTGAGAGCTCTGAGCTCAGACAGGTGAAGTCACCAGCAAGGCTTGCTAGCAGGGCTGCCAGGACCACTTGCATGGGTTGTGCACTGCTCAAGGATGTCATATCTCAGGGATGCCATTCTTACTGTGGACAGGATAGACTGGTGTGTTTATTATGCTGACTTTTTGACAGGTGGAAGTCCAATATCTCAGGATAGTGCCTTGTAAAATTTCTTACAGAAGGGACTTCCCTGGTGGTCCAGTAGTTAAATGGGAGGCGCTTTCAATGCAGGGGGCACAGATTCGATCCCTGTTCTGGGAACTAAGATCCCACATGCCACAGTGGCCAAAAAATTGAAAAAATAAATTAAAATTTCTCAAAGTCACTCTCTGGGTAGGGGGCAGCCCCATGGGCCATGGTTAAGAACACAGGCTTAGAAACTGGGCCAACCTGGCCCAGTTGAACCTGGGTTCAAATTTTGGGTTCAAATTTGGGTTTGAACCTGGGTTCATATTTTGGCTCTGTCATTGACTCAATCTAAGGGTTTGGACAAGTGACATGGTTTTATATTCCCCTCTTTAAGTGAGGGTAATAGCCCCTACCTCTCTGACCTGATGGGATATTAAGGGAATTCACCCAGAAAGGCGCGAGTACATGGTGAGTTCTCAATAGAAGGCAGCTTCTTTTATTTTTAAAAATGTATTGAAGGATGCTATGCTAGGCTAAGTCTCTTCAGTCGTGTTCAACTCTTTGCGACCCCATGGACTGTAGCTGCCAGGCTCCTCTGTCCATGGAGTTTTCCAGACAAGAATACTGGAATGGCTTGCCATGCCCTCCTCCAGGGGATCTCCCCAGACTAGGGATAAAACCCATGTCTCCTGCATTGCAGGTGGATTCTTTACCGCTGAGCCACTGGGGAAGCCCTGTATTGAAGTATAGTGATTTACAATGATGTGTTAATTTCCTCTATGCAGTAAAGTGACTCAGTTACATACACACACACACATATATCTTTTTCACATTCTGGTTCATCATGGTTTATCACAGGGTATTGAATATAGTTCCCAGCGCTGTATAGTGGGACCTTGTTGTTTATAGGAGGCAACTTCTGTTGTAGTGATTTGTGAAAGAACAGAGGGAAGGGTGGGCTGGGGCAGCTGGAGCGAGGTTTGTCCTGGGCGGGGCAGACTGGCAGGGGCCCAGACCGCTGTGGTCTCTTGCACAGAGTACATCCAGCCCGTGTGTCTCCCGGCTGCCGGGCAGGCCCTGGTGGATGGCAAGATCTGCACCGTGACTGGCTGGGGCAACACACAATACTACGGTGAGTCTTGTCCTCTGCTGGGAAGCTGCCTTAGGGAGACTCTGAGCCGGGCTTGGGAAGGGCAGTTGGGCTACGCCAGCGCCTCTCGGCCCCGAGGGTGTAGGTGGGCACTGGGACGGGAGGGAGGGGGTGTGCATGCTCCCCAGCTTCGGCCAGCCTTGCCTGCACACCCCCAGGCCAACAGGCTGGGGTGCTCCAGGAGGCCCGAGTCCCCATAATCAGCAATGATGTCTGCAACGGCCCCGACTACTACGGGAACCAGATCAAGCCCAAGATGTTCTGTGCCGGCTACCCTGAGGGTGGCATTGATGCCTGCCAGGTGAGGGATCCTGTGGGGCAGTCGGGGCCCCGGCCTCCCCAGGGATGGAGACACAGGGCCTTGGGCGGTCGGCCCCCAGCCCTCCGAAAAGGGCCTCCTGGCTAGCCGTCTCGGTCTCCAGCCAGGCCTTCTGTCCCCGACTAGGGTGACAGTGGTGGCCCCTTCGTGTGTGAGGATAGCATCTCTCGGACGCCACGTTGGCGGCTGTGTGGCATCGTGAGCTGGGGCACCGGCTGTGCCCTGGCCCAGAAGCCAGGCGTCTACACCAAAGTCAGTGACTTCCGGGAGTGGATCTTCCAGGCCATAAAGGTGAAATTTGAGCCCAGATGGGAGCCAGAGGGCGGGAGGGTTTGGGACTCTGAGCGGGAAAGGGAGGCAAGGTTTTCTGGAAACCTATAGGGCTTAGAAGGGTCACCCTAGGGAACGGATGGCTTTCACGGGGCTCCTGGGGAGGGGTGGGCACTTGTGGGACGTTGGGGGAAGCCCCTAGTTGTCTTTCCCCAGACTCACTCCGAAGCCAGCGGCATGGTAACCCAGCTCTGACCTGTGGCTTCTCCTCGCTGTGCACGCCTCCAGGGCCCGAGCTGATCTAAGGGGCCCCAGCCCCACGTCATGGGGTTCACCCTGGGCCAGGGATGGAACATTTTTCTTCTTGGGCCCAGCCCACAGGTCCAAGGATACTCTTCCCTCCAAGGTCCTCCACAGTGGCGGGCCCACTCAGCCCTGGGACCACCCTCCTGCCCCCCATGTAAATATTGTTCTGCCATCTGGGACCCCCCCCATCTTGTGCTCCTGATGACAGGATGCTCTTTAAATAATAAAGATGGTTTTGATTAATGTGGTCTCTTAGTGTGCAGCTGTAAACAGCAAAAGAGGACATTTTGGGCTCATGGAGGAGAGCGATTAGGGCCTGGCATGGATCAAGGCAGGGAGCATAATCCTCCAGATCTGGCTTAACAGAAAAGATCTTAATTGGTTCACTTAACTGAAAATGCGCTGCAGCCTCTGGCTTCTCGTCTCCATCCAGCTGCTCAAACATTTTTCAGGACTGTGCCTCACTTCCTCTCTCACATCTGCTTTTCTCTGTGTCTGCTTCATTTTCAAGCAGTCTCCTCTACAACTAGAGACAGAGATGTTCCCCACCAACCCACCGAAACTCCAAGCTTATATGCCGTGGACCATTTCGCGGCCTCAGTAGAGAAAGAATGCTTCTTTCCCATCAGCTGTAGCAAAAAAGTCCCAGGCCTGGCTCTCCCTGGACAGATTTGGCCCATATGCTCATCCCTCATCAGATCACTGTGCATCTATGCATCGGGGTGGGGAGGAAGTTTGACCCTCAAGAACTACATGACCTGAGTGTGAGGGCTTCTCCAGAGGAGAATGGGGTGCTGTTTCTGGGGGAAAAAAATGGTTGTAGATACCCAGTTAGAAAAAAAGACATCTATTGTGGACCTCCATGGGAAACGACCCTGTGGATAGAAGGCAGGTGTGCCATGCCCGGTGAACACTGCCTGAGACATCCCCCTCATCTCTTCATCTGGGCTGGACGTTGTTTTCAGCTTCCCCTTGGACCCACTTTGTTCCCTAGAGCAGGGGTCCCCAAGCCCCGGGCCACAGACCATTACCAGTTCGTGGCCTGTTAGGAACCAGGCCTTAGGGCAGTAGGTGAGCAGTGGGCAGGTGAAGCTTCATCTGTTTGTAGCTGCTCCCCATTGCTCGTGTCACTGCCTGAATTCAGAAAAACAAGCCCTGGGCTCCCACTGATTCTGCATTATGATTATATCACAATGTAATAATAATAGTAATAAGTGAAGTGAAGTCGCTCAGTTGTGTCTGACTCTGAGACCCTGTGGACTGTAGCCTACCAGCTCCTCCGTCCATGGGGTTTTCCAAGCAAGAGTACTGGAGTGGGTTGCCATTTCCTTGAAGTACACAATAAATATAATATGCTGGAGTCATCCCAAAACCAGCTTCCCCATCCTGGGTATGAAAAAATTATTTTCCATGAAACTGGTCTCTGGTACCAAAAAGGTTGGGTACCACTGCACAAAAGAATTGACAGATCTTGGTGGGGGGGACCCAGATGGTCACCAGGGGGCACCACTGCTCCTAAACTATGGGGCTTCCTGGTTAGGCTTGACCAAGTGCTGCTGGACATCAGATGCTCTGCAGGAAAACACCCACCAGACGCCTGTTTCCCATGATTTTCCCATGATAAAAATTAAATGTGTTACCTATCAACCACAAGTCCCCAAGCAATTTCCTAAAACACAAATAGACACAGAAAAGTCCCTTCAAATAACATTATTGTTCAGTTGCTCAGTCATAGCCGACTCTGCGACCCCATGGACTGCAGCATGCCAGGCTTCCCTGTTCTTTACCATCTCCCACAATTTGCTCAAACTCCTGTCCATTGAGTCGGTGATGCCACCCAACCATCTCATCCTCTCACCCCCTTCTCCTTCTGCCCTCAATCTTTCCCAGCATCAGGGTCTTTTCCAATGAGTACAGACTATTTACTTGGAAAATGCTCCAAGCATTTCTCCCTGGATCAGACCCTTAGGAACTGGTGATCCCCACCATGGCTTTGTCCATCAGGAATGCCGTGACCCCACATCTCCACACAGTTTTCCAAGCATCTGTGTGTGGCTGTGCTAGCTGTTCTACCCACCATGTTGGAGATATAATTCGAGACTTGATTCGCACATTGCTTGTTTTAAAATGCTTTGAATTACAGGGACGGGACTATAAATTTTCCATTATCATTGTCAATTGAAAAATGTACTGTACATGTGTTTTGTGAAGTTTGGGAGCTCTGAGAGAACATGGTCTACCTTGGGGATTCTGAGCAGATATGGCTGTGTCCTGAGGGGTCCAAGGGGACACAGCTTACTCTGGCTGGGAGGGGGCCAGTCTGAGAAGACATGATCTTGCTCTGGGTGGGACTGAAGTCCCAGGGTAGGACTCCCACCCTGGGCAGCCTGAGGGGATGCAGTCTGATTCTAGGGGATCTGGTTGGAAATCTGGACATTAAAAACCTATAGATCGTCCTCTAGGAAGTTGTTAACCAGAAGGTCATTCTGGGTTTTGCCTGCATCATTTCTCTTAGAGGGGAGAAGAGGTTGGGGAGATTGAGTTACTCAACAGCCAATCAGCAGTCTTTGTTGGCCAGCGGTAGGTAAGCCTCAGTTTCTCCTTCCACTCTCACTAAACCTTGCCACCCACTCAAGGAGTCACGCAGATATTAGAAAAATATTAATAACAATCACAGGGTTGCTTTGAAGCTCTGCCAGGATCTTGGTCTTCAGAAAGATCAAATATCAAAACTCTTTCTTCCATGTCATTGCTGTGTATCTCTGAGCCAGAAATATTTGGCCCATCTTATCTTTGGCCCAATTTATGTAACCACCTCAGGGATACGAGCAAGGCTTTGCACTCATGGTGAGTGTTTACATCTGAGTATTCACTTTCAAATATAGAAAGCCTTCTGGATGTAACTTGGAATGGAAAGCTCCATATGTGGTTTATAAGTTGGCATTCTCCCAGTCAAATTGAAGGAGAAATATACAGTTATTTTTTTTCTACCATGGTTTTTCTGCAAGTAAATTGCCACCATAATTAACAATGATTATGATGGCCATGAATTCTGTATTCAGAAATAATTATTGTTGAATGTTCAAATAAGGCTTTAAGGAGAGAATGGATTTTAGTTTCTGCAGAAAAAGTAATACTATTTAAATCCTCCAGTTACTTAGTGAGCAGCTGTCCCAGTTCTAGGCTGCATAACAAAGCATCCCAAACTTTGTGGTGTAAAATAACAACCATTTCATTATGCAGATTCTGTGGTTCAGAAAGTCAGAGGGGTAACAGCAGGGGCAACTCTGCTTCATGATGTCCAGGTCTTCAGTTAGAAGTCCTAAAGCGGGGGTCCCCACCCCCTGGGCCATGCGCCAGTACCAGTCCATGGCCTGTTAGGAACTGGACTGCACAGCAGGAGGTGAGCAGTGGGTAAGAGAGTGAAGCGTCATCTGCATTTACAACTGCTCCCCATAGCTTGCGTTACCACTTGAGATGTGAAATGACAGTGACCTTAAAAGTATGTTGAAGACTTCAAATATCCATACATTCTGGATTAAAGTCAAAGCAGAGTATCTCAGGATTGCCACAAAATACTGAAAAGCCTGCTTCTGTTTCCAACATCCTGTATTTGTGAAGCAGGGTTTTCTGCAGTGACAGCAACCAAACAAGATCATGGCATAGACTGGACTTAAGCAACACACTTTGGGTGTCACTGTCTCCCACCACCCTCAGATGGGACCATCTAGTTTCAGGAAAACAAGCTCAGGGCTCCCACTGATTCTGCATTATGGTGAGCTGTGTAATTATTTCATTATATATCACAATGTAATAATAGTAGAAATAAAGTGCATAATCAGTGTAATATGCTTGAATTATCCCCAAACTGCTTCCCCCGATCCTAGTCCCTGGGCCAAAAAGATTGGGGACCACTGTCCTAAACGGTGGACTGACTTGGCGAAAAGGGGCTGTTTTACTCACAAGTCTGGTGCCTGGGCTGGAACGGCTCAGCAGCGGGGCTCAGCTGGAACCATCAAAGCATTGGTCTGTCCAAGCAGCTTGGCCTTCCTCCCAGCATGGCTGCCTCAGGACATGCGGACTGCTCAGGTAGCTCAGGGCTCCATAGTAAACATTCTAGCAAATGTTGCCTTTCACAGCCCAGCCTCACTTCTTTTCTGCTCTGTTGGTTGAAGTAATCACAAACTTGCTCAGATTCGAGGAGGGGAGACAGAGACAAACCCCCACCTCATGATGGGAGGCTAGTTAGAAAATTTAGGGCTATGTTTTAGAACTGCCATAGGCATTTATTGACTGTAATTGAACACTGGCTGCTGACAAAGTGGAGAAATTATCTGAAGTGTCAACTCAGAAGAGTTGCCCTTGACCTTTGTGGGTGATAAAATTATGACAGTAATACATTTTAAATACATTTTCAGATTTTTTTTTTATATCTCAGAATTTCATTCTAAGATGATGATATTAAGCTTTGGGCACATACGCATTTGGCCAGAATGCCTATGTGTTGTATCTTTAAATAATAATCATTTTTATAATAATAAGCATATTCATGAAGATTTTTTGAGCACTTCCTATGTGTTGGGCACTGCTGAGAGTTTTATGTATGTTAATTAATCATTTTCCCAAATTCAGATGTCTGAGTGTGATTTTCTTAACTTTTACTACTCATTCATTCAACTAATATTTATTTATCAGCTATTATGTGTCAAGCACTGTTCTAAGCACCAGGGACAGAAATGGAGACAAAAAAATAAACAGACAAAATTCCCTGCCCTACAGAGCTGCCTTTAGGAGAGACAGACCAGGAACAAATACTCTGGTACCATTTGTATTTTTATTTTATTTAATAAAATAAAATATAATTATTTAATAAAATAAAATATAATAATTATCTTTCTTTTTGTCTTTCCCCCTTTTTCAACTTAACCTTGACATTAATAGTAATATTTATGAAACCATGGGCTTCATGTGGCATATATTTTATTTCAATATAAATCAAACCTGTTCTGGGACTTCCCTGGCAATCCAGTCCCTTCTCCTCCAGGTACAAGCCAGAGTGGCCACCCAGCCCCTGGGGCTACCCTGGGGGCTTCTCTGGCCATTGCTGGTGGGTGACTGGGATAGAGGACTCTGGAAAAGAGTCAGATGTGATGGGACACCCTAGCCCTTAGCTGACACCGTTTCCTTTTCCCTCAGTCCTACAGAACCAAGTGACGTGAGCAAGGAGTGAGGAGGTGAAGCTAGACATGCTCCCCAACTTGGCCAGGGCACAGGACTGGGGGACAGGCAGAGAGGGGGCTAGAGGGGCCTAGAAGGGCCTAAGGATCTGAGGGGGCATGGCCCCATCTGGGGTGGGTGTCTGAGGGAACATGGCCCCACCTGGGGGGGATGTCTGAAGGCACATGGCCCCACCCTGGGGGGGTGTCTGAGGGGACATGGCCCCACCCTGGGGGGCTATCTGAGGGAACAGGGCCCCACCCTGGGGAGTGTCTGAGGGGACTTGGTCCCACTTTGGGGGATGTCTCAGGGGACAGGGCCCCACCCTGGGGAGTGTCTGAAGGGACAGGACCCCTCCCTGGGGGATGTCTGAGGGGACGTGGCCCCACCCTGGGGAGGCTGATGGAGCCTCAGTGGTCTGGGGGTACCCAGCTTCGCTCCCTTGGGGCTGGAACATGGGGATGAGGCCTCCCTCAGAGGGCGATGGCTTCTCGAGGAGGTACAGCTGCAGAAGCCCTTTACACTCTTTGAGGTAACGCACAGGGTGGCCTGTGTGAGTGCCCTGACCCCTGACCGTATGTCTCTGGGCGCCCTCTTCCCCCGACTGCACTCCTGCCTCATCCAGTCTGTATCTGCTCCCTCCTCCGTCTGGGTCTTGGGCCCGGCACCCTCTCCAATCCCTGACCTGAGCCCCTTCTGCCCATCTCTTCCTTCCCTGCCTCCCCCAGGTCGACACCAACAGGCTGGAGTCCTTTGGGAAGCCTGTGGCCCAGTTCACGCCTGAGGTTATTTCCCCTGGAGATGGGCCAGGCCTTTGCGGCCCCGTTCTGAGCAGATGGGTCCACACTGAGTGGGATCCCCTTTGAGCAGGTGGAGAGCTGCCAGCATGAGCTGCTGCAGTGGAAGACCCAAGATCTGGCCCGTGCCTCCTCCCGGTGAGCGCTGCTTGTGGCCAGCTGGGACCGAGTTCCCATTCCTGGGGCCCTTGGTCCCCAGGTGAGGAAAGGGGTGAAGGGAGAAGGACCGAGGCTGGGGTTCTCTGACCCAGGCCCAGGGAAGAAGGGTCTGGTTCTTTGGCAAGTGGGAGACACCAAGGGGGAAAGTTAGAGACAGAGGGAAAGAGCAAAAGATAAAAACAGGAGGGTGATGGCAGAGACGGAGAGGCAAAGAGGAAAGTGCAGTGAGAGAGAGAGAGAGAGAAATAGGTGATGGAGAGAGGGGGGGACAGACATGGACTGGGAGACAGAGAGAGACTGAAAGAGAGATGGCAAAGGGAGTGAGACCATAGATGGAGAGACAGAGCGAAAGCGAGGAAGGGGTAGGTAGTCTGAGGGTTGGGGAATGGGGACTGGGAGAGTGGAGGCAGGAAAAGAGAAATAAAAAATAGAGACTAAAGGGACTTCCTTGGTGGTCTAGTGGGTAAGACTCTGCGCTTCCAATGCAGGGGGTCCGGGTTCCATCCCTGGTCAGGGAACTAGATCCCACACGCCCCAACTAAAGATCCCAAGTGCTGCAACTAAAACCCAGTGCAGTCAAATAAATAAATAACAAATATTTTTAATAAATAACAAATATTTTTAAAAGATAAAATAGAGACTGAGGGAAAGCGAGTGGAAGGCTGACAGCCCTCTGTCCCCACCCGTCCCCTTTCTTTGTTACCCAGCCTCTGGCTCCCACTCCCTGCTTCCCTGACTCTAGCCGCTGGCTGCCCTCGCTGGCCACGCAGCCTACCAACCCACTGACCCTGCCACTTCTTCCTCCTCCCTTTCCTTCTAGGGTTTCAGGCTCCCTCCTGGCCTGCACCCTCACCACTTGTGCCCTCCCTCCCTCGCACCTAGGCAGCCCCTTGTCAGAAGGCGCCCCTATCCTCCTGCTCTCGCCCCTAGGCGGCACGGCCAACCTCATACCTGGGATCATGAACTTGAAGGGCCATCTCACCAGCCCCCTCTCACTGTCCCCCCTCTCCCCTCAGACCAAGTCACCTCACTCTCGGCTGTGATGGTCTCACTTCCTATTTCACTGGGAAATGGGGGCAGAAACCCTCCATGAGCCCCCACCCTCCCTGCCCCTCTGCCCAGGCCCCTGTACCTTGCAGGCCACACGGATGGAAGATGGTCTGTGCTCCCGGCTAAGCCCTGCTCTGTGATTGCTCCTCAATCTCACCTGGAGATTCTTCTGCGCTCTCTTCTGCATCAGTGCTTCTCAAAGGGGGCCCAAACCAGCAGCAGCAGCACCTGAGAACTTGTTTGAATATTCTTGGATGGATATCCTTGCGTGGCACCCCAGACTACCACTCTGGGTGGGGCCAGTGGTCTGTTTTAACCAGCCCCTCGGGGACTCTGATGCAAGCTCAAGCTTGGGCAACACTGATTTAATGCTGCAATATTAATTTGCCTCTTCTTACGGGATCCTTCTCACTACATTCCAACAGGCTCTGATCTGTCCATCTTAAGAAGCCTCTTTCCCAGTAGTCACGAATGGGTGTGTGAGTTGGACCATAAAAAAGGCTGAATGCCAAAGAATTGATGCTTTCAAACTGTGGTGCTAGAGAAGACTCTTGAGAGCCCCTTGGACAGCAAGGAGATCAAATCAGTCAATCATAAAGGAAATCAACCCTGAATATTCATTAGAAGGACTGATGCTGAGGCTGAAGCTCCAATACTTTGGACATCTGATGCAAAAAACCAACTCATTGGAAAAGACCCTGATGCTGGGAAAGATTGAAGGTAGGAGGAGAAGGGGGGCGATAGAGGATAGATGGTTGGATGGCATCACGGACTCAATGGACATGAGTTCGACCAAACTCCAGGAGATAGTGAAGGACAGGGAAGCCTGGTGTGCTGTAGTCCATGGGGTCACTAAGAGTCAGAAACAGCCTAGCAACTGAACAACAAGAAACATCCCTCGGTCCCTCTGCATCCCTCCCCCACACTCTGCTCCTGCCCCCTTTCTTAGACACCCTTTACAGCAAATACCCCAGTTGAAACCTGGGCCATTCCAGCCCAGTTGGCTGGAAGTGGGGCCCTGTAGCCTACTTGAGGGCCATGTATGCAGGCCCCAAGGCCTGTGGGCAGCTTTCAGAACTGATGAGGCCCTTTCCAGCTCATGCCTGGACCCTCCCAGTGTGTGGACAGCTGTGTGGAGGAACGGTGTGTAGCAGTGTGCTGCCATCTGTCAGGCACCGGCTGCCTTCACCCGGGTCTGTCAAGCTACTGACATTCCCTGTGGGCACCTGGCATGGTCCTGATTTTTGTGGTGAGCTGGAGGGAGAGAGTAAAGAGAAGTGTGGAAGCTGGGTTCAGGAATGCTGTGTACAGTTGCACAGGCTGTGGACTGCACAAAAATATCCAGCCCTGTTCTGGGGTCTGAGAGGATACAACCCAACCTTGTGTGTGCCCTGGGGGAGGGATTGTCTTGAGCCCCAAATTTGATACTGATCTCTCTCCCTCTCTCTCTGCTTGCTTCAGAACAGTTCTGCCCTGAAAACAGCCACTGGGAGACATGTGCCAGTAACTGCCAGACCAACTGCCCACATGAGAAGGTGCCTCTGACCTGCCACAGCCTGTGTCGTGAGGGATGTGTATGCCACGCTGGTTATGTGTTCAGTGGTGGGGCTTGCGTGCACCCAGCCCTCTGTGGCTGCCCCGGCAGAGACACGTCCTGCCCCTAAGGGTTCGAGAGCTGATCCCCCACTGCGTGAGCTGGACAAGGATAAGGAGGCTGGGCGACAACCTTGCTGCAGCCCCCAGGCTTTTGGAGGTGGGACCATGTGTCTGCTGTGTGCGGGGGTCTGGCTGTGGAGTGCTGAGTGGCAGTAACCAAGTGTCAGGTGACCCCCATCACCACAACATCGTTGGGCCATCTTCACAAACCAGGGGACCCACCACTGTGTGCTGAGCTGTGCCTGTCAAGTTGGCCAAGGGGCACTGGCATTCACAGTGTGGGTGGATAATGACAACCTAAGCCCCACAGTCAGCCTGACGGGCATGGCAGATCAAGGTGGGTGCCCAGGGGATAAAGGTGATGATGGAGGCTCAGACTCCTGGGAGGATCCAGGTAAGCTCAGCCAGGGCTAGGACCAGAGTCCAAGATGGACAGCAAACCCCTGGGGGCCCTGAGGGGACATGGCCCATGCCAAGGGACCTGAGGGAATGAAAGCCCACCTGGGCTTGTCTGATGTGGACACAGCCCCGTTCATGTTTCCAGGTTAATGGGACCCAGGCCCACCTGTCCCTGCCCCTGGCCAGTGGCCCCAAGCACTTGTGCATCAGTGGTTCCAGGCAGCAGTGCAGACCGAGGCTGGCCTATGACTGGTGCCCACCACCTATCTGCCATGTACCTGAGATCTACATTGCTGCCCTCTGAAGCCTGGTGGGGGGGGACTTCAATGGGGACTCCCAGGATGACGTCCATGGCCCTGATGGCTCCCTGCTGCCCGACACAGACTTTGCACTCAACTGGAAGGACCTGGGCTCCCCAAGTCAACCGTTCCATCACAGGCCCTGTCCCTCTGTACCCTCACAACAGGGTTTCCTGGTGCCAGTCCCTGGCCTTCTGTGAGCTGACAGCCCACAGCTGGCCCTTCCAGGCCTGCGACAAGCCAGCCGAGGCCCAAATCCACCATGTCCACAACCTCCGTGCCCCTGGGGGCTTGAGGGAGATCCTGTGTGCCGGGCTGGGGAGTTACGCCCAGCAATGGCAGCCGCATGGCCTCCCCCTGCAGCTGTGAAGACACCGGGTAGACGGTGGTGAGAGTCCACCCCACCAGTTCTCAGGCACTGGGCTCTGCCCTCCTATCCATGCCAGCCAGGAGTCTTCTGCTTGCTAGCTACAGAAAACAGAACAGTGAAAGTGAAACTTGCTCAATCACATCCAACTCTTTGTAACCCCATGAACTACAGCACACCAGGCCTCCCCGTCCATCACCAACTCCCAGAGCTTACTCAAACTCATGTCCATTGAATCGGTGAAGCCATCCAACCATCTTATCCTCTGTCGTCCCCTTCTCCTCCTGCCTGCAATCTTTCTCAGCATCAGGGTCTTTTCAAATGAGTCAGGTCTTCACATCAGGTGGCCAATGTATTGGAGTTTCAGCTTCAACATCAGTCCTTCCAATGAACACCCAGGATTGATCTCCTTTAGGATCTCCTTGCAGTCCAAGGGACTCTCAAGAGTCTTCTCCAATACCACAGTTCAAAAACATCAATTCTTCGGCACTCAGCTTTCTTTATAGTCTAACTCTCAAATCCATACATGACTACTGGAAAAACCATAGCCTTGACTAGACAGATCTTTGTTGGCAAAGTAATGTCTCTGCTTTTTAATATACTGTCTAGGTTGGTCATAACTTTTTTTTCAAGGGCCACTGTAGTCCGTGGAATTCTCCAAGCCAGAATACTGGAGGGGGTAGCCTTTCCCTTCTCCAGGGGATCTTCCCAACCCAGGGATCAAAGCCAGGTCTCCCACATTGCAGGCGGATTCTTTACCAGCCGAGTCACAAGGGAAGCCCAAGAATACTGGAGTGGGTAGCCTATCCCTTCTCCAGTGGGTCTTCCTGACCCAGGTATAGAACCCGTGTCTCCTGCATTGCAGGCGGATTCTTTACCAACTGAGGGCAGCTCATTTTGTTGGTTTACGTGATTAAGGATCTAAGAGTAGCTACTCCAGGCCTGGATCAACCTGGAGTTCAGGGTCATCAGCTCTGGTTTGCTGCTTCCTGCCACGCTGGCCCTTGTCCAGCCAGGCTCACCCTGAGCAGAGTAGCCTTCTTTCATTTTGGGAGTATTGATGGGAGATTTTGGACTGCGTTTGCCATCACTTTATCATCAACCTGATGTTCAATGTAGTCCTGTAAAATCCTAAACCATGAATTATTTTAAAAATATAATTTATTTATTTATTGTTTTTGGCTGAGCTGAGTATTTGTTGCCATATGGGCTTTCTCTAGTTGCGGTAAGGGAAGGCTACTCTTCATTGTGGTGCACGGGCTTCTCGTTGTGGTGGCTTCTCTTGTGGACCATAGGCTTTAGGTGCTCAGGCTTCAGTAGTTGTGGCACATGGCTTAATTGCTCTGCAGCATGTGGGATCCTCCCAGACCAGGGACTGAACCCGTGTCCCCTTCATTGGCATTCTTGCCCACTGTGCCAGCGGGGAAGTCCCTAAACCATCGATTCTTTACTGAGGCTATTCCATCACTGAAGACTTCTTTTGCTTGTCAGAGAATCTCTTTAGGTATCAGATTGGAGATCGTAAATGTCTCTCTCAGGAGATGTTTTTCTATCTCATTCTTGGGGATGCAGGGTGGAATATTTCTCCAATTGGCTTCTCCCTGACTCCAGGCTTCGGCTCTGGGTGTATGCATGGGCAGAAGCTGGGGTGAGGTTAGCAGCGGGCAATGGATGCTGGCCAGTGCCCCAAGGACAAATATACACTCTTCTCCCCAAACTTGCCTTGCTGCCATGCCACCTTCATCAGGAGTATTAAGGAGTCTTTCAAATACTTTTGATGAAAGACCCACAGTACAAAATACTATTAGTTTGAGGACCCAATTATATTCATTTTCTATTGCTGTTATAACAAAGTGCCATAAACTCCATAGCTTAAAATAGCACAAAGTTATGACATTCAATTCTTTAGGTCCGAAATTGGACACAGTTCTCATCAGGCTAAAAATCAAGGTGTCTACAGGGCTGTAGGCATTCCTGGAGGCTCTGGGGAGAGCCATCTTCTTGTTCATTCAGATTGCTGCTGAATTTAATTCCTGGTGGTTGTAGGACTGAGGTTTCCATTTCTTTGCTGGCTGTAAACTGAGGTCTGTTCTTAGCTTCCAGAGGCCTCCCACATTCCTTGGCTTGTGGCCCCTTCCTCCCTCAAAACCACTAACAGCAGACCCAGTCCCTCTCATACTTCAAATCTCTCTTGTCTCTTTCTAACCCTTCTGCCTCCAACTTCCACTGTCAAGAACTCATGTGATTACATTTGGCCCTATCTGAATAATCCAGAATAACCTCCCTTACCTCAAGGTCCATAACGTAATCATATCTGCATAGGCATTTTGCCATGTGATGTAACAGGTTCTCAGGAGCCAGGGATTAGGCCATTATTTGGTCACACCGATACATGCATACACATAATACAAAGTATCACCAAATAGGTGACACTCATATACTTACCATTCCCTTTTTTCTGCCATTTTAAATTTAAACAGGGATTTCTGAGACTTCCCAAGTGGTCCAGTGGTTAAGAATCCACCTTGCAATGCAGGGGATGTGGGCTTGATCCCTGGTTGGGGAATTAAGATCCCACATGCGGCACCCAGAGAAACTCAGCTCACACCTCACACACTCCTGAGTCTGTGCACTGCAATGCAGGATCTCGACTGACACAATGAAGATCCTATGTGTCTCAACTAAGACCCAAGGGAGCCAAATAAATAAACAAATATAAAAGTAGAGATTATCCAATACATCTGTACAACTGTTAGGTTGAGAATGCAGATCCCAAAGTCAGCCTCCCCTGGTTAGAATTCAGGCAGCACCACTTCCTAACTGGATGCTCTTGGGAAAATCACTTAACCTTTCTCTGTGCTTCAGTTTCCCTTTTCATGAAAACAAATGATGCTAATAGTGCCTAACTTGTGGCGTTGCTGTGAGAATAAAATGCTTTAACAGTTCCATGTAATACGTTGATTGCTGTTAAGGATTAGCTGTCATTATTTTATTTATACTCTTCACTTTAGGGAAAGACACTGTACTGATGTCATTCTGCCCCCAGATCAGACCCACAGGGCTCTGCATTCCAGGGCCCTTTTGGTGACAGATGTTGTTCCAGAGCCCTGAGTCATCTCATCCTGGGGGAAACTTCAAGTCAGCCTTGCCCAAACCCTCCTCAGTTCAGTAGGCAGCTGAGGGGTGGCCTGACCCACGTTCTTACCCGCTTTGCAGATGAGAAACTGAGGCACCGAAGTGAGGGGTCTGGCTCGAGGACACACAGCTATGGAGTGGGTTGAGGTACTCTGGACCAGACCTTGTCCTGGGTGATGCTGGGGAAACAGAGGTGACTGATAAGGTCCCTGCCTCTGTCCCATGGAACCCACACTCCGCTGGGATAGAGAGCTGTGCTCAGAAAACAAGAACCCGGGGTGGGGAGCGGGAGCGGGGAGTGTGATGGAGGAAGGGCAGGCAGAGTGACTGGGGCTCAGTGAGGGATACTTAGGGGTCTCTGGGAGCCCTTACGAGGGATCTGGGCCAGCTGGGGGAGTCTGGGACAATTTCCAGAGGAAGTGACATCTGAACTGAGGCCTGAATGACAAGTCAAAGTCAGACAGGTAAACAAGAAGAGAAATGTTCCAGGAAGAAGGAACAGTGTTTTCAACCTAGAGGTAAAAAGTTAAAGTGCAGAAGACTGCATGCAGTGGAGCCAGAGAAAGCCTGCAGAAGGATGAGGCTGCAAGGGGCCAGGCTTGTGGGCCTCGAATGACAGGCATGGAAGGAGGGCTTTATGCTGGGACCTGCGACCCCCCCCCCCAGCTCATGGCACCCAGCAACTCCCCTCCCCCAGCCCAGTCCCACGCACTTCTCAGGACAGGGAGTGAGTTTGTTATTCAGTCACTCAGTTGTATTTGACTCTTTGCGACCCCATGGACTGCAGCACGCCAGGCTTCCCTGTTCTTCACCACCCCCCGGAGCTTGTTCAAACTCATGTCCATTGAGTCAGTGATACCATCCAACCATCTCATCCTCTGTCACCCTCTTCTCCTCCTGCCCTCAATCTTTCCCAGCATCAGGGTCTTTTCCAATGAGTCAGCTCTTCGCATCCGGTGGCCAAAATCTTGGAGCTTTGGCCTCAGCATCAATCCTTCCAATGAGTATTCAGGGTTGACTTCCTTTGATGGACTGGTTGGATCTCCTTGTTGTCCAAAGGACTTGCAAGAGTCTTCTCCAACACCACCAATTGATGTTCAAAAGCATCAATTCTTCCACACTCAGCCTTCTTTATGGTCCAACTCCCACATCCATACATGACTACTGAAAAAACATAGCTTTGACCATACAGACCTTTGTTGGCAAAGTGATGTCTCTGCTTTTAAATATGCTGTGTAGGTTTATCATAGGTTTGCCGTTTCTGTCTTTTTTTCCAAGGAGTAAGCGACTTTTAATTTCATGGCTCCAGTCACCACCTGCAGTGCTTTTGGAGCCCAAGAAAATAAAATATGGCACTGTTTCCAATTTTTTCCCCATCTATTTGCTATTAAGTGATGGGACTGGATGCCATAATCTTAGGTTTTTGAGTGTTGAGTTTTAAGCTAGCTTTTTCACTTGCTTTCATTTTCAACAAGAGGCTCTTTAGTTTCTCTTCACTTTCTGCCATTAGGGTGGTATCATCTACATATCTGAGATTATTAATATTCCTCCCAGTAATCTTTTTTTAATTAATTAATTTTTAAATTGAAAGGTAATTGCTTTATAGAATTTTGTTGTTTTCTGTCAAACTTCAACATGAATCAGTCATAGGTATTCACATATCCCCACCCTTTTGAACCTCCCTCCCATCTCTCTCCTCTTCCCACCCCTCTAGGTTGATATCAAGCCCCTGTTTGGGTTTCCTGAGCCATACAGCAAATTCCTGTTGGCTATCTATTTTACATATGGTAATGAAAGTTTCCATGTTACTGTTTCTCCCAACAATCTTGATTCCAGGTTGGGATTCATCCAGCCCAGCATTTAGCATGATGTACTCTGCATATAAATTAGATAAGCAGGGTGACAATATATTGCTTTGATGTACTCCTTTCCCAACGTTGAACTAGTCCATTGGTCCATATTGGGTTCTAACTATTGCTTCTTGACCAGCTTACAGATTTCTCAGGAGGCAGGTATGGTGGTCTGGTATTCCCATCTCTTTAAGAATTTTCCACAGTGTGTTATAATCTACACAGTCAGAGGCTTTAGCATAGTCAATGAAGCAGATGTTTTTCTGGAATTCTCTTGATTTTTCTGTGATCCAACAGATGTTGGCAATTTGATCTCTGGTTTCTTTGCCTTTTCTAAATCCAGCTTGTACGTTTGAAAGTTCTCAGTTCATTAACTGTTGAAGCCTCACTTGAAAGATTTTGACCATTACCTTGCTAGCATGTGAAATGAGCGCACTTATGCAGCTATTTGAATATTCCCTGGCATTGCCCTTCTTCGGGATTAGAATGAAAACTGACCTTTTCCAGTCCTGCGGCCACTGCTGTTTTCTAAATTTGCTGGCATATGGAGTGCAGCGCTTTAACAGCATCATCTCTTAGGACGTGAAATCACTCAACTGGAATTCTATCACCTCCACTAGTTTGTTTGTAGTAACGCTTCCTAAGGTGCACTTGACTTTGCATTCCAGGATGTCTGGCTCTAGGTGAGTGACCACACCATCGTGGTTATCTGGGTCATTAAGACCTTTTTTGTACAGTTTTGCATATTCTTGCCACTTCTTAATCTCCTCTGCTTCTGTTAGGTCCTTGCTATCTCTATCCTTTATTGTGCCCATCTTTGCATGAAATGTTCCCTTGGTATCTCTGATTTTCTTGAAAAGATCTCTAGTCTTTCCCATTTTGTTTGAGTTTAGTGTCCCTCAAACAAAACCCCTCTTTTTCTAAAGGAAGCAGCCCATTGCATGTTCCAAAGGCCAGCAGAAGGGACTGGTGGGATTGGTGGTTGGGGGGTTGGTGTTGGGGAGGATGGCTGGGCATTCTACCCTCCTTGGCCTGCCCCTCCTCTTAAAGCCAGAGACAAGCCCTGAGATCATTACTCACTTTACAGTAACAATAACTAATGTTAATTGAGCAGCTATTGAGTGCCAAGCAGTAATTTTGGCTAGGGACCCACCAAGTGGGACTAGTGGTAAAGAATCTGCCTGCCAATGCAGGAGGTGCTAGAGATGCAAGTTTGATCCTTGGTCTGGAAGATTCCTTGGAGAAGGAAATGGCAAACCACTTCAGTATTCTTGCCTGGGAAATCCCTTGGACAGAGGAGCTTGGCAGGTTACGGTCCATGGGGTTGCAAAGAGTCAGACACAGCTGAGCGACCAACATTATAGTGAGCAAAACAGACAAAACCCTGCTCTAAAGGGTGTGACATCCCAGTGGAGAAGACAGAAAGAGTCAGGTAAATACACAGATTCAAGTGTTGTCGGGAGCTTCACCTGTGGTCCAGTGGCTCCCTCAATGCTCCCAGTGGACAGGTCCAGGTCCAGTCCCTGGTCAGGGAACTAGATCCCATGTGCAGCAACTAACGGTGTGTGTGCTGCAACTGAGACCTGGGGCAGCCAAACAAATAAAAATAAATATAAAGAGTATGTCAGGAAAATGAGGCAAGGCAGGGGTTGGGGAATGCTGGGGAAGAGGTGTGTAAGGTACTTTGGGGTCAAGGATGACCAGGGTGTGTGGTGTGAGGGACGTGCCACGGGAATGAAGGGAGGGTCCATGTTGACTGAGGGAGAACATTCCAGGGAGCAGGAACCCAGGAAAACAGCCCAGGAGGGTGCAGGCACCTTCCCCATCCCCCTCCCCACACCCAGGGCTCTGCGCACCCAAATCAAGATGAACTTTTAGTTGAATAATTCCCCTGTCCCACTCCAGAGCATTTCTCTTTTCTTGACTTCCTTTATTCTGAGGCTGGGAGACAGTGCCCACAACACACACACACACACACACACACACACACACACCCCTCCTCAGCAATGTCTCCTCCAATTTCTGTCTTTCCCTTGATTTTTGAAACCCCCAAAGACAAGTGTGGGGTCTGTCTTCAGTGTTTCTGTCTTCATGGATGGGGGTCTGTCTTGGTCACCCCAGTGTCATCAGAAACCTTTAAAATTATAAATCTGATCTCATCAGACTCCTGATTAAAACAATCCATGGTGCGGCATTCCTCTTGGAATGAAATTTAACCTTCATGCGTCTTCCTAAGAGACCCTCCTGTGCTGCCTCTCCTTGCTCACCAGCTCCCCCCCATGACATCCCTCACCTTCTACACTCCCTCTCCTCTAGCTCACTCAGCTCCAGCTCCCCTGGCTTCTCTGCTGTTCCTGGAACACGGCCAGCTCCCCCCGACCTCAGGGCCTTTGCATCAGCCAGGAGGAGGCACTGGCCTCTGTAGGACCCCCAGGGGCCCTTTGCCCCTTGCCACAGCAAAATCAATCCAGATTCATATGTATCCAGTGACATCAGTGGTCTTCGTCTTGCTGGGGGCAGTGACCCCACCCCCTGCTTGGCCCTGTGGACATATGCTGCAGTCCACCCTAGAGTGCAAATGTCACCCTTGGACCCTGCAGGAACTCTTCCTTCTGCTGTGAGTCATGGTGGAGTGGGCCAGGAAGTCACCACAAGCTCTAGATGGCCATGCTCATTGTTAACAGACAGAAACACCTCTGTACTACTGGGCACCCCCGAATTCTTCCCACATGACAAAGCCTGGCATAGCAAGGCCTTCCAGACTCTTCCCAGGCTATATCTGGAGGCATGCTCATTGCTTTGGAGCGATTCTATTGATTGCTGTATATTTTAATACCATGTCTGGGATGACTCAGTGATTCCTTGAGATATTCCCTGACTTCTTGTCAAGTGGACTAGGGATCTTTTTTATCCTCACAGAGCCTGACCTGAGATGCCCACTTTTCTAATTCCCAGAGATCCCAAGATAATAATCCCAACAATTGCTAATACTTCTGGAGCCTCTATAGAGTCGCAGGCGTGGGGCTGAAGGCTCCATGTGCTTCTTGCTGTCCCCTCCTCAGAAATACCCCATGAGTGAGAGACAATGACATTTTTTTTAATGGTAAATTTTATTTTTTCAAAAAAATATTTATTTTTATTTGGCTGCACTGGATCTTAGTTGCAGCGTGTGGGTTCCTTTAGCTGTGGTATGTGGGATCTAGTTTCCTGACCATGGATTGAACCCAGGCCCCCTGCATTGGGAGCTTGGAGTCTTAGCTGCTGGACCACCAGGGAAGTCCCTCTCTTTTTCTATTTTTTTTTCCCCCCACAGAGACATGCGGCATGTGGGATCTTAGCTCTCTGACCAGAGGTCAAACCTGAGCCTCCTGTGTTGGAGGCATGGAGTTTTAACCACTGGACACCAGGGAAGTCCCTGAGAGACAATGACTTTTTAAACCCCCATTTTACAGTTGGGAAAACTGAGGCTCATAGAGTTAAAGTCACTTGACCACAGCTAATCACGGACATTGTTAAGGTTGGAACCCAACACTTTCTTTCTCCAGGGATGAAAAATTTTTATCATAGCAACATTCTTCAGTTCTTTCTTACTTACTTAAACTCTTTAGTGTGAAAACTTCCAAACATAAACAAAAGTAGAATAGTATCATGGAGGTTCTTGTACCCACAGGGCAGCCTAACAATGACCAAGTTTTGGCCAGACAAGAACACTGGAGTGTGTAGCAGTTCCCTTCTCTAGGGGATCTTCTGAACCTAGGGATCGAACCTATGTTTCCCGCATTGCAGGTGGATTCTTTACCAGCTGAGCTACCAGGCAGACCCTCCAAAGAACATCAAGGAGAAATAAGAAAGCCTTCCTCAGTGATTAATGCAAAGAAATAGAGGAAAACAATAGAATGGGAAAGACTAGAGATCTCAAGAAAATTAGAGATACCAAGGGAACATTTCATGTAAAGATTGGTACAATAAAGGACAGAAATGGTATGGACCTAACAGAAGCAGAAGAGATTAAGAAGAAGTGGCAAGAATACACAGAAGAACTATACAAAAAGATCTTCATGACCCAGATAATCATGATGGTGTGATCACTCACCTAGAGCCAGACATCCTGGAATGTGAAGTCAAGCGCACCTTAGGAAGGATCACTATGAACAAAGCTAGTGGAGGTGATGAAATTCCAGTTGAGCTGTTTCAAATCCTAAAAGATGATGCTGTGAAAGTGCCGCACTCAATATGCCAGCAAATTTGGAAAACTCAGCAGTGGTCAGAGGACTGGAAAAGGCCAGTTTTCATTCCAATCCCAAAGAAAGGCAATGCCAAAGAGTGTTCAAACTACCACACAATTGCACTCATCTCACACACTAGCAAAGTAATTCTCAAAATTCTCCAAGCTAGGCTTCAACAGTACATGAACTGTGAACATCAAGATGTTCAAGCTGGATTTAGAAGAGGCAGAGGAACCAGAGATCAAATTGCCAACATCCGTTGGATCATCAAAAAAGCAAGAGAGTTCTAGAAAAACTTCTATTTCTGCTTTACTGACTATGCCAAAACCTTTGACTGTGTGGATCACAACAAACTGGAAAATTCTGAAAGAGATGGGAATATCAGACCATCTGACCTGCCTCCTGAGAAATCTGTATGCAGGTCAAGAAGCAACAGTTAGAACTGTACATGGAACAATAGACTGGTTCAAAATCGGGAAAGGAGTATGTCAAGGTTGTATATTATCACCCTGCTTATTTAACTTATATGCAGAGTACCTCATGAAAAATGCTAGGCTGGATGAAACACAAGCTGGAATCAAGATTTCTGGGAAAAATATCAATAACCTCAGATATGCAGATGACACCACCCTTATGGCAGAAAGCAAAGAACTAAAGAGCCTCTTGATGAAAGTGAAAGAGGAGAGTGAAAAAGTTGGCTTAAAACTCAACATTCAGAAAACTAAGATCATGACATCTGGTCCCATCATTTCATGGCAAATAGATGGGGAAACAATGGAAATAGTGGCATATTTTATTTTGGGGGCTCCAAAAATCACTGCAGATGATGACTGCAGCCAAGAAATTAAAAGACACTTGCTCCTTGGAAGAAAAGTTATGATCAACCTAGACAGCATATTAAAAAGCAGAGACATTACTTTGCCAACAAAAGTCCATCTAGTCAGAGGTATGGTTTTTCCAGTAGTCATGTATGGATTTGAGAGTTTGACTATAAAGAAAGCTGAGTGCCAAAGAATTGATGCTTTTGAACTGTGGTATTGGAGAAAACTCTTGAGAGTCCCTTGGACTGTAAGGAGATCCAACCAGTCCATCCTAAAGGAAATCAGTCCCGAATATTCATTGGAAGGACTGATGCTGAGGCTGAAACTCCAATACTTTGGTCACCTGATGTGAAGAACTGACTCATTTGAAAAGATCTTGATGTTGGGAAAGACTGAAGGCAGGAGGAGAAGGGCTGAGAGGATGAGATGGTTGGATGGCATCACCAAATCAATGGACATGAGTTTGAGTAAACTCTGGGAGTTGGTGATGTATAGGGAGGCCTGGCATGCTGCAGTCCACGGGGTTGCAGAGAGTCGGACATGACTGAACGACTGAACTGAAGTTGTGGCCAACTTTATTTTATCCATTCCACTCCTGAACTCATTATTCACTTTTTGTAATGCAAGTCCCAGATAACATGGAAGCCTGTAAATATTTCAGCAAGATGCTCTAATAAGAGATATGGCTTTTTAAAAAAGGCACTATTTGCTCACACTTTAAAAAATGAGCAAGAATTCCCTGATATGAAAAACTGAGTACATATTCAGATCTTTCTGACTGTCCCCCAAATATCCTGCCCTCCTCTCCTGCACCACAGTTTTCCCTGGCTCCCTAATGCTTGGATATCAGAGGTTCGAACATTAGGGATACAGTGGGGAAAAGGCATATTCCCTGTGTGGCTTGCAGGATCTTAGTTCCCCAACCAGGGACTGAACCTGCGCCACCACAGTGAACATGCCTAGTCTTAAACTATTTAGCATTGATGACGATGAGTTACTTCAGTCGTGTCCGACTCTTTGCGACCCTATGGATTGTAGCCCGCCAGGGTCCTCTTCCATGGGGTTTTCCAGGTTAGAATTCTGGAGTGGGTTGCCATGCCCGCCTCCAGGGAATCTTCCCAACCCAGGGATTGAACCCAGGTCTCCTTCATTGTAGGCAGATTCTTTACTGTCTGAGCTACCAGAGAAGCCCTGTTGGTGCTATTATTTTAGTGGCTAACATTTGAGTCTTGACCATATGTCAGGTCCCTTACTACTAATGCTCATAGTAATGAAAATATATTGGGTATTTACTTTGTGTTCATGCCTAGGCTAAGCATTTTAACAACAAAGACAACAATGGGTAATATATTTGGGGCATTTCCTATGTGCCTATCTGTATGTAAGCATATTAAAATGATGACGATCATAATAATAATATTGGCCAATATGTACTGGGCATTTGCTGTGTCCTTGTGCTAAGTGTTTAAGGGTATGTAACAACAATGGTTGTTGTCATTTACACGACATGTAATGGCCACTGGCTACATGTAAATGGTCATTTACTACACATTGGTCATTTACCCACATGTCTGGTCATTTACTACGTGTGTAATCCTGTCCTCATAATAGCAGGTAATATTTTCTAAGACCTCATTCTACACCAGGCACTGAGTCAGCATGTTATTAATAGTAATGTTAGTCAGTGTGTGTGGACAGCTGACTGTAAGCCAGTTGGGTGCCACGTGCCTCCTGCACACGATCGCACTGACCCTCAGATAGCTCGAGTTTATCATCTGTATTGTTCAGAGGAGGAAGCCAAGACTGCCAGGTGTGCCGAGCGATCAAGGGGCAGAGCCAGCTCTGGACTCCAGGTCTCTCTGACCCTCAGCTGTGCTCTTCACTGCTGGCTGTGCTCTCTGCCAGGGGATGCTGGTTTCACAGTTGTTGCTCTCTGGGCCCGTCATGAGCATCAGACATGCCCATCGCTGACTCCAAGCATCTCCTTCATACCCATCCTCGCTGAGCCAGCCCCTCAGCCTCTGCTCCTCCCGATCCAGCAGCCAGACCTAAATTTCTGACTGCTGCAAGCCCCCACTGTGCCCTGTTCTGATCGGCCAGCCTGGGGCGGGGCTGCTCACCTGGCCTCCCTTCCCAGGTAGGAGACATGGTCTAGCTGATCTGATGTCCCCACCCCCACTGCAACTGTGACAGATCAGGGCATTTTTGCTGCAGCCTGGCTCCGTGCCCTGTTGGGGAGGTCTGTGGTCTTCGGGGGGTGGGGGTCGGTTGGGCTGTCAGAGCCCCCTAGGCACCTGTATGGACACCGGAGACCCTCACTACTTCCCCTTCAATGGGGCCATGGCTCACTTGCAAGATACCTGCACCCACCACCTGACCCATTCCTGTGGGGGTTCTCCTTCCGTGTGGCTTCCAACAGGACCCTCCGCAGACCACACGTGTCCTTCCTGTGCAGCAAGGAGGAGGAGCTCAGCAGCTGGAGACTGAAGACCTGTGTGACCCTGAAACGGGGGCCGCAAGTTCAGGTGAGAGGGTGTACTGGTGAGCCCCACTCTCAGTCCTGTCCAGGCCAATCCCTCATCCCACCTTCATGCCTTGAAGTCCATGTGGTCATCCATCCATCAATCCATATAACCATTCTTCCATACAATCCTCCTCAATCCATCCATCCATCCACCTTTTCGTCCATTCATTGATCCACCCATCCCCTACCCCTCCATCCTTCCACTGACCCCTCTATAAAACTTTATTGAAACTCCCTTGCATCAAATCATCTCTAGTGTATAGCACACCACTGATTCATCCATCCCTCCATCCTTCAGTTCATTCCTCCCTCTATACAGCTATCCTTCCATCCATCCATTTATCCACCCATCTTTAAATCCATCCATCAAGCATCACTCATCTATTCAACAAAACTTTACAGAGACTTTGTGTCAGACCCTGTTCTAGACTCTGGGGACACAGCAGAGATCAAAACAGACAGGTCCTTGCTCCCCTGGGGCTCACATTATAACAGTGGGAGACAGACAGTAAAAATAAATACACGTCAGATGGTAATAAGTCCTAGAAAAATAAAACATGAAAGGAAGATTGGGAGTCCATGTGTGTGAGGAGGGGATTACAATTTTAAATGGGGTGAATTCCCTCTGGCTTCCTGTGGGGAAAAGACTATTATTGGGAGCAGGAAGCTGATGTGAAAGGCCTGGCAGGATGTGACAGGGGTTGGAATCAGGGCAAGGATAGGAGGGGGTGTGGAGACGTGGTGGGATTTTGAAATATTTTGAAAGGATCAGATGTGGGGTGAGAGAGAGGGCGAGGTCCAAGATGACTTGGTTTGGGGCCTCTGTATCCTGAAAGATGGAGTGGTCCCTGCCTGAGATGCAGAAGGTGGGGGGCACAGGGCTCATGTTTGGACAGGTGGAGTTGGAGATGTCCGTTTCTAACTGCTCCCTCCCTTCCCTGACACCTGCAACACTGGGCGGGGGGAGGAGGTGGGGGGAGGAGTCAGACCCTGAGCACCCCCCATGCCCAGGTGGGCAGCAAGGGAGTGAGCCTCCCAGTGTAGCTGGGCCCCGGGGCTCACATGTGGTGGGAGCAGGGTATCATGGTGCTGCAGGTGGGTACCAGCTCCCACTTCATTTCAACAGCCTCAACAGGCTATTCCTGATGGTGTGGCCTGAGTATCAAGGGCAGGCACTGGGGCCGTCTCTGTAGCCTCTGTGGCTTCAGAGGTGACCCTGGTGATGCCAAAGTGCTCCCCAGCGGGATGCCAACCCCTAGGGATGCTGGCTTTGACAGCGCCTGGCAGACCCAGGATAGCCGGCCTGGGTGAGTGGCCACACAGGGCCAGGGAGACCTGGGTTGGGGGAAATGCTGGGCTGGGGGCAAACAGCAGGCAAGCAGGGGATGCCTCAAGGACAGACAGCTGAAACAGAGGCCACTGATAGCAAACACATGGTGCTCCTTAGTACCAGGAACAACTGTTGTACCCATTTACAGATGAGGAGACTGAGGCACAGAAGCTATTTGCCCACGTTCTCACAGTAGTAAATGATAGAACAGGGAGTAGAATCTAGGCAGCCTGGATCTTAAATACTCCATGCTACCACCTCACCAAAAGGAGAAAGAAAATCCTCCCCCTCACCAAACCTTTAGTCCTGAGATGCCCCATGCTGCAGCCACTAATCTCATGTGGCATGTAAATTTAAATGTGAATTCATTTAGGGACTTTCCCAACAGACCAATGGTTAAGATTCTGTGATTCCACTGTTGGGGGCATGGGTTCGATCCCTCGTCAGGGAACTGAGATCCCACATGCTGCAACGTGTGGCCAGAAAATAAAAGGGGGGGAATTAATTTATATTACATTAAACCTCTTGTTCCAGTCACACCAGCCGCATCTCAAGTGCTCAGTAGCCACAGGCTTGAAACCAACAAGACTACAGAACTATAGCCACTCTGAGATGAATAGGTTGGGATTTCTTTTTTGGCCACACTGAGCCGCATGTGGGACTTCCCTGACCAGGGATCGATCCCGTGCCTACTGTAGTGGAAGCACAAAGTCTTAACAACTGGACCACTGGGGAAGTCTGGGTTGGGTTGTTTTTTTTTTTTTTAAGTTTATAAAACTGTGCCAGGAGCAGACAGGACTGGAGGACGAGGGCTGGCAGAGTTGGCCAGCCAGGGGGTAGGATGTGAGGTTTGGAGGTGGTCGTGCTGAGTCCCTGTGACCCCTACCCTCCCACCAGCTGTCAGCAAGACACAGAGGGCCTGGATATCTGCCAAGGCTGCCAGGCAGCTTTGCAGAATTCTGGCAAACTGCTCCGGGCCCTTCTCCAAGTTCCATGGCATGAGGACCCCCTGTCCTGCATGCAGGCCTGCGTCTTTGACCTCTACCAGTAGGCCCTGGCACTGCATGCTGTGTGCCTCGCTGGAGACCTACGCTGAGCCCTGTACCCAGTGCAGTGTCTGCCTGCCTGAGTGGCGAACCACCCTGGGATGCAGTAGGTGCCTCTTCACTGCTGATGAAAACCTCACCCCTTGGGCAGCTTTGATGTCCCCTTCCTTGGTCTCCCCCAGGGAGACCCCAAGCCCTGCTCCCCAGGATGGCCACCCAAACCTCAAACCAGACTCATGGACCTCCCTGGGGGCCCAGTGGTTAAGAATCCACCTGCCAATGCAGGAGAGATGGGTTCAGTCCCTGGTTTGGGAAGATCCCACATTCCACATGGCAACTGAACTCATGCTCTGCAACTGAGCCTGCGCTCTGGAGCCTGTGCTCCACAACAAGAGAAGCCACAGCAATAAGACTCCCGAGCACCGAAACTCAAGAGGAGCCCCCACTTGTCTCCACTAGAGGAAGCCCAGGCACAGCAAATAAGACCCAGTGAAGCCAAAAATAGAAAATACATTAAAAAAGGTATTAGAAAACCAGAGTCAGGGCTCCTCTCAGCCCTTGTTCTAATCCCCGCTCCCTCCACTCTGCACTTCATCCCGAGTCATTCTCATTGCTCATCGCCTGCCATGATTTTTAAGCGGCCCATGGATGTGATGGTAATAAACCGCATGAAGGAAAAGCGCTAACCCAAAACAGTGGTGACCTAGGAAGTGTCCCGAGGTCCAGCCCTGCCTTTTCCCTGTCCTGCAACCATCCTAGGTTTTCCCCTCTGATTCAGGGGTTTCAGGGTGGCACCCCTCCCCTGACTGGATGTGTCTAGCCCACAGCCACTATGACTTCTTTGGGCCCCTGTGCCCAGCCCCCTGTGTCGGCCTTAACTCCTCTGTGCCCTGAGCCTGCCCGTGCACAGTGGGCTGTTTCTGCCACGAGGGCTTTGGCCTGGAAGTGGGCAGACGAGTGTTGGACCCTCACTGTGGCTGCCGCCTGCAGGCCAGCTACAGCCCTCCGGGCACTGAGGTTTACCCAGAGCCACCTGTGACCAGACGTATGTATGCTATAGTGGTAGACACCCGTTTGAGAGCCACTCCTGGGCCTGCGGGTCCCCAAACTATGTCACCAGCCTGAGGTGCTGGGGGTTGCCACTCCATGTACTATGGGGTGTTGTGGCTCTAGGGAGACCCTCACTCACGCACCTTCAGCGGAACCCACCACCAGTGTCGAGGGCCTGACCAGGAGGCACTGACCACAGCTTGCTGCCACACCACACCCCTGCACCATCTGGGTGTAGGTCAGGCATCAGGAGCCCTGGGGTCCCACGTGGGCTCAGCAGGTGGGTGTGGAACTGGCAGGATGGTGCTGTCACTGTTGGAGGGACAGCTGTGGGCAGGCCAGGTAGGCATCAGCCAACTTGTAACAAACATGGGTGACAGCAGCCTGACAAAAGCGTAGCCCAAGTGTGTCCCCTTTGGAGATGGAAATACTGGGGTTCTGACGCCCTTAGAACTGGGCAGACAGTCCCTGCCCCAGCCCTGCACTTCAGAGATCCCACTCTGGCCTCCTCTGACTGCACTCTCTCCCCACAGGTGGTGGAGTCCCAGGCCCTTTGGGACGTGCCCCCTGGAGCCTGCTACCCAACCCCCTCCCTGACCCCCTTCTAGACCTTGCTCCCGAGAAGGGACCATGCAGCAGCAATGAGCACAGCCAAAGGCCCCCTGCAGGAAGAGTGAGGCCAGATTGGACTGAGAGAGGGGCAGGCTGGATTGTATGAACATGCAGGACCCCTTGCAGCTGGGTGAAACCAGGGCTGGAAAACAGGAGGTGGGCCAGGGGCAGCCTGTGCTTGGGCATCATTTCCTATCCAGGGATCCTAAGGTGTCACCTGGCCTTTGGCCATTAGGAAAGTCCTGGTGTCAAGGCAAGAGGCTAGAACATATTCCATTTGGCAGTTTGGCAGTCTGAACACATAGGAGTTGTGAGCCTCCATTTACATGGCTATTCTGGGTCCACAGGCTTCCCTGGTGGCTCAGAAGGTAAAGGATCTTGGTTCAGTCCCTGGGTTGGGAAGGTCCTCTGGAGAAGGGAATGGCAACCCACTCCAGTGTTCCTGCCTGGAGAATCTCATGGACAGAGGAGCCTGGTGGGCTACAGTCCATGGGGTCCCAAAGTATTGGACACGACTGAATGACTACCACTCTGGGTCCACCTTTCGGGCCCACCAGGAGCTCGTCGATGCTCTAGCAGGCAATGGGGCGAAGTGGTGAAGCGTGTGCTGCTAGTCCTGGAGGCCTGAGTTCGAATCCCACTGTGCCATTCGCTAGCTTTTGAGCTTGGCCTGGTGACTTTACAGTCTGTGGTTTGGTCTTCTCATCTGTAGGAGTGATAATGGTGCTGTGTGCACTTTGGTGGCCAGATGTGGGGTTTTCCACACCAGACAATTCTCTTTGGACACCGACTGGGTATCTTCGATTCAAATCAGTTCTGACACTCTCTACCTGGGTCAGCAAACTCCACAGGCTAAAGGCTCAACCCCTAAAGACTATCCCCACTTTAGATGCCAAATTATTGGGGTCCCCATGTTACCCACACTTCTGTCTGATTTGGCTACAAATCAGGGGTTCCTACACCCTCTATCCTCAGTTTCAATAATTTGCTATATTGGTTCACAGAACTCAGGGAAACACTTACATTTACTGGTTTATTATAAGAAAGTGAAAGTGAAGTCGCTCAGTCATGTCCGACTCTTTGTGACCCCCTCGAACTGTAGCCTACCAGGCTTCTCTGTCCATGGGATTTTCCAGGCAAGGGTACTGGAGTGGGTTGTTATTTCCTTCACCAGGGGATTTCCCCACCCAGGAATCGAACCCAAGTTTTCCGTATTGCAGGCAGATGCTTTACCCTCAGAGCCACCAAGGAAGCCCCAAAGATACAGCTGAACAGCCAGATCGAGAGGCGGAGTGGTAGACAGGGTGAGGTCTGCGGAAGGATCCCAAATGTGGGTGCTTCTGCCCTTGAGGAGTTGGGCTGTGTCTTCCTTCCAGCGTGTGAATGTGTTCAGCAACCCACAAGTGCCCCCCTCCTGAAGCCCGTAGTTGAGGAATTTTTATGGCTGCTTCACCAGGTGGGCGTGATCAATCATTAACTCGATCCCTAGCCCCTCTCCTCTCCCCAGAGGAAGGCGATGGGGATGGGACTGAAAGTTCCAAACTTCTAACTATAACAACAAAAGCTCCTGATCTTGGCTTGATTTTTCAAGCGACCGGAAGTCATCCAGGAGCCCACCAAGCATTGCCTCGTTAGAACAAAAGACACCCCTAGTGCCCCGGGAATTCCAGAGGATCTAGGAGCTCTGTGTACCAGGAACAAGGGTCAAGGACGAAATAGCAGGACAAAAGACGCTCCTGGCACCCCAGTCACCCAGGAGATATAAGTGTTTCAGGAGCCGTGTGCCAGAAACTGGGGGCAGAGATAACATACAGCAAGTCCCCCACATATGAACCTTCAAGTTGCCAACTTTGAAAGATGTGAACGTGTGTTCGTATGCCCAGTCACGTAAGTTTGTTCTATCTGAGCAGACACTGTTAGCTTTTGAGGCATAGGACCCGAATGTAGAATGGGACTCAAAAGTTTGCAGCTGCCATTCAATGCAATCACTTGCTACCATGTCATCTGTGACTCGAACAGAAGAGCTACTACCCACACATCACCAGGTCATTTTTTCCGAGAGGGTAGATAGAATTGAACCCAGCAAGGAACCAGAACCTGGGCCATCAACATCAGGAGTGAGTGAAGTTGCAGCTTCCCCCGCTCTCCTTTTCTGCCGATCCTTCAGCTCTACCATCTCCCGCTTCGTCTCCGTCCTCCAGTCAGTAACTCTTCTTGCCTGTTCACTCAATGCCAGCCCGTGTGCCAACTGTTGTACTGTACTACTGTGCTATTCAAGGTACTGTACCGTAAGGTTAAATATATTTTCTTGACTGTCTTTTATGTATTATTTGTGCAAGAAGTATTATAAACCTATTACAGTATGGCACTATATAGCCCACTATGTTATTGAGTACTGAAGCTAACTTTGTTGGACCTACGAACAAATTGGTCTTAAGAACACACTCCTGGAACGGAACTCATTTGTGTGTAAGGGACTTACTGTATGTATTTATGAATATGTCACGAGTGCCTACCTGTATGTGAGCATTAAAAGGTGTAAATTGCCTAGGACAAGGTATTTAGTAAAGGGATAAAATGTTTGATAAATAAATAAAACATAACTGCAAGGGCAAACCAGCTTCCTAGTGGTGGCCTGCCCCCCACCACAGGCAGAGTAAAATGCAATCCTTAAAACTCCCAAGTCAGGTCACAGAGGTCCTATCACAAAGCCCTCCCATGGCACTGTCATACCTGGAATATAACTGTGATCCATGTGACCCCCACAAAACTGGCCTCTGAGACCGCTCTGACTTAATCTTCTCACACTTGCCCCCTTACTCATTCTGCTCCAGGCACACCAACCTCTCTATTGCCCTTCCAACACCTAGGCAGCCTCCTGCCTCAGGGCCTTTGCACTGGCTGTTCCCTCTGCCTGAAACACTCTTCTTTGAGAGCCTCACATAGCTGACGCTTTCTTATTCTTCATGTTTCAGCTCAAATGTCACCTCCTCTGAGAAGCCCTTCCTCGCCACCCCCATTAAAGGAACCACCTCTCCCAAGTCTCTCTTTGTTATAATCCCCCATTTTCTTTCCTTCAAAGTAATTTGTCAGCATGTTAAATCATCCTTTCTATTAATCACTTCTTTGTTTCCTGTCTGTGTTTCTCTTGACTGGAAAAGACATCTCCAAGGGCAGGGACTTCGTTTATTTTGTTGAATAAGTAGACAAAAATCCGAGCACAAAAGTAAACTTCTAGTACGTCAGAAGGTGATACAGTTTGTCCTGGAAACAAATTAAGCAGGAAAGGAGGCAAGAACATGCAGTGGGATTTTACACTTTAGGACAGAAGGCAGGGAAGCACTGGGGCAGGGACCTGCAGGAGATGAGGGAGGAGGTCAGGTAGACACCGCAGGGAAGGGAACCAGCTAGAGGGAACAGCCAGTGTAAAGGTCCAGAGGTTGGAATGCTGCCAACCTCTGGGGCAGGGGGCAAGGGGGTGAGTGAGCGATGATGAAAGAGGGGTGACAGAGGCTGGTTTCATAGGGCTGCACAGGCCACGGGGAGGAGTTTAGACTTTATCTGAGTGTACTAGCGAGCCATGGAAGGGTTTGGAATAAGGGAAGGACAGGATCTGATTATTTTTTTTTTTTGCCTGAAGCAACAATTTATTTGGTGAATGAACAAACAACAAATATTCTCAATTTACTGCAATTATAATTTCCATTTCCAGTTTGCTTTTATCCTTATTAAGATTAAATTCCCTTAATTTGATTATATATGAAAAGATTTTCTGAACATGTGGCAGGATAGGGAGGTGAAATTGCCTTTTGTACCTTTTAGTATTTTTATCAAAGGGTCTAAATTAGACTCGGGACAAAGTACGAACTGAAAACTTTGGGCATAACAATTAATGCTTTTGAAAGCAAGTTCTTGGAAAATAAGTTTTGAGTAATTTTTTGAATAACATTTTTCAAGGTCTGATTTGTGATTTTTAAAGGATTCAGTTGGATGCTACGTGGAGAGCAGATAATGGGGACAGAAGCAGGGGGTCCTGGGTGGGCTCGTGTCTGGGCAGGACTGCCTGACACAACCTGGGTGTCCGGGTTCCAGGCCGGCCTACCCCTGATGCTGGCTGGGGGCACACTCTGAGCCTTCCCTCCATCCTCAGCCATCACAGTCCAGGTAGCCCCCGGCTTCTCTGTTGCCTTCCGTGAATCCCACGTCCTCTGAGATCTCCAAGATCACTGGCACCTTCTGTGGCCTGGCCTCACCTTCTGTGACCCATCCCCGGCCATGGGTACTCCCCATGGTACTTCACATGGGTACTCCGTACAGCTCCCGTGGCTCCAACAGCACGTGGTTCTCTGATACCCGCAGCTCCGCCATGGGCCTACACCGCTCTGTATCCACAAGACACAGACCTGACAAGGCAGCCCTGTTCCAGGCCTTCTGCAGGTTGCTGGGCACCCGCAACGGGCCCTGTAGTGAGGACGTGGAGACTTGGGTCCACGTGGAGAACTGTGTCCACGAGCTCTGTGCCGCACGGTGGTCAGGGCAGACTTGTGTGCTATCCTGAGGAGCTATACCCAGGAATGCCAGGAACCAGGCCTCCCGGCACAGCCCTGAGTACACCTGGTGGCCTGCGGTGAGTGGGGATTGCCAGGGGAGGGTCTTTCTCAGCCTGCTCTCACCAGCTAGCCCAATACCACCTCCAGGAAGTCCTCCTAGGTCAATGCCGCTCAAATAAAGTCACTGTGCACCCTGCTGGTAACTGTCCCCTTGAGGAAGACTGCTTCATTAAAAACGATGGCAGACATCGAGTGACATCGAATCAGCCAGGATAGTCTAGGTTACGCTGCAGTAACCAAGCCACCTGACATCTGCATTCCTGAACATGACCAAGGGTTAGTCTCTCTCCTACAAATTCCACAGAATAGTCCAGGGCACCATGCAAGTCCATTTCCATCCTGTCATACCACCCTGGTCACAGGTGCGCCCGCTCACTCTTCAACCCTCACCTTGGAAGTCACAGTACTTTGGCTAGATCGTGTCGTGATTCCCTTCCCCCGCCCCACTCCCCTACAAGAGTGGGGCTGGGATGGGGCAGCACGTGGGCGTTCAGTGACCATCAGTGACTCTACAGTACGCATTAGCTCATTCAGTCCCCATAACAACCTGCCAAGGGGAGGGCTAGAATTACCTCTGTTTTATGGATGAGGAAACCGAGGCACAAGGAAAAGTTTCCGTAACTTGGGTGAGGTCACTCAGAGTCAGCAAGATGCGTGTTGCTTTGATTCCTGTTGTCCTTAGGATGAAGTGCCAGCCCTTGACCGAGCTCCGGAGCCCTCACGTGGACTGACACTCCTGACCCCTGACAGCTGCCCGTCACCTCTCTTTACACTTCTGATGTGTGTCTACATCTGCCAGGCAGTTTCTTGCTGCTTCTTCAGGGCTCAGAAACCCAAATGCCCAAGGAGCCAGGCAGCAAATGGCTGAAGCAGATGTAATGATGAGGGGAGACCAGGAAAATGTGGGAGAATGTCCTTCCTACAGGGTTAGTGCTGCACTCACCAGATGACTGATGCTAAGTGGGAGTCCAGGCTCAGGGTAACCCAGTCGCCCTCAAATTCCAGCTCTGACGCTCAGTAGTCATATGACCTTGGGCAAGTCACTTAACCTCTCTTGGTTTCAGTTTCCTTATCTGTGAAAGGGGGTGATGAAAGTCCTGTCTCCTGGGATTGTTGTGAGGTGTGGGCAGCATGCCATATGAAAAACAAGCTCCTGCTATCTGCTCAATTATAGGTAGTTCTTTTGACCAGTGAGATGATAATGACCTTGAATAATTTCTGGCTAACTCAGTTTTCTTCAGTGAATTCAGGAAAAGGATATTAATATTAGTTTTCCCTGAGGAAACAGAGCAGAGCCTGGTGTACAGTAAGTGTTCAGGAAATGCTATTTCAGACCATCTTTAGGAGGTAATGACCCTATCATCATATACATGATCATCTCCAACATCACCTCCATTATGATCATTACCACCACTGTCCTCCTCTCCATCACCATGATCTACACCATCACCGTCACCATCATTGGTACCCTCATCACTATCACCACCACTACCATCATCACCATCATTGGTACCATCATCATCACTATCACTGCCACTATCATCATCATCACCATGGGTATCATCACCATCATTATCACCACCGCTACCATCATCACCAACATCATCACCATCATTCGTACCATTATCATCACTATGGTACCCTCATCACCATCACCACCACTACCATCATCACCATCAGAGGTACCATCATCATCACTATCACCACCACTACCATCATCACCATCATTGGTACCATTATCATCACTATCACTGCCACTACCATCATCATCAGCATGGGTATCATCACCATCATTATCACCACCGCCACCATCATCACCATCATTCGTACCATTATCACCACTATGGTACCCTCATCACCATCACCACCACTACCATCATCACCATCAGAGGTACCATCATCACTATCACCACCACTATCATCAGCATCATCAACGTCACCATCACTGGTACCATCACCATCATCATCACCATCATCAACACCATCATCATCACCATTACATTACCTCCAGATGATGCCTCCACCTTCTTCCCTGTCTTATGACCTGCCCTTGTCCCCCTCAACTCTCTTTCTGCCCCCTTGGTTGTCTTCTGGTTGGATGTATTCCAGAACAGTAATGCTGGGCTAGTTATTAACCCCCATCCATCTTCCTCCAGAGCTGGCTTGTCCTCCCCTCAGCCACTTGAGCTCTGTGGCTCCTCATGTCCCAGTTCCTGTGGGGAGCCCGCCCTGCCTGACAGCTGTGACACCAGCTTTGTGCTCAGCGGCACTGATGGCATGCCGCTGCCCCCCATGCAGTGCAGTGCAGCTGCTCCATGGCAGGGAGGAGGCAGGTACCACCCGGCTGGGGAGCACTCTGAGCACTTTTGCCACTGTAAGCTTTCCACTTGCACTGCTCCCCCTCCTCCTGAGGGTCTGGGCATCTTGGGGTGCCACCTGCTCTCCCCATGCACGTGCCAGGCCTTCGAGCACTCGAACATCACCACCTTCAATGGGAGGACTGCCGAGTTCCCAGGAATTTGTGTTTCTGTCTTTGCCAAGTCCTGTGGCTCCTTCAGCTCATTGCCCTTTTTCAAAGTGGAAGTTGGGAAGGAGAACAGGTCCATTTCAAAGATGTCTATCCAAGTGAATGAGATGCAGATTTGTTTACAGAGAGAGGGCATTGGCCTGGTTGGGGTAAGCACTCACTGACCCCCTGGAGACACTCAAACTGATTAAGCTAAAAGAAATGCTTTGGCTCAAACTAAGTAAAAATCATGTGACATATCCTAGTGAAAGTGCAGTGATTCTGGGTCCACAGAATTTTTCTATATAACAGTTTTGTTGGTTTTATTTACAATTAACAGGAAATATTATTAAAACTAACTCAAACAGGTAAAGATTTTAGATTGCATAAAATTCCGAGGGAGAGCAGGCATGGCTTGATCAGGGTGCAGACTCTGTTTATCAGCATTTCTCTTGGCTTGTGGTCCTCCATAGTGTTAGCTTTGTCTTCAGGCTGGCTTCCGTGGTGGTGGCAAAATGACTGCAACCTCCAGGTCTCAAATGTGCTTCCTCCATTGTCCATAGCAAAACCTAAATCTTTCCTACCCTCAACTATGAAACAAAATTCCTGTGCTTCACTCTAATTGGATCCCACTGAGCCAATCACTGTGGCCCAGGGATTGTCTTAAGCCTATCTGGCCCTAGCCTCAGGAGCTGTAGGTAGGAGAGGTCCCTCAACACTCACAGCGGCTCATTGCAGAGAGAAGGGTGCTATGGAAGCCCACTCCAGTGGGCTCCTATTTCCAAACCAGTATTTCTTGTTACAACAATCTTAAAAAAATGTAAATGCCCTGGAAAACCTCCCATTTGAGACCTGAGACTTTTGTCTGAAACCCACAGGGATGGATGTGTTTTCCACGCCTGAGGGCCCCTGCCTACAAGAGTTCCATTGTTGCCTGTTGGAAAACTCACAGCTGTGCCCCTCCCACTACCCCCCCCCCACACACACGCACCCAATTTCCAGGAAAGGAACCCGCTTTCAGAATTAGTCATGCTGTCAGCATCCCACACAACAACCCCATTGAATCCAAAGGGCAGCCTACAGGGTGAATTCTATTTTTAACCCCATTGTATAGATGGGGAAACTGAGGCCCAGGGAGGAAGAATTGCTTGCCCAAGGTCACACAGGGAGAAAGAGGTGGAGCTAAGATTTGAACCTAAGCTTTGAACCTCTGCGCTTGAGTTCCTTTCCTCTCCATTTGTGGGTTTGTGTGCCTCCTAAATGTGACCCACTTAAGGAAAGGGAGGTACCTGATTCATCTGTTAGGGGGCCTGGGATGTAGTAACTCTCAAGAATGATTTTCAGGTGGTCCAGTGGTTAGGACTCAGTGATTTCACTGCCGAGGGCCTGGGTTTGATCCCTGGTTGGGCAACTAAGATCCCACAAGCCACGTGGTCAAAACAACAGCAACAACAAAAAGGGAGGGAAATCAGCCTCAGTTAATCTTCAGGCCTTCCCTGGTGGTCCAGTGGTTAAGGATTTGCCTTGCAATGCAGGGGACATGGGTTCAATCCCTGGTTGGGGAACTAGGATCTCACAGGCTTCAGGGCAACTAAACCCATGTGGGGTAACTACTGAGCCCGCAACTACAGAGTTCTTATGCCACAATGAAGATTCTGCTTGGTGTAACTAAGACTCCATACAGCCAAATAGATAAATAAATAAAGTATCAAGCTTAAAAAAAATAGTTTTCATTCATTCACTCAGCACATATTTATTGAGCACCTATTAGGTACCAGACTTTGTGTTTAGTGCTAGAGACTTGCAGGGAATGGAACAGCCTAAGAAGGCCCCTTCTTCCCAGAACTAACATTACAGAAGTGGGAGGGAGAATAAATATAACCAATAAGTGTGTAATTATTCAGTATGGCAGGAGGTGATATATGCTAGTGCTACAGAAAAAAAAAATAGAGAATAGGATGGGGTCCGGTGGTTTCCAGATGGAAAAAGTAAGTGGTTTTAAATCAAGTAGCCAAGGAAAGCTTCATGAAAATGGTGACATTTGAGCAAAGCTCTGAAGGAAGGTGAGGGGAGTGACCCATGTGACATCCATGAGAAGGATGAGTTTGGTAGTGAGAACAGGAAGTGCAAAGGTCCTGGGGCTAGAAAGGCACCTAGTGGGTTGGAGGAGCAGCAGAGTTGTTAGGGAGAGGCACACAGACTGAAACTGCCCACCCTGGCCGGTCACCATAGTAACTACTCGGCATGAGTTATTTTAAAGCAGGAGGTCCTGGTAAGGATCTTGGAACTAATAAGTCACAACCAACTGGAAGAGTTTAGGAAAGGTCAAAAGAAGACCCCGTGTGTCCTTCTACCTCCCAGAATCCTTCTCGTTGGCATCCATCTTGGCTGAGCAATGCGTGCGCCACCAGGAAGAACCCTGAGCCAGAATGATTGACCAGAGACAACCAGGAAACTAATCCTATCACCCTAAAACCTGGGACTGCGAGTCAGGTGGCAGAGCAGTTCTCCTGGGTTCCCTTACCCTCCTGCTCTCCCCACCAGGCATCCCTTGCTTTATGAGCACGTGTCTCCTCAGACAGTTCATTTCCAAGCATTAGACAGAAGTCCACTCTCGGGCCCTGGAAGCAGCCCCCCTTCCTGCAATAGGGCAGCCAGTGGGACTGGAGCTGAGGAGCGAGTGAGTGAATAAGTGAGGGGTTGAGGGGGAGGAGAGGCGATGGGGGGCCCGGTAGGGGTCCTTACAAGTTGTGGGTCCTGGCGAGGATCTGGCTTTTGCCAGGAGAAAGATGCAGCCAGGGGAGGGCTCTGAGCCAGGGGAGCCCTGGTCTGACTCAGGGGTTCACAGGTGCCCTCCTCTGAGTGTGAGGAGCAGGCTGTCGGGGTTGGGAGGGGGCAGGGGGGCCAGGGAGGAGGCTGTGTGATGGTCCAGGAGGGAGAGGATGGAGGCAGGGCCAGGGTGGGGGCAGGGAGGGGAGTGGGGTTTGGTTCTGGCAGTCTTCTCTGGTGTCTAATTCCCTCTTCTAACCTGATGTCTGTTCTTGGGACCCTCAAAGTTACGTGGGGCCCGTGGCCTTTTGTCACCCCTCCCCTGCCCCCCACACACAGGGTATGGAGCCAGACAACCTGCCTTGGAATCCCAACTTTGACCCTTAAATGACTCGGGAGCTGACTGAACCCCTCTGCACCAGTTTTCTGCCCAGCAAGTGGTGAGTCCTGCAGCCACACGCTGCAGGGTTGTTAGTTGACAATAGAGAGGCGGATAGCAATAGTAGGTGATGACTCAGGGATGTACAGGGGCGTGCCCTTGGCTCTCCTCTGCCTTCTTGGATGCCAAGGTGCAGGGGGCAGGGGGATGGGAAGGCTGAGATGTCAGGGCCCCTGGTTGCCAGCGGGCTGCCTGGTCAATGCCTCCCCAGGGCCGCGGGCACCGGCCAAGCTCTTAGAACTGCAGACTCATTTCTCTGCATCTGCAGCCAAGCAGGAGCCTATCCGCCCTAGAATCTGCCTCAGAGCCTCAGGGGTCCCACCAGGCTGGGCTGGGCAGCCATGGCAGGGTGAGGCAACCACAGCTAGGGAGAGGCAGAGCAGGGTACCCACAAGTCAGGGAACTGATCCGAAAGAAGGAAAATGGAGCTATTGGGGGAGGGCAAAAAATGAACACAGGCTTTTATCTAAAAGGGGAATAATGTGTGTGTATATATATATAATGTATGTATTTTTATTATATATATATAAATGGACTTCCCTGGTAGCTCAGTGATAAAGAACCCACCTACCAATGCAGGAGACGCAATCCCTGGGTTGGAAAGATCCCCTGGAGAAAGAAATGGCAACCCGCTTCCGTATTCTTGCCTGGGAAATCCCATGGACAGAGGAGCCTGGCAGGCTACAGTCCATGGGGTCGCAAAAGAGTCGGACACGACTTAGCAACCAAACAACAAACAAATATACATAAATACATGATATCCAAAGTTCAATTAAATTCTGTTTGACATGTAGGTTACCCAATTCTGAATTTATTTTTTCCTCCATTCTTTTGCTGTTGTTTTTGACCTTGTGTCTTATTGTTTTGTGTAAATGTTTATTTCTAAAAGTTTTTTTTTTACTGATTTCCCCCAACTTTTCTTTTGAATTATTTTTAACTACAGAAAAGTTACATAAACCTGTGCAATGAACCCAAAAACCCTTCAGAGAGATTCACTAATTCTTAGTAGTTTGGCTCATTTCCTTTAGCTCTCCCTGTCTCTGCCCATGTTTATGATTTCTTTCTGAGCTCTTGCATCTCAGAAGTCTTCTCCTGCCCCTTCCACGTGCAGGCATTTCACAAGCCTCTGTTTCCTCCGCTATTAGTTGCCTGTCAAAGGCTTTTCAGGAGGAAGTCACAAAGTAAGACCAGGCTTTTTGCTAATCATGCCTTTTCCCCTGACAGCAGGCAAACAGCCCTGGGGATCTTTCCTGCGTGACCGCTCCCATTACATTCCCCAGGGACCTACCACCTGGACGTGTGTGTCCAGGGTCAGTGCTGAAATAGTGGTCACATAGGCAGAGGGTGGGGCTCAGATGGAAGGTGATAGGAGCAGGCCCGGGGCCGGAGCAACCGTGGATCACCCACTGCCTCTCTTCCTCCCATGGAACCTCTTATCAGGGAAAGATGGGGCCAGGGTCTCCCCGAGAAGACAGACCTGTCCCTCCAACAACTAGTGCCAAGGAGAGATGTGGTTCAGTTAAGCCAGATCTTCCACGAGAAGCCTAACACATAGCTTGACGTTGAAATATCCTGTTTAAATGTTGGCAACTATAAATAGTTGCAATACTTTTGGAACTAAAGCAAACATGTACAATAGTTGGGTTGGCCCAGGGACTGCCAATTTGAGATCCTCATTTCAGGGACAGAGACAGGCTGGGGGGAGGCTGCAGGGTGCCCCCCCTTGAACACCCAGTTCCCTCTCACATGATAACCCCTACTCACACTCAGGACCTCTAGCCATCGGCCCACACCGTCACCCCCAGGGATGAGGAAACTGATCCAGGCCGGTCAGCAAATGTGGTCTGTCTGCTCACCTGCCTCCATTAGCAGCTCTGCTCTCACCACCCCCACCTCACTTCAGAAAGACCTCTGTGATGGTGAGGGGAGTCCTAAGAGTTCCTTTCTCTTATTATTTAAGAAATACTTCATGAGCACCACTATATGCTCTGTGTATAATTCACATGAAAATTGGGGAGGGGGGGGGGAGCTGATGTGCGAGCAGAGGAGGCAGATAATCAAAAAAGCAAAGAGAAGTTTCCTGAATATGCTTTGAAGATAGGTAAGTCAAGAGGGAATAGAAGGACTTCCAGGGAGGCACAGTGGATAAGAGTCTGCTTGCCAGTGCAGGGGACATGGGTTTGATCCCTGGTCCGAAGAAGATTCCATAAGCCATGCAGCAACTAAGCCTGTGAGTCCCACCTACTGAGCCTGTGTTCTACAGACCACGAGCTGCAACCACTGACGCCCAACGGCCTAGAGATTGTGCTCCACAACTAGAGAAGTCACTACAAAGGAAAGCTCACACACCGCAATGAAGAGTAGTCCTCGTTTGCCACAACTAGAGAAAGCCCGCACAAAGAAATGAAGACCCAACACAGCCAAAAATAAATAAATGAATAAATAAATAAAGAAGGGAATAGAAAGGGCAAGGGTAGAGACTTTCCTGGTGGTCCAGTGGTTGGAACTTCATCTTCCAACACAAGGGGTGCAAGGTTCAATCCCTATCAGGAAGCTAAGATCCCACATGTCTGGTGGCCAAAAAACTGCAAACATAAAACAGAAGCAATATTGTAACAAATTCAACAAAGTCTTTAAAAATAGTCCACATTAAAAAAAGAATCTTAATGAAAGGTGGCAAGAGGGTCAGGGAAGTCCACGTCTTCAGCCAGGACTTGAAGAAGGTATCAGAATGAACTCTTCTCTAGTGACAGGCAGAAGAATCCCAGGCAGAGGGAGCAGTTGTTGCAAAGGCCCTGAGGCAGAAACATACTTGGGGAGGGAGACGGGGTGGCAGGTGGTGGTCCCTGACCCTTCCCCCGTTTGCCTAGTCCCTAAGATGGGAACTCACTCTAGTGACTGTAGGGCCTGATCCAATCTTGGACACATTTCACTTACTCCACAAAGTGTTAGGGAAATTAAAAGTCAGTTACCAACACTTCAATATCAAGAGGTTTCATCCTAAAAATCAATGTTTCTGGCTTCTTTTGGTGGGAGATGACATCCGAGAAACTCAGAGTACAGATCTCTCTCTCTCTCTCACACACACACACACACACACACACGCACGCGTGCGTGTGCGCACACACGCAAGAGTACAAACCTCCAGGTAACAATATGTGTGTGTGTGCTCAGTTGCTTAGTCATATCTGACTCTTTGTGACCCCATGGACTGTAGCCCGCCACCTCTGTCCATGGGGATTCTCCAGGCAAGAATACTGGAGTGGGTTGCCATGCTCTCCCCCGGGGGATCTTCCCAGGGATCGAATCCAACTCTCTGTGTCTCCTGAATCTCAGGCAGATTCTTTACCACTGAGCCACCAGGAAGCCCATGAGTCACCCAGTCTGGCACCTCACGTGACTCCTGGAAGCCAGGCAGACAGCAACATGCCCACAGCCACACCCCAAAGTGGCAGGACAGGATCTGACAGTTCCCACTTTTCTCCCACAGGTACTGAATTCTCATGTCATGGGGAGCAGCTCCACAAAGCCCCAGGAGGCGACATTCATCTGTCCATGGGTATCTCTGATCCCAGGCTTCCCCCATGACTCCGAGGTAAAAAAGTCTGCCTGCCAGTGCAGTAGACTCAGGTTCGATCCTTGAGGTGGGAAGATCTGCTGGAGAAGGGAATCTTCTCACCCACTCAAGTATTCTTGCCTGGGAAATCCCATAGACAGGGAAGCCTGCTGGGCTGCAGCCCACAGGGTCGCAAAGAGTACACACACACACACATAAACGTACTTGTATATAATCGTATGCATACACATACATAAATAAGTAGACACACTTTCAATATGACTGAAGTCAAATCAACCTGGAAGACTCATCCCCAAAAAATTCAAACCCCAAAGGATGCAAGTGATTACATGCACTCCACTCCCTGCAGGTTCCCCAGGTTCTCATTGTTCACACCTTTTCCAACCACACATGGGTCTCAAGTCCTGCTTCTCCCCGCCCTAAGCCCCAGCCCCAGCCCAACACCCACTTGGATGGGGCACATTCTAGTCCAACCTGCTTTGGGTATAGCCTTATAAACATCTGTCTATCCAAATGCAAGGCCACGTGATTAAAGCTTCAGGGAATGAAGCTGGCAGAAGGCTGGTGGTCCCCTCAGGCTGCAACCAGCCCTTAGACATGTTTTGTCTAACCTGCATAATTTTTTTAAATGGGAGCTAACTTTTAATATAGAGAGTGCTGCATAAAGATCCAGGTTGCTGACATCTTTTGAAAGCATAGAAGCAATTAGCTAGAATTGTATAGAGGTTATCCTGAAACTCTTTTAACTAATTTTTTCCCTCAAAGTAGTACATTTGCAGGATATAAAGTTCAGAAGGTACAAGAGGGTGTATGAGGATAAGTGAGTCTCCCTTCCCAGGCATCCCCCAGTCTCTGGGTCCTCCTCTTTAGAAGCAACCATGGGTGCCAATCTCCAAAGATACTTCATTCACTCATAAGTACATGGATATACATTCTTTCTCCCCCTTACAAATGGTAGCATACTTCTCAACACCTTGCTGTTTTTCCCCCATAACAAGATGTCTGGGAGATACTTCAGTTTTGTTCACCAAGTTGCCATCGTGACTTGTAGTCTCACACTTGTCTTGCTTTACTTGCTCATGATTCTTGTCTGGCTCTTTTGGCAAGAGTGTGCAGACTCTGGCACAGGTGAAGGATGGCGCATCCTTCCTAGCCACCCAGCACAGGTCCCCACTCAAGTTCGGGTGCATGCAGTTCCTTGACTTCCCAGCAGAGGGAGACACCACTTCATCCCCAAGACCACCAAAGGGGTCTTAAAAGGGACGTGGCTATTTTGAAATGTCTGGGAAAGAGATGCTGTCTGCCCAGACACAAAGACCCCCTTAGCTGGGCTGGGAACCTCCCCAAATCAGGCCTCCCCTTCTGTGTTCCTAACTCCCTCTGAACCTCCTGCTTTGACTGAGCCACATCCTGACTGAGCCCCACTCTTTGTAGGGATGGGCCTCTCCTTGGTAGGAATTGGGAGGAGACCCTGTCTTAGTCTAGGGCCTGGGATTTAGAATCTGCCCGAGGGACCCACATAAAGAACGTATGTATCTGGACGGGTATGCCTTGCCTCACCCTTGTCCTTCCCTGCTAAGAAGTGGGGGGGGGGGGTCCTTCTCCCTGCCCCCAGCAGACAGCCTCCAGCAGAGCCTTGACCTCGAAACCTTCCGTCCCCATCCTGCCCTCCAGCACTCGCCCGGGCACCCTTTCTCTGGCCTGGCCCCGGCGGCCTTCCTCCCACCCCCGCAGTGGTGTTGGGGGTCGCCTGGAGTCCAGCTGGTGGCCAGTGCAGAGCCACCCCTTTCCTGGCCCTGCCCCTCCCCGTGACCCCAATCCTCCGCCAGCCACTCAAAGGCTCCTTGTTCTCCATCCAGCCCCCAGACAAAAGTCCCTCTGTCTAAAAAGGAGGAATTGGGGGGAGGGGGCACCCCAACGGGAACCAAGTGGGGGCCTGCACAGACCCCAGCCGGAAGGAATGCCATGAGGAGGAGGGGCAGGAGGTGGGGGGAAGGGAGGCCGGCACAGTGCAATGGTCTTATCCAGGGTAACAGGCAGCCCCCATCCCAACGCCCACTGCAGAGACATGTGGCCCCCAGCACCCTAGGGAAAAGCCCCAGCTGGGAAGGTCTGTCTTGAGCTGGGAACCTAGCGTCCAGCTCCCTAGGCTGTGATGGGCAGGATAGGGGAGAGATCATGGTCTAAGGCCCAACAACCCCCACTCCATCACCACCCTTACCCCTTGGGCATCCCACCCCACCTCATGACCTTGGCTTATTGGCCCATTTTGTTGACCCCCCAACTGTGTCAACAGCAACAAGTAGCCCGGAGGAGGACCTTGGATCTCCCACAATGGCCACCAATCCTTCCTCCAAGGAAACACCCAGTCTAAGTAAGAGAGACTACGTTATTACAACCAAAGCATGGCCTGCCCCCATCACCCCGCCAGGCAGCAGCTCTGCTGTTAAAGACTGGAACATCTCCCCCTTTCCTGTCCTTTTGTGAGGGGCAGGAGATTGGAGAACGCACCCTCCCTGGATGTGAGCCCTCATCCTGTTCTCCTTCTGCCCTGCCCAAGGTTGCTGTGATCTTGGAGACCCCAGGAGAGCTTCCTGCCACTGGAAGTGGGGGTGGGGGAGAGTGGGAACTGTCTCTTTAAGAACAGGCAAGAGGTGAGAGCACCCCTGAGCTTTAGGGAGTCAGACTAGTTCTCTACCTGCCCAGGTTTGCTTAGGGCGTGGTGGCTGTGGATAAAGGCAGGACTCAGGCTAAGCGGCCCACTCTCCCGGAACCCGATCCTCTGCGCAGCCTGGGAAGCACGCAGGTGAGGGGCTGGGGCCCTCTCCCTCTGACTCCTTCTTGGCTCTGCCCCTCTCTCTACTGCTTTCTGTTCAAGACCCCTAGGACCTTCCCACATCAAGGTCCTTCTCTGGGGGAGCAGATTAGAGAACGCCTCCCGTCCCCATCAATCTCTGTACAGGGGCTGGGTGAGCCAGCTGGGGTGAGGGTAAGGCCCACAGATGGGACAGGGTGTCCAGAAGACTGGTGGGTCCGGGTAGATCGGGGTGTCTGCATAGACCCCAGACTGGATTGGGGAATCAGAGGAGATGGGTGGATGATGGCGGACTCGGGGTGTCCTCATGTTGGGAATATGCGGGTCCTGAAGACCTCTAGGGAAAGGGGCTGGAGGCTTCCTGAGAAAGCTCTAAAACTGGGGGTTGGGGAGGAGATTTCAGCGACACGAGGGAGTCATTTTGCTCATGCCTGAAGGGCCTGGCCACCATCATGGAGAAATAGAGGGACAGACAGTAGGGGGTGGATGGCGGAAACGGTCCTCCCACCACCACTGGGATCTCTGGGGTTGGGAGAGAGCAGAGAGGGGTGGGCTCAGCCTCCATTGCAGGCTACCTTCCTCTCGGAGTCTTCACCCCGACCACAGTCAGTTCTGGAGCAGCTGGGGAGACCTCTTTCCACAACAGCCTGAACAGGGCAAGGGAGGGCACATGCCCAGACGCCAGCCCCCAGCGGCCAGCAGTGTGGGACAGTCAGGTGGCAACATGCAGGGGCTGGGGTGTGGCTGAGACCACCCATCAGTGCCCCCTGTGCTGGGCATGCTGGGAGACGCCTGGGGATGGGGCCTACGGAACCCCCAACTGGCCAGGGGGGTTTGGAGGCTCCCATGGAAAGAAGTTTAAGCCCCGAGACTCCGAGCCCTGCAAGACAGAATATAGCATTAAACTCAATTCACAGGGTTTCTAGGGTTGGGACAGCAACGTGGGCTAATCATAGTGCCAATTTCATCAAGCTGCGAAGATTATATGCATGAATAAGTGCAAAGAGCTGAGAAGTGTGCCCGGTGTGGGGTACACTCAATCAGACCAGCTCTTATCACCAGCATTAGTGTTACCATGGAGGGACAAAGCCTCATGTGTTCACTTTAGACAACAAGTGTCCTTCCACAGACCTGAGCTGGGACCCCCTAAGCTGTCCTGCCCACACACCCAATCCAGCTCTGCCCCTGCCCCCTATTTGGAGGGGGGGGTGGTCCTAAACCCCTTAATAATGTTCCCCAAAGCGATAGGCCCTTTCTTTGCAAGAAATGGATTTTCAGACTGACATTGTGGGTCTGGTATACAGGATGAAAGAGGAAACTAAGAGGGCTTCCCAGGTGACTCGGTGGTAAAGAACCCGTCTGCCAATGCCGGGCACATGGATTCAATCCCTGGGCAGGGAAGATCCCCTGGAGAAGGAAATGGCAACTCTCTCCAGTGTTCTTGCCTGGGAAATCCCACGGACAGAGAGGAGCCTGGTGGGCTACGGTCATGGGGTTGCAGAGTCGGACACGACCGAGCGACTGAGCACAAACGCAAAGACGCTAAGAAGGTTCCCAGGATCTGGGGTGGGCACAGAGAGATAAAGGCATCTGTAGAACATTCTGGAAACAGAAAAAGAAACTCAGGGTAGGGGTTCTATGGAGGCTAAAGGAAGCAGTGGGGCGGGGGGTGGGGCTTCCCAGGTGGCTTAGCGGTAAAGAATCTGCCTGCCAAGCAAGAGATGCAGTTTCAATCCCTGGGTTGCAAAGATAACCTGGAGAAGGAAATGGCAACTCACTCCAGTATTCTTGCCTGGAAAATTCCATGGACTTAGGCGCCTGGAGTGGCAGAGTCGGACACGACTGAACATGCAGAGAGAGAGATAAACAGGGCACTATCTCCAGGTGTGCACAGGAGCAGAGCAGGGGATGGCAATGGGCTTTCTGCCAGGCTCAGGGAAGGCGGGGGGTATGCTTTGCCATCTGTGAAATGGGGTCTCCAGGATTCTTGGGAGGTTCCATGAGTGAAGACCCAGCAAGGTCATTTGGTGGAGCCCAGCAGTGGGTGGATCTAAGTGTTAGCTCTTGCTATCAAGATTGGGACAAACTATGCAGTGCCACGGCAGTGGGGCAGAGGTCGGGGAGGGGACGGGGGGCTCACGGGGGACTGAACGTGACGAGGAAGGGGGCGGTGGAGTGTTCTTCGTGCTGGGCAGACCCACCTGGGGAAAGAGGAAGTGTGTGCTGCCCCAGTAGCTTGGTGGGAGCACAGGCAGGGACAGGGGTTGGGGCTGGGACTGGGGTAGAGACAGGACCCGAGGACCAGGGTGGGATGGGCATGGGTGGGGCAGAAGCAGGGGCAGTGTGGGACAGAAGATAAGGCTGGGGCTGCAGCCAGGCGATTCTTTTCCAGGCCTGCCCACCTCCTCCCTGAGTTCCCTCCACCCCACATCCTGCCCTGAGCAGCCCAGGCCCCAGCCCAGGCTCCAGGCCTGGCCCAGCAAAGTCTGGGCAGGGCAGGCAGGCTCCAAACTGTCTATAGGAGTCACTCCTGGGGACCGGGCCTCCCGCCATCTGGCTCCCAATGCTCCATTCCCCACAACACCCCGAGGCCCTCAGAGAGTCAGCCAGGTCTGGTTTAAATCCCGCCTTCTGGCAAGGTGACCTCTCGAGCACCCACTTTCACCTCTGGAGCCTCAATGTCCCCATCTGTAAGATGGGGATAACAGTGGGCAGCACCTTCTTCATTTGGTTTCCAGGGTGATTCACTTAAAGCCTCCAGTCCACTTCCAGTGAGTTATTATTGCTCCGCCCTCTTCCGGTCTGAGTTCTCACCCAGCCTCCACTGCACTTTCCCACTCCTTATCTCTCAGCCCAGTGAGTTTCAAGGCCAGGCTTCCTGCCCTGGGGTGAGCTGTGTACCCTGGGTGGGGAGCAGAGTAGCAGGAGATTGGGAACCAGAGGCCTTCCGGGGGGCCCTGCTGAAGCTGGTCGCTCTCCCCAGGCCCCACCAGGCCAGCGATCGACATGCAAGAGGTGGTCCTGAGCCTGCTCATCCTTCTGGCAGGTGAGTGTCCATTCCTGGACTGCCCCTCCTCACACCCCCTCAGCTGGGTGGTGACCATGTGTGTGTGTTACTCTCATGCTTTCTGCCTCCCCCGTGGGGTGGGGAGCTTCAGGACAGTATCTCCTAGAGGATAGGGTGTGTCACACTGGTGATTTCAAGGGACACATAAAGGAGAACCTCTTACAGCCAAGGCTTACACAGCTCATCATCGTCTTGATGTCTCCTTGATGACATCTTGGAGAAGGCTTGGCCCTGGGCTACCATATCTTTAACACTCCTAAACACTTTATTCCGAGTGGGAAGAGCTTTGTGGTTATGTGGCAATTACCAAAAACCCCTTGGGCCTCAGTTTCCCCATCTGGACAATAGCAGCACCAACTCAGAGAATCACTATGAAGATTTAACCAGAGTTACAATATGCAGAGCACTAAGGGTAGTGCCTGGGACAGAATAAGCACCATGTGTCTATGCTTTAAATATAATTTTAAAAATATGAATATCCCTTTAACAAAGGGTGAATAGAGCTTAGGTCCAAAGCTAAACAGCTGACTGCTTCTAGCCAGAATTCAGTCCTAGTCTTCTGCTTTCATTGTCTTTGTTTTTATCCATTATATCAAGCAAGACTGGTATTCCATTCATGTTAGTGATGTGAAGTTCTTTTTTAAATAAAGTGTATTAAGTTTATTAAGTTTAAGGTGTATGGAGTTTATTAAGCTCCGATACTCTTGGCCACCTGATGCAAAGAAAATATCCTGAGGCTGGGAAAGATTGAGGGCAGGAGGAGACGGGGGCGACAGAGGATGAGATGGTGGGATGGCATCACTGACTCAATGGACATGAGTTTGAGCAAATTCAGGGAGATGGTGAAAGACAGGGACGCCTAGGGTGCTGCAGTCCATGGGGTCGCAGAGTCGGACACGATGTAGCAATTGAACAACAAATTAAGTTCATAATTAGTAAGTCACTTTCAGGGAGATGGGGGTTGGGATGTGGATGTGGCAGACCCAGGAGATGAGGGCTGAGAACACCTGGGAGTGGAAGCCACCTGTCATCCCCACGAGACTCTCGCTCGTTTCTACAGGGGGTGTGGGTTAGTCAGGTGTCTGCAACATCAGGCCAAAGGCTGACTAGGTGATCAAAAGCCACCCAGATGAAAACCTCCTTCAGGGGTGGGGCTGAGTGGGGGAAACCCTCACTTTCAAGGTGGAAAGTGCAGAGATAGCTAGTTTGGGGTTGAAACCCTGTGCCCTCAAGATGTGGGGAACTGTCCATCAGGGGACCCCTTTGCTGAGGCCAAGGGTTCCATGGCCTTGCTCCCAGCTTTGCCGAAGCCAGCACCTCCATCTCTCTCCTTCCCCGCTTCTCCCCACCAGGCCTGCCTGCCTTGGATGCCAACGACCCAGAAGGTGAGCCAGACTGATTCCTCCACCAGTCCACCTCCAAAGTCTCCCCGACGAGCCCTGCATCCCAGCTCTTGTCCTGGATTCATGTTCTTTATTTTTTTCCTTGCAGATAAAAACAGTCCTTTCTACTATGGTGAGAGCCCCCGCCCCTCCGTTTGCATCCCCCATCCACCCCTCATACCCATTTTGTGCCAAGGGTCCCACACAGGTCGGGTGAGGGTCTGATGGGGGTGACCTCAGGGGTGAGACTAATGGTATACTGTTCAATGCCCCAGTTGAAGAGTAAAAACAATGGATTAAGGGAATAAGATGTGCCAGTTTGGTCCTTGGGACTCCCCACATTTTCTTCCACATAGCTCCACACTCCCTCCCTCCACTCCTCAGGTCTCTATTCAAATGTGCCCTTTTGGAGGAGTCTTCCCTGGCCACTCTCCCTCAAAGATCTCCCCTCTGACGTTCTGTCTCCTGGACCTGCTTATTTGTCTTCAGACCTCTTCTCTCTACTTGATACCACATTAAATCTCTGTTGCTTGCTGTGTGTAAACTGGAAAGTTAGCACAGGGGGCTGGGGGAGCCGTCCGTTCTGTCCACTGCTATAACCCACGTGAGAGGTGCCCAAGGGATATTGTCAAGTAGCTGAGGGCTCGGATGGGGAAGACATGGGCTGGCACCAAGGGCCCCCTCTGGGTTTCTCCTAGACTGGTATGGCCTCCGGGTCGGCGGGCTCATCTTCGCAGGGATTCTGTGTGCCATGGGCATCATTGTCCTCATGAGTGAGTGCAGGGGCTGGCGGGGTGGTGGGCGGGGCAGGGCAGGGCAGGGCTGGTGGTGTCCTCCCCTGACATTCCCCTCCCCCTAACAGGTGGGAAATGCAAATGCAAGTTCCGAAAGAAGCCCAGGTAAGATGGGTTCCCGGCAGCGTGCCTGTCTCACGCTGGAGATGCCTTTCTGGGGTAAAAAGCTAAATCTCACAGCAAAAAGCCAGGCCTCCAGGTCCTGCCCCGGAAAATTCCTGCTCCTAAGATTTTTCCAGGTTCATTCTTCAGAGCCATGAATCTTCAGGGGGCCTCAAATCCTGAAATGCTTTTGGTCCCTGGGACGGTATAACCCTGTGAAAAAATAGCTAGGGAGGTACGTCAGGGCAAGCCGAGACTCCTCTAGCCGTGAGGGAGAGGAGAAACAGGAGGGATCAGAGATCTCACTGCTTTTCTTTCCCTAGCCACCGTTCAGGAGATGCCCCACCTCTCATCACTCCAGGTAAGACAGGGACAGAGTAGGCTGAGAGGGACATGGTGGGATGGGGGGAGATGGGGTGTGTGCATGTATGGAGGCACCCTGGGGAGAAATAACTTGATCCACTCTCAAACTGACCCTGTCACCTCTCCCAGGCTCCGCCCAAAACTGTTGAGAATGGATCAGCAGAAAGAGCTCCAAGGACTACTCTTCCCCCAAGTTCTGGCTCTGCAAGGGAGCCTGAACTCCAGGATGGAATTCTCCACTCCCTCCTCAGACCGCATGGCCAGGGCTCCATCTCACCTCTCCCTGGAGGGGTCTTGGTTCAGTTTTTATTCTAAAATGATTTTGCCTCATAACCAAGCAGCCTTGAGACTCCCTATATTTGCATTGGGGTTTGTGGTGGGAAGGGCAGAAGGCTGATGTGCATGGGGGCTGGCACGGAAGCTGGCAGTTGAATCTCTTCACTGGGATGAGACCACAGGCTTGCTTCCACATGACCTGGTGAATGGCATGGGGCCCGACCTCTGCCTCTGTGGCCATGGGAACCACACATGCAATTTAAAATGCTCTACTTGGAGGATATTTTTGAGAGTGAAAGGGAGCTCCGGCCAGATGGAATACTGGACCCTGGGACCATCCCAGGAAAACTAGGATGTGGAATGATCCCGATACCCCGGAGTACCCAGGTAGCTTATGATTATAATAGTGAGGCCCTATGACCCTCCCAGAGAAGGAAATAGCAACCCACTCCAGTATTCTTGCCTAGAGAATCCTGTGGACAGAGGAGCCTGGTGGGCTGCTGTCCATAGGGTTGCACAGAGTGGGACATGACTGAAGTGACTTAGCAAGCATGCATGCATGACCCTCCCATTCACCTCAGATCCCATTTCATTATAAAAGATGCTTCCTCACACCCAAATGTTCCTATGAGACCTTTAGATTATTCCCCACAATATCACTAATAAAATATAATGGCTACATGGTGTGAGAACCTCCAACCAGGCTGGAACTCCCTTACGCAGTTTCCAATACCCAATAAGACTTTCAAAAAGTCCCCAAGAGCCACAAAAATGCCTAAAACCCTTCAAAAGACCTCCAAATATCTCCTGAGACACACAGACCAACAATAAACCCATGACCTAACCCCCTAACAATGCCTTTATATCCCCTGAACGCCCCCCATATGAGCCCACACTCCTTAGAGACCGCGTGAAACCTCACCAACAGCAGCCAGAACGCACCCTGGGACACCTCCCCTCGCCTTAATACAGCTCCTGGGATACTACTCTTCCTCCCCTACCCCAACCCCATGCCACAGGAGACACCTTCTCCCAATAACCCCACAACAACCGGTGGGGCGGGTGCACAGCGCGTTTATTGAGCCCGTGCACTTTCCTTCCGCGATCGTGTCACCGACCCGGGAGAGGCACCCCTGGCTCCCGGCTAAAACTCGCTCTTTCCCACCTATTCCCCGCGCACGCGCAAGAGGAACAACACGCTGAGCTTCCGCCTCGGCAGCAGGCGTGCGCACAAGCAGTAGAGGAAGTTAGCAGGCCCGGCGGGGAAAACTGCCCGGCGACTGATGACGTCATGAAGGCGGGCACTAAAAGCGATTGGCCGGATTGAGTTTAGAAGGAAAAGGAAAGCTATCGCCTTCTCAGTACTTTTACAAGGAACAGAAGGGGTGGGAGTGAGTTGAGGGGGACTTTTCTAGACCTCATGGAGCTCTTCATGTTACCCTCCCACCATGATTTGTCTACCGGCTCCATGCAGCGGTCCCCCAGCCTGAGCCCCCAAGTCATCTTTGATGGGTGTCATCTCCTAGGTGTCATCTCCCAGGCAAGATGTTGCTTAAGACTGAAAGGGCAGCTCTTGCCTCGAACTTGGCTTGTGGTCAGCATCTCACAGGACCAACTGTCACTTCTGAGTCGGGTCAGGAGGCCAGTAAAGGGGACATCCTGAAGCCCAGGAATCCCCATGCCAGCCCCCTGTCGGCCATGTCCAGCATCCCTTCCAGCTTCAGGCACTGAGGTCTAACTCATGATGCTGGTAGATCTGTGTGGGGCCCTTGAAGCAAGCAGCGAAGAGGAAGCGTCTGCCGGCCATGGTGATGTGGGCAAAGGCCCGAGGGGCCACTATCGCTGGGGGCCCCAACTCCTGCAGTGGTTCCAGGAGCCCCTTGTCAGGCTCAAGGCGTAAAACCTGGCTGAAGGCGAAGTCACTGCCCAGGATGGCCAGCTGGTCCTTGGCAATGAGCAGTGGCTGGAAGACATGGGCACCTCGAGAGGGAAGTTTCTGCAGCAGGCGAAACATGGAGCCATCCCAGCGCATGACCTGTGGGAGGGGGACCGCTCATTAGGGCTGGGGTCCCCAGGGCCAGGCCTGCCTATCAGTGATCCCCTAGGCTCCAGAGGACTTGGAATAGCTCAGGAACAGAGGCCTGTAAGTCCACAAACTCCCACAGCTTTCTCATCTTTCTAAATGTCACCAACCAGCTGCTCAGCCCACAGACTTGGAGTCACTCTGGACCCTTCTCTCTCCTTCAGCCCCACATAGAATCAGTCAGCCCTGGAGTCAGTTAGTTTCACCTATGATGGTATGCACTTTCCCATCTCCTCTGGCCGAACTCCAGCCCAACCACAGTCCCCTGCCTCCTGGACCATCACATAACCTCCTCCCTGGTCTTCTTGGTCTCCTTGTTCCTGCCCCTGTGCCTATAGTCTGCTCCCCACACAGACATCCTGTGAACCTCTGAGTCATATCAGTGCCTTTCAGGCTCAAAGCCCTGCCTG